>NW_026136714.1:10568600-10771100 GCF_905237075.1 Dicentrarchus labrax
TACAGAACAAGGCTTCATGATGTTCAAGAGGTGTAAGGGCGCAGCAAAAGCACTCTGCACAGCTTGTCAAATTACCTTCCTAATGGCCAGCTTGTCAGGCTTCTTCGTCTCTGTGGAGAAAGAAAGGACAAGTGGGGGGGAGCGGTCCATTCTCTTCCTTGTCACAGCAAAAATCACTCATTCTTCTCTTTATGTGGTACCTTTGCTTTCCTTTCTTTTAAGTCCTGCTTCTCAAGTACATCCTGCTCGTATTCAAATGGTAGTAATGACTTGGTATGAGAGTAGGCTGCAGAGAGAGGCCAGCTGTATTGTGGGCCTGTCAATCGTTTGTCTGCACTCTTTCAGAGTTGCCTCACTGAGCTTTAATAGGTTTTCCCATTAAGTCTAGTTAACCATCATTCACCTGAGTCATCAGTAGGAGGTCAAAGACCTGGATTAATTGTTTCTCCTTAATTGCAAGATTACATCTTCAAATTCATTACTGTCTTTTCATATTTTACTCTACATACACTTTACACACACACACACACACACACACACACACACACACACACACACACACACACACACACACACTTTATTTCTGAATATTCCCTTACATCCATCATATCCATTCCTTGCCTCAGCCACCCGAGTTAAACACGCAGTATCAAGTGCATATTTTCCAAAGTTTCATTCTTTTTAGTACAAAATTACCTTTGACTATAAACCCCACTGCAGCTCAACAGGGAAACACTGTGCAGGGAACAGATAGAGGAAATGTAATACTAACAGGGGCAGATGTGTCTTTCATTGAAGCCTGTCACTTAATATGGACATAACATTTAATTTATTAATTCCCATTTTATATTATTATTCTATATTCTTATTAATTAATCTAAATTAATTAGTAAAATTTTGACAGCATCTGACACCAAACTGGTGTGGCCAGACATTTTTTACCCCTGCATACTAAAAAGACTTTAGACCCACTTAATTCGACAATTTACAATAAACTTAGAAAGGGATCTCTAGATGATCAATATGAAGAGGAGGAATGATTACAACAAGCACAAAATTATGACTTTTAATATGCGGATGTGATCTGGGCACCAACAGATATTTGAACAGGGGTTCTTGATGGCCTTTTAAAATGTGGCAACGTTATTGATCCTAACCCTTTGATGGCCATATTCATATTAAGTTACCCATGACTTAAAGATCAAAGCTAACCAAGCTATAGTTGTGGCCTTCTCTACACTGCTCGCTCAACAAATGATTCTCCTCAAATGGAAAGATACTGTGGCACCATCTCATAAAGGTTGGCTGTAGGTATAATGGTACAGCTTAAACTCAAACTGCTAACACTTATTGGTTCGACCAGGAGGTTTAATCTTAATTTCATTGTAATGTTGAGATACTTCCACTTTCCTGTTACTTTATACTTTTACTACACTGCATTTCAGAGGCAAATATTGTAGCCTTACTTTTAACTTTATTTCACAGCTTTTGTTGCTTTTCATATTCAGATTATTAATAGAAAATATAATATTATGTATTATTATTAATTAGGCTACCAAGCAGTGTATTTCCATCTTTACCAGCTGCAACATGATGCTTAGACATTAATGCATTAATAATTATAACACTATAATAAAACATATATATTATTCTGAAATGCTTTACTTTTTTTTTTTTACTGTATTGTTATTTTTACTTAAAGGTCCAGTGTGTAGGATTTAGTGGCATCCAGTGGTGTAATTGCAGATTGCAACTCCCTCGCTTCACCCTCCGCGTGCGAAGGAGAAACTACTGTTCTATAAAGCATCACTATGTAACATTTGGTATGAACTGCAATTTAGCAACCCCCTTTTTCAGAGTGCAATACCATTGTCGTAAGGACAGCTGTACACATGCATTGGTTATGATTACATTACTTATGAACGTCAATATCAAGCAAGTGCAACAAGACAAGGCGGAGCAAGCAGACCAGCTCACCGTCTGTCTGCAGCCTTTTATTTCACAAAGCTCTCGCTAACGACAAAAAGCAGCCTCAGATTTATTCTTGTTTGTAGGCTTCTCTCCCCTTTTCTCTTCCTAGTCTTTACATGTCTGCCATTATCTATGTCCGTAAAAGCTCCTGAGTTCGGTTACATTGCCCGCTCACCTGTCTCCACTATGACGTTGATCCAAAGCTCCCACTCACCAGTGTAAACACTAACACCCCCACGGTACTCTGAGCATCCAGCTAACAACAGCTACATTTCGCATGAGATACTTTATTGTCATCAGAACAGCTGAAAGTAATCAGAGGGAAAGTATTTTCTCCATAAATTATGAGCCAGTTTCACCAAAATCTGTGACATAGTTAGTGTTCTGTGACTTAGTGCCGTAAAGGTTTACGCTCTTGTCCTGACCCAAACACCAAAGTTATGTGTGTGATCAAAGATATTATGTGTGTGTTTGGCTGGAGTTAATTTTGGTTAAAAAAAAAAAAAGAACAGTAATAAAAATGTGTTAAGTCCTAATAAATAGAAATGTTGACACAATGTTGTTTTAATGGTCTTCCGTATAAAAGTACAATGACACCAAAAACTTTTGTTAGTCAAGATAAAAACTGCCTTAAAAACTTTGATATGAGCACAAAATGGATCCTCCCTTCATTTCTTTTCAAACCACAGTAATCATCCCCGCAGTAGCCCTCCATTCATCCATCCAGATGAGCCAAAACAAAGTAGGAAGGAACTTGATTGTTTCCTAAGTCCAAGTTCCTCATAATGTTCTATTCCTTTAATGATTCACATCCACAAGCCTCAGCAGGCCCACACGCCCACGCACACACACACACGTTAAGAGGTATGTTTTTGCCATGAAGAGAAACCATTTGCTCATTTTGATGGAGGCCTAAAAGAGAGGTTGAGCTGTCTAAGTGGATTTTTCATTACTAAATGCAATAGGGCAAAGAAAATTACAGCTGCTGCAGCAGGAGGGGTTTTAGGACTGCTCATGTAGTTTTTACATTGATATTTGTAATGACCAAATAGGTACAGTGCAGCTGTATGTGAGCATTAGAGAAATTAGCACAGTGCTCTCTCTCCCATGTGTGCGCTCTGTCCCTCCTGTCTCAGTCTCCTCCACTCGCCTGCCATCTGCAATTTGGAAAGGTACATCCAAACTCACAGGGGAATGAAAAAGCATATTTTTTCCCCTGTTGCCTCTCCGGACTGAGACAGAAGTGGAAGACTAACATCGAGGAAATAATATTGCAAATGGAAAGCTATTAGGGCAGTCGAGTACTTTCTCATGCTGCTTCTGGAATATGTCATTTATCATGTGCCACTGCATGACAAACTTTTAAAGACAAAATTTGTAATTTCCTCACAAGACTGTGTCGCCCAGCGTTTCAATGAACCCCAGATGACAGTGCACATGTAATACATTTATGAGGAAATGATGAAAGACTTAAGCTTCACAAGAGATCCCTTAGATAAGAATTCCTGCTGTAAGTGTTTGCTTTGTGTCAGCTGCACTGTATTTATCCCCTGTCCACTTCTGTCCTATTCATTTACTGGAACTAAAGCCTGTATTTATAGACGTAGTCAGATCCTTCACTTAAGTAAAATGTAAAAAGAAAAAAGACAGTAAGAGTAAATGAACATTTGTTGTTATCAGTAAAATATACTAATATATTAAAATATAAAACAAGAGAACTAGTCACTATGCAAAATGCCCCCTTTAAGTGTGTTTTATTATTTACCGTATAAACATTTATATATGTACATATATCAATATCATATAAATGTTACAGATGTTCAAGGTGGGGTTATTTTTAACTACTTTACATATTGCTGGTACTAAAATATTGAAATTTATTCATAATCATATGGTATGAGCTCATATAAATGTAAAATATGCAATGCATATAGCAACAGTTGGTAAAGTTGCCAAATAAACGTAGAAATACAAATCAAATATTTCCCTCTGACATATAGTGGAGTTGAAGTAAAACAATAAGTGTAAATATTCCCAGAATTACATGTATACAGTACTTGACTAAATGCACAATGTATACTATGATATATACTATCATGTAACATATTACTTTATCTTTAACATACCATCATACAGCTGGTTTTCTTTTTTTTTTGTATTTTCTCTTTTCTTCTTAGTTTCTTCTCTTCCCTACATTTCAACCTGACTGTAAACCTGTTGAACATGAAATAGAAACAACAAAATAAACACATTTGGGAGATTTTAGTATATAGCTACTCAACATATAGCCCGCAGTCCGCCTAATTACCAGATAAATACATTCAGTTTATACTGTATATAATGAGGTTTGACTGCAGCATCACTTCTGTACCCACTGAGACAGCACTCCCCTCATTTCATTTACTCTATCACCCAATATTTATTCCACTTGTATCTCCCCATGGGTTGCTTCTCTCCCCCACCCTCCATCGTAACCAGCCTCATTAGCACATAACAGGCTATCGACATGCATAGCAGGGTCCTGATTTAGACGTTCAACCTGATTAGCCCTTAATGATCTGAGATAAGCTACCTGAATGGAAGTGCACACAGTGGCATAACACAATAACATACACGCATGTGCCCTCCTGCATAAACACACAAATGTAAGCACACATACGTACTAACATACATTCCCCGTGGTACCTTTATTAGGCTGTCTTTTGCTCATTTTCACAATGAAGACATCGAAGTATGAAAGGCTGCCATCTAATTATACTGTATTATGGCAGACCAGACACAAATTAATTTGTGTTGTGCAAATCGTTGAGATGTTTCATCTTAAAGAGAGATTTTTAGCTCTACAGAGCTACAAGACCAGAGAATACTGCAAGGCTACTTTTAATTATCATTATGTGTGCTTAAACATTGCACATTCCATTTAATAAAACTATTACAAACCAAATGAAACACAGTGCAGCGGTCTAGTCTGTTGGGTTATTCACGTCATCTTGAGGAGTACAATACTCATTTGACAAGGAGAAATGGAAAGGTAAAATTAGCAGCGAGCTCTTACTTCAAGCATGTTTTATTGGTCAAAGAGAGCGAAAGAAAATTATAAAACCTTCAGAAACAATTTTTTTCAAAGTACAGTAAATACAGACAAACACCAAATGTGTGGTATATGTAATCATCAAAGACAAAAACATAGATGAGGCTCTATAATGAACAGAAATAATCGAAGCTCATGGTCTCTCCTTTATCTTCCTTTCCTCTCATTCTCCTCTGAGGGAGTTTATTAAAGACCCACGCTGCCCTTGGATATTCAATCATTTTTCAGTCAGAAGTAATGGATGTACTGAATGAATGCAAAGGCTGGCAATTCATTACAACAATCAGAATATGAACTATTTCTTTACCCCCATTCCCTTCTCTCATCCCACATGCTTCACTCTTCTCTTCACAGAGTTTTAAACGTTACATACAATTAAGGATAGATTGCATTTTTCCATCTTTAATCTGTTTACTTTGTCGGGAGTGACGCAGAAGAGATGAATGAAATCCTCTAATGAAAAATGACAGAATGTCACATTCACATATAGCAGATGGATGCATTGCAACACATTGATTGCTGATCATCAGACATCCAGTTCACACATTCTGCTCTCCAAATCTGAAGCAGAGGGGCAGGTTGATCACCAATCCTAAAAAACACCTTAGTTTCATCACAACGTTGTATGTTTAGGGCAATGCTGATATGCAATGTTATATTTGCCTCAGTTTCATTGGCAATTTTTCATTTTTCTGCTTAAGGGCAATATACTTCTCCACTGTCTGTAATCCTCTCATTATCACCCACATCCCCTCAACCAGTCCTCTGTGTTTATTTTCTCCTGTCTTTCACCCTCTGCTCCAGCTCCTGGAGTACTTTCTCATTGATGGGTTCTGCCTTGGTCACCACAGCTTTTCTGTCCTCTGGTTGGACCAGGATAGTCATAACGTAGCACATGTCCACCAGCTCTTCCTGACATCTCCTCATCCCAGTGTCCAGCTCACCTCTGCGGGCCGGGTCGCGCTTCAGAGCCCCCTTCTCCGCCACCGAGAAGCCCAGCAGGCCTGTAAGAACCTCATCGGACAGTTCCACGTCCAGGTAACCAGTTCCATCAGATATCGTAGCACAGACGCGCCAAAGGCCGCTGTTGCTGCTCAGCTTCCCCAAAAGAGTCACAATGAAAGCTTTGACATGGATCTTTGTGGTGTGGGGGTGTGGTTTGGACATCATCTCATCCAGCAAGCACAAATATGTAAACGGCGGAGAGGTCAGAGTGAGAGCAGGGACTGAGCTGTCACTCTGTGGATCTTTTTTAGCAGATACTCTATCAAATTCTGCAGCACTTGAGGTGTAGATTTGCCCCTGAGGTGTTACACTTCTTGATGAGTCGCTGCCAAGTCTGCGACATGAGCCTAAAGCTTCTGCTTTGTTGGTAGCGCTCTCTCTGTCTCTACATCCCTGTTGAACAGGGAGCTGATTTGGCCCTTCAATCCTCTCAGTTTGGAGTCTGTTAATTTCTACCTCTGCGAGAAAGCAGTCCATGTCTTCATCCATGAAATTACTCTCATCATTAGTAAGAAATTCTAATTCATGTGATGGCTCTAAAGCAGCAGGGGAAAAGAAGGGTGTGGAGGTTGCTGCAGATAACTGCCCCGTAGCTCCTTTAGTATAGCCTTGATAGTCTCTTTTCTCCGTGGGGGATCTGGAGTTGCTAGAACCGAGCCGTGACCCAGAGCCGTTCGAAGTTTGGGGTTTTGTTGCTTGGTTAGGATTTCCTGTTATCCTGCTGTTCTCCTGTGGCGTGCTTCTGTGACTGCTGTCCGTAACATTTGTACTTTCTTGAAAAATCACACTGTCACACAACTCATCCAGAGGAAGATCGTCATCAGGAAAGTCATCGTCTGCCATGTTGTGATCTGGGATCTCTGGCTGAATCAAGTGATCAGAAGGTAAGGGGTCAAAGAGGTCAGAATCCTCTTGTCCGTTACCGTGGCGACGACCTTGGGCTGAACCGCCTCTGTTGCTCTGGGTAAAATCACTTCTGTGAGAACGGACAGAGGCTTCACGTCTGCAAGAGAATAATGTTGGACTGAGTTAATTTAGCTTAAAACCCATTGTTGATGAAAAAAACACAAAATTCAAACACAGACCAGTTTCACAGACCAGGCCAGATCATTTTTTCCATGGTAGGAGTCAAACAAGGGGATCTAGAGAATTATATGTTAGATATCACTTAAAAGTGCTATGTCTTACCTTTGAAGTTGGTAAATTTGCAATAACTAACACCAGATAGCTGGTTTGAATTTTATATCAAATTAATGACCCGCCTTTAAAATCAAAACAGTCAAATTATGTAGCAATTTATTCTCATTTGTTTAGCTGCAAATGAACACCCAAATGAACACAATAAGTTTGTCAATATACTGTAGAATGAAAGTGCTAAATGCCTCCTAAAGTAGCTGAAAGATGAATGCTGACATTTTTCAGAAGACATTAAGCTGAAATTCAAAATGTCAAAGTATATTTGCCTGACGGTGAAAACTGAGGAGCTCCAGCATCAAAATGCCAAGACATCCTATTGTTAACCACCCACCTGGATGAGGCTGTAGACACAAGGCTCCTGACAAAGGAGCTTCTCGAGGATTGAGTGGAGGTCTCGCGGAGAGTCCCATAGCCACTGTCTCGAACAGGCCCAACCTGAACCCTTCCCACCTCTTCCTGGGCTTCCAGACTGGCCAACAACTCTGCGTCACCTAGTTCCAGATCCTCCACTTCCTGGTTGCCTAAGCAGAGAACATAAGGAGGCATGTCAGTCAAATAAAGAATAATATAAAGAAGAAAACAACAATTTAAGGCCTCAATTTACATTCTTAAACAGGCATTAATCTGTATGAAATCTAAATTTCTACTTAAATATACACCAAACTTTGTAGTAGTATTACAGTAGACATTCCATACTATCAGTGACCTTTGTAGCACATGATCCACTATTAAAGATACACAAATGATCATGAATATACCTTGTTGTACTGGTTGGGCCTCCTCGCCCTCCTGCTGCTGCTGCTGCTGCTGTTGCTGCTCCTCAGGAAGTCCCAGCGTCCTACACAGGACCCTGCCCTGTCAGAGTAGAACAGGAAATCACCACTTGATCTGTATAAATTATTGCATATACACTACTGTATAAGAACAGCTGGAATTATGTCTTTATTGTTGTTTCATAAGCAGGAAAAAAAAACACACACACACACACACACACACACACACACACACACACACACACACACACACACACACACACACACACAAAATATAAAACATGTATTGGTTCAATTTTAAAACAGAAACCAGCAGTTTACCTGGTTATTCCGGTCAACCAGGTCCTCGACCTCACCACCCAGGACTTTGATGTTGGACGGCCCCAGCAGAAGAACCCCAAGTCTGCAAACCATCTGCCCGTGCAACTGCAGCTTCACACCAGGCCTGAGGGTTAACGGAGAAAATCAATCATGTTAATATTCCAGAAACTGGCTGTTTTGATTTCATGACATCAACAACAGTCTAAAACACCACAGTTAAGTGTTTTACAGATCAGTTCCCAACCTGAGAGCTGTGCTGAGTGCAGGGATAGACTGATACTCCATGGCCTCCAAGCTCTGGACTCCATCTGTCACCTGTACAACAGAGACAGTGTATTTGCCTGAACAGGGATTGAATTATTACAGATTTACTTTCGCAAAATATTACAATGGAATTCAATTTCCAACATTATTGCTGCCTCAACCATGTTTCACTAAACTCTTTTAGGACATTTTTTAATTAGAATATATTAAAAATACAGAATATAAAATACATAAAAACTGACATGGAAACAGTGACATGCAGCTACTTGTTTTATCTAAGTCACACCTCCCAAAACTTTGCTTCTGGTTTAAACCTGGACCAAAAATTTAGAAGTAACTGTTTTGCATTATATATCCCGGCTGGCCTGAACTTATCTGAACATATCTGCTTTCTTACCCAGTGACTCCAGTGCATTTTAACTGCCATGGGTCTTTGCATCACATAACTTGCTCAAAAGGGAAAAACAGTAAAAAAGAAAAAGGAAAAAAAAGCCATTGCATCGTTTCTAAGCAACACCAGCACTATTCTTGAGAAACCATAGAGCAGTGACAAGTGTAATACTTAAGGTGAAAATTATAGTCCTGTGCCTTATATCCCAGCAATTTACTCTTTCATATGCTCTCAATGATTTCTACCTGTCCACTCAGATTCAGTTAGGAAGAGAAGCAGAAGTATTCTCTGTTCTACCCAACCAACACACAAAGATAAAGCCTCGTCGTAGATTAGGTTTAGACAGTTGACTGAGTCTAATTGTACACACTGGGAAATAGTGTGACACTGTATTTATAATGTAAAATAAACCATAGTCAAGTATAGCCTGTGTATAATGCTGTAACATAATTTTAACAAACTTTTTTTATTAACAATAATAAAAATACAGTTCCGTCCTTGATATGAAGAGTTTTCTACTAGACGTAGATCTCTAAAGGAAACCTTGCATACTTTTTTACTGCTATTTGTTGGGAGAGCATAAGTGGTAGGAAAAAATGTCTGCAATTTCTAAGACACACTCACAATGCTTTATTGAGTAGGTGTGCAGATGCAAAAGCCAGTAGTTCAAAATACACACACAAACACACTAATTAAAGTTAATCATAGATAGGAAGATTTTTATGCATCTACTACATTTCATAAATGCCTCTGACCTGCAATAGTAGCATTCGGGTTGGTCTGGTTTCCCAGGGCCTCTGCGTGGCCTGCGTGACTGCAGACTCTTCGTCATTTGGACAGTCTGTACCCCTCAACGCCTGCAGCTGAGTATACGCAGGCTGACTGATGTCCAGTAATGAGTCAACCTAAAACAGAATGGGGACTTTGGATATGATGCCTTTTCTTTGTATATTCCTTTTTTTAAACATCTAATGAAATAACACTTCAGTTATATTACAGTATCAGGAATATACAGTATTATAATTGAGAATTTCTTGAATTTCTAGTCATATTTGTGAGCTGAACATGCATCTTGTGGCTCCCATTATTGTATATTTGAACAAACTAACATTGAATTGCTGTCTCAGGGGTCGTGCTTTGTTGTACTCCAATCCTCTTTCCTTGAATTTGCACAACAACTCATATTTTTGCTACAACAGCTTGCTGTGTGATTTTCACTATTCTGTGTATCATTGGTCTATTGGATTATAATCTGTAACATGTAAAAGAACACATCAATTACAATAAAGTGAATAGGAGATATCTGAAGTGCCTTCAAATAAATATTTCCAAGATCTAGCTCCACAAACACACACAAACTACAATAAGAACAATATAAACTGATGCCTACAATAAACAAAAGCAATAGAAACATTCTGATTATTTCTTTGCTTGATTATTTTTACTGTTACATGATTTTTCTCATGTGTGTTCTGCTGTAGGTGTATATACTGTCCACAGCATACTGTTTGCTGTTTATATATGTAAGGTTTTTAGGGTGCCTTTTAGTATTAGGACAGACTTCTAGGCCAACTCTGGCTAATTTATCATTTGCTACTGATCAATCGGCTATTGTCCCAAACATAAAATCTAATAATAAACATGAGATCAAATATATAACATGAAATATATAATCAACAAGGCTGTACCTGGACACAGAAAGTGCCGCTGAGTTCAGTCTTCTGGGCCTGACTGAGCCCCTCAGGGAGAACAGGGTAATCCAGGTCCCTCAGGTCTGTCAACAGCCACTGGTCCAGCGCCTACAATTTCACATCAATCAGGGAGGCATATCTTACTGTAAGACCTATTTTATGACACCCTGTATTATTACACCTCTGTGACATGACATTAGTTACATTCACTTCCATGACATAAGTGGCCTTTACAATACACAACACAAAACAATATCATAGTGAGCGTATAAGAGCACACTACCCACACTTAGCTCTGGGTCTCATCCAATTTTGCCAATACAAAAATTTTAATTCTTCAAACAAACTTATTCAAAAAAATAGCTATAGACGTCACAGGCATAGTGACTCAGTAGTGTCCCTGCAGATTTTTGGTCATCCTTATCCTCATCGCTCAAAAAGTGCCTTTCAGTGATCTAGTGACCATGTGAGCCACTTGATCTGATTTCACTGTCTTGTTCCTGCAACCATCAGGATATCATATGTACCTTGAGAAATGACACATTATCCTGCAAAGACAGACTTTGGCCATGGAGGGACACAGCTGCTCGGCAACCATATTTAGGTACACTGTGGCGTAAAAAATTATGCGTAAATGCAGGAAAACATACCCCCACATGACGCCACCACCAGCTGGTACAGCTGACACTTGGCAGAATGGATTCATGCTGTTTACGCAAAAAAATTGCCTTGATATCTGCATGTTGGAACAGAAACCAGGATTTGTCAGACCAGGAGGTGTTCTTTCACTCCTCAATCGTCCACTTTTGCCGATCACTGCCCACAACAGTATGATCCTCTTGTTCTCAGCTGATGGTAGTACACAGTAGTCTTGGGCTTTTGTTGCCCGTCTGCTCCAGTGAGTTGTGCTTTCTGTGCGCTGCATATTTGTAGTTCGACAACATTTGTTTAGTAGGCCCACAGTGTGTATTGCATCTTTTGAGGTTACTTAGCATGCCAACTTAAATAAAACAGCTACTTAAATACTCTGGGTCGTTATGTCTCTTTTTGCATACAAGGATACTAGAATTTCCTTCCATATGATAAAGAAAAAAACCCATCTGTTGTGTTAAGGAGATTCTTCAGTTCAATCTGGTTTACTACTTCTATAGCGGTTCACCCTAAAGACCGGATCACTCGAGAGGGGTAAAGTGTCATACACCACACCACATATACCACAACACCGAATGCAGCAGCTGTGCATGGTGGCATCTAATGATTATTTTCATTATCGACCAATCTGTCGATTCTTTTTCTGATTAATCATTTAGTCTACGAAATATCAAAGAAAAAATCCGCAAATGTCTTATTTTGTTCAACTAACAGTCCAAAAATAAACATATATTTATCTAAATATTGTTTAAAACAGAGAAATGCAGCAAATGCTCACATTTTAAAATATAACAACAAACATTTGATATTTTTGCTTGATTTAAGGGCTTAAAAGAGTTTAAACACTATATAGGTTGAAACAGCAAGAAGATTGGACAAGAGAGTGAATGAACACTTATAAAAAGATCAGCTGTCTGTAACCACCAGGGGAAAAAAACAGTTACAGCATCAACTGGGAAGGGGTCAAAGGTCAGTGAATGGCTAAAGAAAGATCAAGGAGTCCATTTTGGAACAGAGACAGGAGTAACCATCTTCCCCTTCCATATACGACCACCTGTTATCACAAGACTTAAACTCCTTACTGAGGTCGTGTGATACTAACTGAGCTATTTCCATGACAGTTGAGCGAAGTCTAAGCTGTGATCATTTTGCATTCACCTGTGCAATTACAGTCCTACATCCTGCGTACCTGTTGGTTGATCTGCTGCTGTGACAGACGACCTGTTCCTCCCGCCTCTTCCTGCAGCCACTCCACGCAGGCCTCCAACCAGGCAAAGGGAACCTGGACGTGCCAGGAGGACTGCAGCCAGGCTTGGGTAGCACGCACCACGGCCTGGATATCAGGGGCCATCCTCCTCCTTTGTGTGTATTTCACTTTCTGCTATTTTATTTCCACTGTTACCTGCTTTTACATAAAGGCATCTGGTTAGTTGTTTTTTTTAAGCTGCTGCAGCCAAGTAATTGATTACTGAGTTTGAGTTATTCATCTTTAAATGCATTTATGGGTAATTCATCTACTCTGGATTACTCATTAGCAGTAAGACATTTAGTAAATTTAGCTTTCATTTGCGGACTGAATTGTTCCCATTTCCAATTATAATGCACCAGTATTAAAAAACCTAAACGGCAAAACAAGTGTCAAATGTCAGTGCTGTTGGTGTAGTATATACATTTAATTTAATTCATGGCAAAACACCTTGCAGTCCCTGAGGGCTTAAAGGGTCATCTTCTCTCTGTATGTCCGGAAGCACTTGACACCAAATCTTGTGGTGATTTATCGACAGGAGAGATTAGACTATTATGATAGAAGGACACATGATAATTGCTTTCTGATGTTGTTCTGTGATCATATCAGGATGGATAAGCCCTGTGGTTCTGCAAATGGTCACGTCTGGGCACTATGGAGGAGAGAGAAAGAGAGATTGAGTGAGGAAATACAGGCAGTATTATAAAAAAAACGGGACATAAAAATGTTAATGTTGAAGTAAGTGTTGTTATGAAGGTTACCTGAGAAGCAATGTCAGCAGTCTCATCCACGAAGTGTTGTGGAGAGCAGCCAAGGCGCCAAAGTTGACTCTACCAAAACTTATATAGCAATGTTGATGCTACTGTTACCTCAGATTTGTGCCCATACAACAGGACCAGATCATCTCTTTCATACAATGGCAGTTGTTAAACATAACAATTACAACTCCTTAGTCCTTACAAAGACACAAATTAACATTACCGCTGCAGATGACACCTTTTAAAAACAACAACTCTAACAGCCAGTAAAGTGGAATGTGTACCCGGAAACTGGGCTTAATCTTTCCGCTTTGGAAACGCCCCTGCTCGAGTGATTGACGTCTGTTCTAGCCAATTGCGACTCTCGCCTGTTTGATTTGCTCTCGGCTCAACCAATCAGCACACTTCAGCTCAACCAGTACATTTCCAGGTTAGGTAGAGAAGGAAGGGGACGAGCGAGGTGTTGTTGCACTGCAGGTTTGTGTTTTGACGATATTTTCTTTTTTCTGTGCCACATTTAGCCTAACGCAGTCGAGCTGAACGTATTAAAAAAAAAACACACGCTTTTAGTTGTGACTGCGCTGCTTATTTTGTGTCCACCGCAGCGCTGCCTCATTAGCTTGTCCTGCTAGCTCCCCTTGTGCTCAACCGAAATTATGGCAACATGGCGAAATTAGCTCGCCGCTAGCTCGAGTGACTCGGCCTGGTCTTTGTATTGACTGACTGGCGACATTTCACCAGCCCACTCGCGTTAGCCCGGGGATTACACCGCGATGCCTTCTCTCGTAATGCAATTCATAAAGTGCTTGTAGAGGAGTGCAGTCGATATTTTAACGCAGTCATCGAAAACCAAACGTCGTCGTAGCTTAACGCGTTTCCCTCCAGGCTAGTTAGCTTAGCTTAGCTCTCCCGGTGGCCAACGGTCGATGCGTTAGCTTCAGTTGAGCTAACGTTATCCCACTTTCGGTTTTGGTCATGGCACTGTTTAACTATTTATTTTCCGGCCTCAAATGATGTACTGCTTGGATTTGTCAGTGTGTCGTGTTATGTAGCGTTTGGTAGCATTTAGTCTTATGTCGGGTATCTTGTTAATATTATTCGTTAACGTGTTTTCCTTCATTACGAAACGCTACAAAATCCCTGTTTCTCTCTCCTCTAAACAAGCAGTTTAATGTTACGATGTGGTAGCTGGTAACATAATAATAATAATAATAATAACCTCTCCCCTTCGTATGATGATGGTGTTTAACATGTGTTGACCCGTGTTTAGTTGAATATCAACCGCAGATTAAATACAGTGTATGTGATCATAATCTGAGCGTCTCAAACTTTACCACTGAGCCTTTTTTATTTTCATATCAACGTTACGTTTCGATATTTCAACTAGCCTCTCCCTCTCCGACAGGTCGCAGCAGCTGTTTGGTCCTTGCTTATTTAGTTCCGCCTATCAACACGCCCTTGTGTCTGTAATAAATATCGGTGAGTGCCGGGTTTCTGCCACTTTTTCTTCACCATGTCATCCCTGGTTCTTGAATAGCCGGATCTCAAGCATGCAGTTTAAATTGTCTTGTTACTTTTTTCCACCTCTTACAATGCTGACAGACTACCACAGCTCACAGGGGCCAGTTTTCTGCTTCTCTCTCCCTGTTGCTGCCACCTGTTCCCCGGACCGAGGTGCCCAACACATCTCTTCCACTCTCAGAAGACCATGGAGACAGAAATTGAACAGCAAGAAGAAACTTCATTCAGCAACACAGAGACTAACGGTATAATTTTTTATATTTTTTGTCATGGTTAAAATGTTACGTTTATTAACAGGTTTTAACTAATCTATCTACATCAAAAATATCTCTTATGTTATAAAAAAGAGTGAGTGTTGTAGCAGATTACTTACAACTCTGATTTTGGAAATTAGATATTTATGATACAAACCTTTCACATAGTATTTTGTCTTCGAGGTTGATGTCCGAAATTGTGCGGTCAATTGTTAAGGATCTAAACCATGTATATTCATTTTTTTTCATTTTTTCATAGAAGCATTAAAAAAGTAGTTTTGCACACGGCAATCTATAGATTTATCTTATAATGTGAAAAACAGATTATTTCTCACAGTATTGCGATTGAGTGCTTCGCTGCTGTCTGTGGTCTTTTTGATTATTAAATATTATATTGCGGAAGGTGGGGGTATGCAGAGTTGTCAGTGCGTTTTTATCTCCTTATGCCAGGTAAGCGCCCTGCTGAGGATGCAGATGAGCAGAAATCATTTAAGCGCTCCAGGAACTCTGACGAGATGGTTGAGCTTCGCATCCTCCTGCAGAGCAAAGTAAATCAGCTCCCCGTTCATCTCACGTTTTATGTCGAACCTTTTACGTGATTGTTTGTATTTTTGTCTCTTTCTATTCTGCATGCGTTCAGTAAGACTGCCGATTTTTGTATTCCTTCCATTTTTCATGGTTTTCTTTTTGTTGCCCCAATCACATCTGTCTTTTCGAATAATTAAATGCCACCCTTTATTAGCGGTATTCATACATTTAATGAGATTTTCTGTATTTGTAATATTCTCTTGCACTGTCTGTTAATTGCAGTGCCAAAGTTCACATTTTCTCATTTATTTGTTATGTTTTCAGTCTTTCTAAGTATTCTCTGTATTCTCAGAATGCAGGAGCTGTAATTGGGAAGGGTGGCAAAAACATCAAAGCCCTTCGTACAGACGTGAGTACATCTATTTTATGCACCCAGAATTTAAATTTCGTTTCTAATTTTAATTTTGTATTCTTTATTTTTCCCTCCACTGGTGTTCAGCCTCTCAAAACTACCCAGTCTCCTCTATAGGACAGCAGTTCTTTTTACAAACATTTACCCTGGATAACTAATTTTAAATTTTGTTTTAGTATTTAGCAATGTGTTCTTCTATGTAAGCAAAGGGTGAGGTTAGCCTATGCCTGTGATATTAGCCTTCTGTTCATGAGATGTTCTGACAAACCATTTGGGGCTGGTTTTTATCTTTTTTTCTCACTCAGCTAAACTGGCCCCTGGACAAAAGTCCAATTTCCTGTCTGTTTCTCCATATTGATGATTTATTATAACAATGCTATTGTGGCAACACTGATGCTCTTGTTAATTTAAATTTATGGGCACAGTGCGGTGTTCACAAAGTCACCTGCAGCGCCAGCTAACATTTGTTAAGGCAACCTGAGCAATTCCTAATTCATTCAATGTCATTGCCTCTTTCTCTAGCCCTCCACAATTTGTTCTACCCCTCTTTCTCACTGTCTCTGGTCTATTCCCCAACATTGAACTCTTCATGTTCTTAATGTACCATTACCCATTTTCCAATGTTACATTTTCTCCTTTTCTCTCTTTGACAAACCAATCTCTGAGAGAATCAAATTAAAGTCACGTTTGAACAGTGTAGAGCCTGTATATTAAAAATGTATTCCTCTTCCCTCTCCCCTCTCCCTTGTTTATTATTTTACTGTTGACTTTTTTGCCCACTTCCTCCTCTGTTGCCCATGTTCTGGATGGCCCCTCCTGCGCCCGCCCACCTGACACCCTGGTTGGCCCTGTCCATAATCGTGCCCTGTCCCTAAATGGGCGCCTTACTTGATTGACATCTGTGCTCGAATGGCCCTGGCCCCTGCCCATGCCACGCCCAGTACAATGCCAGTGTGTCAGTCCCAGACAGCAGTGGGCCTGAGCGGTATGTCCCTAAGCTCCTCCCTCTCACTGCCTGACTACAGGTCAAACAAACAAGAAGAGATGAATAATAAATAGTCATCCTGCCTCTGTCAGGTCACTGTATTTTAACCTACCTGTTCTCACAGTATTGTAGCCTGAGTCAAAATGCCTAAATGCGTTCATGTCCAAATCTGCCTGTTGAGCCTGTAAAAGCCATGTCAACATCCTTTTATATGCCATTTTTAAAGTCACGTCAACATTGAAACATAGGCTGGTGTTGTCAGGGTTTTTCCACAATCTGCCACTGTCTTTTTAAATCTTTGCTATAATCTGTGCAATATGTCTGTGTTTTATGTCTTTAATTTTCATTGACGATTATCTATCCTCTTTATCTTTGGCGTTTTCACCTCCCTCCCCCCTCAGAGTGGATATACTGGTGTTCTGTTTTTTCTTTAGTTTCATAAGCTCACCTGCTTTTCGCACCATCCCATTCTTTCCTTGTGATGCCCCTCATTATACTGATAGACTCAGATCGTACATCCATTCTGAAACGCTAAAAGGCACGCTAGGATTCAATTTGTTTTTGTGTGTGTGTTTTTCCTTTCCTGTCTTCTGCTTCATCTGAATTTGGTTATTGACTGCTGGAGCTATTGAAAGTACAGATAATATCTCTGTCCCACCCATCTTTGCATTCTTTGGATTTATGTTTATCGCTTCTCCCATCCCCTTTAAAAAGCATCAACTCCAGTGGTGGCAAACTTCATTTTCCATGGTACAATCTGCTCTGTTACTTTTCCTCAGCAGCCTACCATTCTACTTCCATGTACAAACTGTGCTTAAGTTCTCTTGATCAGTAAATTCATTGTGATTATTTTATTACTAGGTGGGTGCAGACAACAAAATTTAATTTCAAATTTGTTGTATATATATGAAGCATCAAAATCGCCGTCCAAGCCAAATTTTTAAGTCAGGGCGCTTGGCAAATTATAAAATTGGAGAGAGAGTCTTCCCTGAGCTGTGTTGGGCACCTTATTTGGGGTCTTTGTAGTCAAAGTCTTTGTGGTGTGCATCCACCAAACTATGCTGTAGGACTTTAGAGTTCTCTCGGGCACTATTGGTGCTTATTCCTGCCAGATCCTCCTCAGGCTTCACCCTCCCCGTCTTTCCCCTTCAGTGGTCACCAAATGCAGTCACTTTTCTTTGGGTCCCTTTTTATTTTGTCTCTTTTCTTCCTTTCTCTGGACAAAAGACTTTTCATTGCATTGTTTGGGTACCAGCTTTTTTTCCAGTTACTGTGTTGAATTATCAATGACATACCATGAGAAGTTTAGAAAACACTGGATGTCAACAGTTCATTTAGCTGTGTTAGTCTCAATAGTGAGTTGGTTAAAAATGGGGTGTGACAGTTTATCTATGGCAAAAAAGGGGATGTCATGAATTCTCTGATCTGAAATGTTGTTCCCTCCCCCCTGGGATGCCCTGCTGGCTCCCCCAACGCCACCCTCTCTGCGTGGCTGTGCTCTGCTTTTTCACTGGTGGGTGAAATATGAAGCATCCTGAGTATCAGTGCCGACATCGAGACAGTTGGAGAAATCCTGCTGAAGATTATCCCAACACTGGAAGAGGTGAGGACGTGTCTTGTTTTCTTTCCCTTCATGTCAGTGGTGAATGTTAACAACTATCTGTTGTAAGTGTCTATTGTGTTGCAGAGATGCTTACTGTTCTATTTCTAAGTGTCTGGCTGAGAGCTAAATATATTATATCATAGAATTAACATGGAAAATGTCTTCCTCAGTACCAGCAGTACAATGGCATGGATTTTGACTGTGAGCTACGTCTGCTGATCCACCAGAGCCTGGCTGGCTCAATCATCGGGGTAAAGGGAGCCAAGATCAAGGAGCTCAGAGAGGTATGTTGATACAAGGGATGGGGATTGGATTTTTCTTTTTTGCAATTAAATCTGTTGCAAAGCAGTTTAGACTGAAATTTGTGAGTAATGTACAACATGCATTCCCACACAGCCTTCTGTCGCTGCCAGTTTTTCAGTTGTAACAAGAATAACTTCCTTAAAATGACTGGATTAAAGCCAGCTTGTGGTACCCAGGCCGGATATGATTTTTCTCGTCAATGTTTTGTTTTATATTATTTGTTGCATTCTTCTGGCTGTGTGGATATAGCAATAAAATGACATATCGATGTGATGTGTAAAATGTTTGGAGTTGGTTTTTCTACTGTAGAATCAGCTGCTGTATTATGTAGCAGCTTTTTCTTTTCCTGTGCCCCTCATGTGTTCCTCCTGTCTCTAATGCGTCTCCAGAACACAAAGACCAGCATCAAGCTGTTTCAGGAGTGTTGTCCTCAGTCGACAGACCGGGTGGTGCTGGTCGGCGGTAAAACGGAGAGGGTGGTAGAGTGCATCAAGACTATGCTGGAGCTCATTGCTGAAGTAAGTATCTTGTACAGAAGTTGAGACCTTTTTTTGTGATTTGAATTAATTCCTTTTCTGTTTTAAATGTAGCCTAGCTCAATGCAAAAGATCTCAGCAGCATGTCACGCTGCAGCTGCTTTCGAATTTCGCTGGAGATGCATCAGAACATCCTGTCCTCTCCTTTCAGAGATTTAGTTTTAAATTAGTACTACTGTATTGCAAGTAGATGCAAATGTATTCTCAGCACTTGTATATGTATTTCAAATGCCCTGAGCAGGTCAGTACATTTCCTTCTGTCCTCCTTTTTCAGGCTCCCATAAAGGGCCGTGCACAGCCCTATGACCCTAACTTCTATGACGAAACATATGAATACGGTGGTTTCACCGTGATGTTTGAAGAGAGGGGAGGCGGTCGCAGGCTTATGGGAGGGTTCCCCATGCGTGGGGCCAGGTCCAGCGGTGGAGACCGCGGGTTTGATAGAATGCCTTCAAGCAGAGGGGGCCGGGGACCCATGCCTCCCTCCCGCCGGGATTATGAAGAGATGAGTCCCCGCCGAGGTCCTCCTCCACCCCACCCAAGTAGGGTCACGAGGGGGAGTGGCCGTGGACGCAACATGCCCATGGGACACCCACACAGAGGAGGGTAAGATTGATGATGTACATTCTTTTCGTATTTTCTCCGATGTTTTCCTGCTTTGCTTATTTTATTCACTCATGGCCACTTCATTGAGTTTGTTGGTGTTTGTGATTTTTTTTTCCAGTCTTAAATTACAGTGGGCATGTTGTCTACACCTAGTGCAGATTAAAAAAAATGTGTTTTACTGAACATAATAGTGCTAAATGATTGCATGATCCCACTCATCAGTTTTAAGTTGAGAGTCCTCTTACTCCTCTTAACCTCTTGAGTTTAAGTGTTTGATATTTTAGACCTACTAGGCTCTGTTCAGTGCTAGAGCTCCTCTTCTTGCCTTTTTTTCCTGCTGCATATACAAAGTTTAATCTCTCTTCAGGTGCTTATTTTCCATTCAGGGGCATTCTTTTCAGAGATTACCTTACATTGTCGAATTCATAGGATAAACAGTCCAGTTAGTGCGTAATCCAGTGTCACATTGTGCACCCCTATGAACACATTTGTATTCATGATTATCATTCCATTAATTTTATGTGCTCATCAATGTGTGTCTGGGTGTGTTTGTGTGTCTTTTTCCCATCTCCATCTTGCCCACAGAGATGATCGTTACTATGACTCGTACCGTGGCTCTGATGACAGGTCAAAGTAAGTTTCTGTCCCTAAACCTTTGACTAAACCTCCTAACTTATCTTAACAGGGATACTTCCACATTCTTTTATTTTATGTTACTTGCACTTGCAACAATTCACAGAAGCAAAGATTCCTCATTGATACCATTGGGTGGTGCTTCCTCTAGAGTAGCAGTTTACCCTTTTGGTTTTGGTGAGGAATAAGTCATTTAGTAGTGTTGACAGGTGTTCAGCACCATTTCTATTCATAAATGTGACAAATGATTGGCCATGATGGATCAAAATTAAGTTGTAACTGTTGAGGTATTCCTATACATCCCACATCTCCCTGCCTTACTAATTTATTGTTGCATTTGTTTTTAAAATATAACTGGTTAGAACTTCTTCTCGTAGCTAGTGAGAAGAAAAAAAACCTCTTTTGCCCTCCTGTTTTATCCTTACCTCTTAATACTAACTACTGCCTTACAAATATCCATTGCTCAGTCAGTTTGCCTGTAGTACCCTAGCCTGCATTAGTCTCTTACCCTGATCCCCATTGACCCATTCACACTTATTTTGAGTGCTTTGTAAGGAACTGTAGTAGTAGTAATACTGTATGACCCTCTCTTCCCCGTGTTAATGCCCATCCAATGTGCTATTCATTCCCAGTATTTCCCAGGTTGAGAGAATGTGTTTGTGGTGGCGTGTATGAGGGTCATGTGCTGATGTGAAGCTGACATCCTTCTCTTGAGTCCCCACTTGAGCAAGCAGCATGCTTTTACACGCTGGCTTGTTATTAAATAAGTAATTTTACTAATGTGTACAGTAGGCTTGAGCCGACTACTTGGCTGAAACGAGTATCCAGTACAGATAATGTACATTTTACAATTATTGAATGAGTGGAATATTTGTACTTGTAAATATAGGAACAAAAAAACCCAAGCTCAATTCTTTATACATTTTAAAATATAACAACTTCAGATCAACCCATATCAGTTTCAGGCTTAAATAAACGATTTCCAGTTGCCCCACCCTTTCCGAGTACAGTACAGATACAAATACAGATAATTTAGTTGTCTGAATACATACAGATAACAGTGTACCCGCTCATCATCCTGTGCCCTAACAGATGCATAGGATGTATTGGGATCTAAAATTCTCTGCACTACTGAAAATCACAATAATGCGGTCATTACCGTACCTTAATGTCAGTTGTACACATGCAGATATTATTAATGTAAATCAGACTGTTATAATATATGCCTGATATTATTTGGTGAAAAACAATGTTAGGGTATCCTTGTGAGTTGATTTGATAATAAGGAGTTGATTTGATATTTATCTAAATTGGTGTCGTCCTTGCTCATGGCTGCAGAGAGACACTGCAACAAGTGATATGAAGTTATGTTAAGACTACAGTTTGACATGACATCCGTTCGTGTATGTATGAAGAGTATCAGATAAATCCAACACACATTTCTTGAGATAATTCCATAATTTGAGCTCAGTTTTGGGGGGAAAAAGCAGCAGCAGCCCTTGGCTCTGATCATCATCACCACCACCTGTCACTTCTCTCACTATAACACTGTCAGAGCTGTTCCTGTTACTGTGTGGGAAGATGGCTGAGAGGAAATGTGTTTATACTGTAATCTTGCTCAGCGTGTGTGTGCAGTTTGACCTAGACCAGAAATTTCCTTTGGAATGTTGTCAAGCTTTTTTTTTTTTGTAAGCATTTTCTATTTCTTTCCACCCCCACCCACATTTCTCTCTCTCTCTCTCTCTCTCTCTCTGTCTGTCTTTACCCCTCCCTCCCTCTATGGCACTCTTTCATCACCAGTGACAGAAGAGGCAGACCGGATCGCTATAGTGATAACATGGTTAGTGACCCTTTGCTAAATGCTCTCATTCTAGCAACTTATTGGGCGCCAGCATCCTCAGGCTAGCATACTGGTTGGACCTAGCACTAGCCAATATGCTTTGATTGTCCACTGCGTTGTAATGATAATAGAGATTAATTGACAATATAACCATAGCTGGTCAGTCATGTGCACATGCGTGTGCCACACACTCATCTGAGCCCTGGCCATGTAGCCAAGCTAGTTTTGGCATAGTGTAAGCCTTCCCACCAAATGACCATAATCACCACAGCCGGAGACACCCCATAATAATCAGCTATAATTGCCCTCTTACTGTGTACTTTTCACGGCCAGCCTGTTTTTCCTGCAAAGAGAGGGAGGATGTTGGGGGTGGGGAGGGTGGGGGTGGCCATGGTTGGTTGCTAGGCAATAATAACGCTTTGTTGACAGACTGGAAGGTCTCTCTCTCCCTCTCCCTTTCTCTCTCTCTCTGAGAGCTGGCAGGATACTGCCTGCCGTTGCTCAGCAACAGCTTTTTGAATTGCCTGTTGCCCTGGTGACAGCAGCAGCTGAATAGCAGGTGAAAATGGGGGCTGATGGAGATGCAAGGAGAGACGGGAAGGGGGGATGGAGGGAGGGAAGGAGGAGGAGTCTGGTTTATGGATGAAAACTGGGTGGCTTTTAGTTGAGTCTACTCCATGGATGAGGCTGCAGCATCGTCCATACATGTGTGCTTACAATTCTCCGTCCATTGATCCGGGATCTATAGAAGGATGAAAAGAATCGGCTGCACTGTATGTAACCCATTTGTGTTTCTGTTTGTGTTTTACAGAGCGGAGGAGGATATGGTAAGTACTAAGCCTTGTGTTTTTTATGTGTCATTATTATGGATGTTAATGTGTCTTAACGTTCGTCAGTGTGCAGGCCTTGGCCTTGGATGAAATTATATTTTACTTAAGTATCTGACAACAAATGTTAAAGATGGAACGAAGAAATAATTTCATATTATTCAGCACTTTTCTTCAGGAGGTCTGTTAAACATACCATACGTTTGAGATTAATATTGTGATGGGTCATTTGAATATTGGTAGTGTACAAATGTCACAGAAAAAAACGTAATGTTTATTATTGTGTCTGTGTTCCCTCTCGCTTTCTCTCCTCAGACAACAGTTCCTCCTGGGATAGCTACCAGTCAGGTGAGTCAAGTTTTTCAACGATCAATACGATTAGAAAAATTTGCTGAGCCATGTGTGATAATGTTTGCAGCCAGGTATTGATTTTCGGCGCTCTACTTACTTTCCTCTGTTTCTACACTCTGCTTTTTCCTTGCTTGTCTTCACCTCTCCCCCTCCCTCTTTGCCATCAGGTGGACGTGGCTCCTATAATGACATGGGCGGCCCTGTCATCACCACACAAGTGACGATCCCTAAAGATGTGAGTACATGACAGCAACTTCACATACAAACTGGCACACCAAAGCAAGATCAGTCTACGTCACCCCGTGTACTCTCATATCATAAGTAACATTCAGTCAGCCTACATTGCCATATGTGATCATGTTATCTACACTCTGATTATCCTTATATAAATGACATTTAGTCGTGTGTTCATCATATTCCATTATTTGTGTCATCAACTTAATGACTGGTACGATATTTGTACAGTCGTAGGGACCAATAAGTCTCCCACACGTGGACTTTTTCCATTGCACCCACACTAGACAAGGTCATAGAAGTCTTTCATTGTTGAGGCGTGTTTTTATTTATCATTTCTGTGCTTTTGTGTCTCTGTCTGCTCTTTGTGTCACATTTTTTAAGGTTCACACACACATTCCCAGTGCCTTAAATGTTTCTCTGCATGCTTTTCTTATTTTTCTTCCATCCCCACCCCTCTCGTTTTCTTCTCGGTACACCAACGACAGCTGGCTGGCTCTATCATTGGTAAGGGAGGCCAGCGGATCAAACAGATCCGCCACGAGTCTGGGGCCTCCATCAAGATCGATGAACCTCTGGAAGGTTCTGAGGACAGAATCATCACCATCGCTGGCACCCAGGATCAGATCCAGAACGCCCAGTTCCTTCTACAGAACAGGCAAGTTCTGACACAGCCTCATTGTATTAACACTAACTTTACCATCGTAAAGATGTAGAAATTCTTCATTCAGCACCCAAGTTATAGTTGAACCATTTATCCCATCAAATTGTGTTCATCAGGCCTACTAGCTTGAGTGGAACCTTTTGAAAACCTCTCTGAACTTGTTTTGTTGGCTCTTATTCTGGCCTCAGCTCATATCTGTTGGGTTGCATAAATAACGTTTTTATGATGCAACCGATCTTAGAAAGTGAAGACTTTTAAACTCATGCAAGCTCAAAAGAAGTAAACATATTTAGAAGATGCTTACTTTCCTTCCCTCTCTTTCCACCCACTGAATCAAACATATATATAGATTTTGTATTGTAAATGCATAATGTTTTTTTTCTGAAACTGCATCCTAATACTATTAAACCCACCAACTGTTGGGTTATGCATTTCTGTTGCCTGCTGTCTCTTCTTCACTAACCCCCTTCCTTTCTTCCCCGTGCAACCTGCAACTAGTTCAAACCTTCCTCTTGCATGAAATGGCTGTGAATGAGTAGGCAAACTTAATTCTTGTACATATTGCATAATGTTGTTTTTTTAAAAGGATCAATGTGATTGACATGTTTCTTTGACTGTCACATTTGTCCATTGAATATGATTGGTAGAAGAAAAAAAACAAAACATTTGCCATCAAAGCCGTTTCACTGTGAAGCAGGGAGTGGATTGATTCTTCCCCTGGCTGCTGCTGTGTGGAAGACTAGTGATTTTGTTGTTTTTAGTTAGATCAACCGACAACAAATCACAGTCTGCCAAATAGCACGGGCTCCTCCTCTTCTGTCTCCCTTGGCAACCAGTAGGCACGTATAATACACACTACTTCCTTGTTGATGCTATCCAAGCTTAGCACGAATGCTAATACAGCTGTAGACCTGCTCTCTTGAGTAGTGTAGTGTTGCCATGGTAACTAACCCTGCCTCCCTCTTCCTTCCTCTCCTCCTCCTTCAGTGTGCTGCACCTGCTTGGACACAAGGACTAACCACACCCCTCTTTCTCCCCCTCCCCTCCTCTTCCTTGCTCTCCTTCCGCCACTTATTTCACCTCTTCTTCTCTGCCTGTCTTTCTTACTCGCTGTCTGTCTCTCTTCCCGCTCTGCCTGCCCATCCTTTTCCTCCCAAGACTTCATCCTCCCACAGTTGCATAGCTATGTATTTATACTGTCATCGACTTGTGAATAGCATTTTTCTTCTTGTACATTTTTCTTCTTGTATATTTTATTTATTTTTCCACTCTTTTTATTTCAGTGTGAAGCAGTACTCTGGTCATTTGCTGTAGACCCAGGAGACTCAGATTGAAGCAGACTCAGATTGCCCCCCCCCCCCCCCACCCCCACCCAACTCCTTCAACCTTTCTGCCCCAGTCCAACAATATCCCCTTCAGACTATTATTCTGGATTGTGGGTGTCTTTTTTGAATTTTATTTTTGTATTTTTTAATGAAATAAATGTCCAACATTCCTGTGCATAAAAGAAAATGTAGATGTTCTGCATTTTTAAGAGTGTAGTCCATTAGTTTATCAGATATACTTTGCTTTTTTTTTTTTCTAACACTCACCTATATCAAAATATTCTTCAGTCTCCTGACAGACAAAAATAAACATAACCTTTATTTTTTGATGGTTTTGTTTTTTATGACTTGTATGTGTATGTTTGTGTCTCCGGTTTAAATCTGTCGTGTGTGTGTGTGTGTGTGTGTGTGTGTGTGTACGCGTGAGAGCATGTCAGTGTGTGGGTTGGTGTGCTTTCTGTTGTCTATATCGGTCCCTTCACACACAGTTGTACCACATTAACATTAGCAACATGCAGAATGTAAGCAATGTTTCTTTTCATATTGAACCATTTATGTTTTGTTTTTAGAGATGTGGAAAATTTTCCCCTTCAGAATGAATTTTGGGATGTTTAAGTTGGGACTCTGGTACACACAAAGATACAGGACAGTCCCACTAATTTGTAAGAATATTCATGGTAGTTGTGTGGTGAAATAAATCTGAATACGTGAAGCAACTCCTCACACATGGAAACATGTAGCTAGAAATTTGTTTTGACATTTTATTGGAGATTTGACAACTTGTATTGTCCTACAATTTCCTGTGCTCTACACTTGTTTGCTCTCCATGCTGTAGACTTCACATTGTCAAAATGTAAAATGAATAAAGATGGTGCCACTTTTTACTGAACCAGTCTGCATTTTTAATGAGTGAACTTAATGGATTGCTGATTGAACATTTTCTGTGCACTCACGGTAATCGGGCTAACAGTTGTGCGATTTATTTTTGGGCCATTTTATGCATGAAATTAGGACTAAAAATGATATGTTAATATAATTTACTGGACAAAGTGAGTTAGTTACGTGAAAAATAGCCATCACAAAAACCCAGAGGCAAGCTGCAAATTGTTTTGTCCACAGGCATTACATTATTACATTATTACTTCTTAACATTGAAGAAGCTGTATCTAAATAAATGACATTTATATATTATAATTAAATCTTTGCTTTAAAAAAAAACAAGTTATGGAAACCTGACAATCACTTACCTGTTTGTGTTAAACTTGAATTAATGCTCATTGGGTGTTAACTGGATACATTTGATTACTGACACTTATAAAATAAGACTAAAGACTATATATAATATAAAAAGTAATTTATACGCAGGAACGATACTGTATTTATAACGGCATGGATACTGTTTCCGGTTTCCTCTCCTGGCCTCTTGTGATTGGTCTATCAGCCTATGACGAGCACAGAACGGAGGCTCTGATTGGTCAACAGCTGGAAAAACAGGTAGCGGAAACACGACGAGCTTGCAGTATACTGTCCCTGTACTCATTGGTAAGTTCGGTTAAATTAATGTTTATGTACGAATAAAGTGGTACATCGTCGCTGAACACAAAGTTTGTGTTATAATTATATTTGCATTGTTGATTGACGGCGTGGAAAGCTCAGTAGCGTCGGTGTTATAGTGGAGAGAGAGAGAGAGAGCACCAGAGGGAGATAGGACGTGCACTTTGCTCGTAATAAAACGTAAAGACGTCTTATACCTGGGCTGGACGATGCTGCTATTTCCAAGAAAAAACACCCTGTTTTATTTCCCAGTGAAAAGTAAATGAAGCGACTCACCGCAGAAAGAGCAGAGAAAATGAGTTTCATTGAGTAGGCCACTGTGTTTGTGCGTCACAGTGTCCTATTATCAGTCTGATAGGAAATACATCATTAACACACTTCAGATTGATGGAGGAGAGGAGGCAGCTTTTAGAGGTTGACGGAGAGAAGGATGTAATTTAGTTCTTTTGGTTTTAATAATGGGGTTGGTCAGAGATGCTCCTGTGTGCAGGGCTTTTATGTTTGTGCTCTCTTTAGTACTTTTACAGTACCTACATGAGATGAGAGTGAAGTCAGACCCTAAAAAACACTGGAGAAGGCATGTAAGGTTTTTCTTTTAAAAAAAAAGAATTGTTCGTTATGTCTCTCTCATCTTGGTTATGTTTTGTTAATTGTGAATTACCTAATAAAGCAGGGACATCATCTTTAAAATGTCACTTCCCCTCGGAGATGTATGTAGGATATTGGTGTTTCAGTGTGAATAGGGCACAGACATTCACATCTGCCCCTGCACGCACGTACCCATGCATGCTCTTAGAAGCTGATCCTGAAGTCTGTAATGGATTTAGACTTCTTAAGGCAGGGGTCTCAAACTCAGATTGACTTGGAATCACTGCTGGTATTGTCATCTCATTGGAGGGGCCACTTCAGTGATCAATTACTACAAGAAATGTACAAAATAAATGCAAAAGAAAAATGCAAACAGCAGTTTCTACACATTTTCTTATCATCTTTGTTGTTTGCAGCCAAACAACATACAAAGGCCTTAAACTTGCTCTTCTTATCAACAGTTTCATGCATTTACATGAACCTTTGGAATGATTTTGCACTAAACTACCCTTTTAAATGTTATTTTTATATGAAGTGGATGTTTAAATGTATATGATACGAACGTAAAAAGTCTTGCAGCCCTGATTATTACATTTTTGACATAATGTCACAGGCTGGATGGATGGAGTGGATTTAGGGCTGGAAATGTTTGGTTTAAGGCGTATTTGCAAACTCACAAACATGAATGTGTATCTAAGAAAACATTAGTCATCTAGGGACTGCCGGGGAATGTGTTTGTTTGTATACATGCTCGTGTGCCTACCTGTTATACAAGTGTCCCGTCAGGTGTGTTTCCTCTGCATAAATTACAGCGTCCGTCATGGAGCCGCCTCTGTTTCCCCGTGAGTCTGGGCAGTTCATAGCAGAGCGGAGTCGCGATGTGTTTGTGGAGGAGGAGGGAGTGCAGAAGGTAGCAGAGATGCTCTACAGTCTCCGACACAGTGACGATCTGACCGCCAGTGGCTGGAAGAAGGCAAATCCGTTGGCTCCAGCGCCTACCTCTGACCAGGGGAGTCTGTCAACAGCTGGGACCACCCAGAGAACTAGAATATTTTTATAAATACACACATGTAGACAATCACACGGTACATAGAGCATGTTGTTCAGTGGCAACAGTAACACTGCATCAATGAGGTGATGACAGGTGATAATGATTCTATGGGCCAACTCTTCTCTTCATACAATCTTGAGTTAACAGTGAAACTTCAGATTGATTGAGTATTGTCTAATGTAGTCTGCTTTCTACATGCTTCAGATAGTTTGTAGATTATCACATAATCATTAGTAGTCAACTACTTTTGAGACGAACTTAATTCAGCCCGATAATTTGACTGAATTACTATGTAACTACTGTACTTAAGTACAAATTTGAGGCACTCGTACTTAACATTTTATGATACTTTATACCCATACTTTACTACATTTCAGATGGAAATATTGTACTTTTTACTCCACTACATTTATCTATCAGTACTAGTCACTTTGCTGATTAAGAGATGACATCAAAAAACATATGATACACCTATATGATACGATGCAGTACTGTTATGTGGTCTAAAATTGGATCCACAATGATGAAATACAATATTAAAATGCTTTCACATGTATTTGTTAGTGATATACTGAATAATAGAATATACTAGAATATTTTACACGCTTTTTATACTTTAAAGGACGCCATGTTTCTACAGTTGCCCACCCAAAAGGGACAAACCAAACACTGGCTCTAGATGGGGGTGTTCACAATATTTGCATGTTTCCTGGCCACCGTAGTTTCTCGTTCATGATTAAAAGGGGAGGGTGAAGCGACAGAGTTGCGATCTGCAACTACACCGCTAGATCCCACAAAATCTTACACACTGGACTTTTAAGTAAATAATCGGAATGTTTCTTCGACCACTGCATTTCAGTTTGGAAAATAACGTCATCACAGCTTAGACGTTAATTATAACTGGTTAAGACGTTTACTACAGACAAAGTATTTATTCAGGACAACATGGGGGGAATTGGACCATTTACCTTGAGCATCCTCTGTTTAGATCCCATGGTGGAAGACAGAAATGTACATCCCCAAATGTAGTTTTCACTGCTCAATTTAAGCATTTTGGTAGAACTCTCTTTTTTTCTGCTCTCTTGTTTTTCCACATAGCAGGCCCTGAACTGGGTGTTTGTGGTCGACACTATGAATTTCTCCTTTTGGCCAGAGGAAGAAACGCAACAGTGTGAGGTGACCTATAAAGGGACCACGTACACAGGCTATATGACCCTGTGTGCTGCCATCACCAGGGCCATGGAGGAAGGTGAGAGCATGTGTAGCACCAAATACACCAGAGTTTAGTTTATTGCTGGGTTAAAGGGGTGTTACAGCCATTTAATTAGTTCAAAAATAACATATTGTTTTGTTTAATAGTACATTGATTTAGCTTGCACTCAGCTCAGCTCCTCTCTCAGCTGTAAAGTTGAGTTGAAAACAGAAAACAAACCAGATTCTACCCAAAAAAAAGACAATCTGGGTGAAAGAAATGTCAGGATGAAGAAAAGGTAAGATGGTAATGTGTTAGATGACATTGTTGCCCTTTTTATAGATTTATCTTTTTTGTTAGCAGCTTCATCTCTGGAGAAAAAGACGTATATTCAAGCCCTATTTTATGTATCTTTTTGTTCTCCTTTTCTGTGTGCTTTTGTTGTGCACTCCTATTACCAATTATTGTGTATGTGCCCTTTACTTGAACTTGGACTGCTGGGAAATTGCTTGTAGCTCTGCATGCGCCTGTGAATCACTCATAATTAGCGTGAATGACTCCGGATATGAATCAATTATGTCTCATATGGAATAGTGCTCTCAATGTGTGGTCGCTGTGGCCTTTATAATTACAAGAGATTCTCTCAGAAAAGCACAGGTAGCTTTGCTCCAGAGTGTGAATCTCAAGGGTTGACAGCGTGAGATCAGAAAAAAATTGTGTCTTTTGAGCCTCTTGAGAGAACTGGCTACTGTGTAGTTATATTCCTGTTATTATACTACACTGTCATAATTTAGTTCCTTTGAGTGTCCTCTTTCTCTTTCTCTGTAGTATTTCCTGTCTAAAGATAACTCCTTCTAGCTGCTTCTCTTCTCCTCAGTGGTGGAATGTAACCAAGTGCATTTACTCAAGTACTGAACTTAGGTACAAATTTGAGGTACTTTACTTGAGCTTTACCATTTTATGCAAAGTTATAGTTAAAGTATAGTTCTACTTCACTACAGTAATAGACCTATAGTCTACCAAGTACTATAAAAAGCTTATAAAATTGTGTGCACATTAAGTATTTTACATTATTTTATATATATAAAATAGTATATAAGTAGTATAAAAAGTATGTAGTACATACAGAGTCTTATACAAGAACATTTTGCTGATATTGTTTACCTTTACTTAAAAAGTCCTTCAAGGATTTCAAGAGCTTTTCTTGTGATTGTTGTGACCTAAAATATCTGATTTCACAGCAGGTTTTCTAAGAAAATATTGTGCAATGTTTCTAGGTATTTTTTGCAATGAAACTGTGGAAGAAAGTGAAAATCCCAAAATAGTTTGCTTTCGAAGGTTTTGCATTTTCATTAGTTTACAATCACTTGAAATTGTTGTGTTTTCGCACCTTTAGAATTTTATCTCCTCTTCTATGGGGTCTGCCATGTTGAACCACCATCTTTCTACACTAGCCCAGAACTGACAAACCAAACACTGGCTGTAGATAGGGCCTTTAGACTTATTCAAATGGTTTCAATCTGCAACTTCACCGTTAGAGGCCACTGAATCCTACACACTGGCTACACAAAATTCTGCTTGTAAGGGGGTATTCTGAGACTTTTGGTATTTCTACTTTTACTGAATACTTCTTCTACCGCTGTCCACAGGTATACCCATCACTGATCCAAAGTACTTCTCTCAGATGAGCGTGGAGAAGTTGGCACACGTCCTTCGGTCAGACAATAAAACACCCATGCCCATGCTTCAGGAGCGCCACCAGGTCCCAACACTCTCATGTTAATGTCCCATATCTGTGGTACTAATCCACAAGTCAAACTTTACAAAACCATACTACTTGACTGCACATCCTTCACAGTACTTATATGTAACGGTGCTTTTTTAATTTAAAGACAAACAGATGTGGTGAGAAATACAAGATGTACCATCTCATCTCTCTAATCAATAAACTCAAGTCAATATAATACATGAGACACCAACCTTATATACCATGTTCCTTGACAGGTTATTTTATTCCTTTTTTACCACCTCTCTGCATTTATTTCCATATATACATTCATATACAAGACAAACTGATTTCAAAGCTCATATAATTATGATATCTATTAATGTTACATTACTGGCTGAACTCCATTCCCTTTATGATGAGTGTAAATTGAAAGTGTGCAGCTCTTAACCTCCTACTCATCATGAAAGTTAACTTTGAACACGTCACATACTGAATCTTCCTCACAAGGTGCTGACTGAAGGCGGCCGTGTGTTGCTGGAACACGGCGGAAGCTTCCGGAGTTTTATCAGCCGAGCCGGGAACGACGCCCAGAAGATGGTGGAACTGATCGTAGAGAAGATCCCATCCTATAGGGACGAAGCTACATATGAGGTTAGAGTTATAGAGGGTTGAGACAGTTTGGACAATTGTGGATAAAATTTCAGGTCTTCCAGTAAAGTTTTCCCACAAAACATCCTTGAAATTCTATATTTTTACTGCTTGACAAGCTCATGGATTAATGATTTCACATTTTTTGTTGTTTAGGTTTTATTTTGTCACCTATCTCACATGATTAAAACATTTAACACATCTCAGATAGTAAAATTATGTAGTAATGGATAGGCCAAGTCAAGTTCATTTATATAGCACATTTAAGACAGTGTGAGTGCAATGTGCTTCACACACAGCAAAAAGATAAAATAAAACATGAATACATTATAAAGTTATTTATCCCCTGCCCACCCACATATGCTGAAAAAGTGTGTGTGTGTGTGAGAGAGAGAGAGAGATAGACAGGAAGACAACCACTGAGATGGAGGCATTAGCCAGGCATAGTCCCGAGAGATGGGTTTTAAGCTTACTTTAAAAATGACAGCACAGTTGTGGTATTAAGTATTAGGTGATTTATAAACCATGAACAGTATTTTGAAATCAATTCTGTATTTTATCTGAAAGCCAGTGAAGTGATATAGAGTAGCATGTTCAGTTTTTCTTGTCGCAGTGAGTGCACTCTCAGGCCAGAGCCGCCGTACTGTCTTTGGGAAGTCTGGCAAGAAGAGCATTACGGTAGTCTAGCTTAGAGGGGATAAATGCATGAACCAGTTTTTTAGCGTCTGACTGAGACAAGATGGATTTAACTTTGGAAATATTTTTTGGTGGCAACATGCTGTCCCAGTATAGTATGCTTGTAATGTCACCTGTGAGGCTGCGTTCCGAATCCAAGATAACACCTAGATTTCAGCGAAATCAGTTTGGGGTGGGTCTCCTGTTTCTGACCTCAACTGCCTACCACAAGGATCTTTGGTCTTTGTTTAATTATCTATTGTCTATTATATATTACTATGTAAGCCAATTGTAACTTCCACAATATTTGGGGAAATAAATGCTTTAATTTTATGGAGTCAAAGTCATTGCTTGCTCCAGTTTTTCTCCAAAACTCATTGTGTATACAGTGAATGTAATGTACAATTGTGTGAAGACTTTGAATTCATAATCTTGTAAAAATATATACAATGTATAAAACATAGGAAATGCATGTGATCTGAGATAAATGTATGCATTTGGAGAACTTAAGATAAACTGTGATGTGAGAGTTCCATCTTCTGGCCAAAGACAGCGCAGCAAGATTTCTAAGTCTTCATATTATACAGTCAGCGAAGGAGTAAATTACTCTTTATTATGTTATCTTAGTTCGATAAAATCTGTCTAGTAATAAATAACAAAGGCTTAAGAACAAATGATCAAACAGCACATAAAGATTGTAGAAATGCTCTCTGTTTCAGGGGAAGAGAATCTCGTTCTACAAGCGAGCCCAGATCCTGGTGGCAGATTTCTGGGGCATCATGGAGGCCAGAGGAGAGGAAGACATCATTGACATTGACTGGCTCACCATGTTCGCAGACTACAGGGTCCCTCAGGTTCTCGTATACTTCGGAGCACTACGATACTCTGGCGCACTGATGCAGGCCCTGAAGAACGGTGAGACAGGAGTGTATGTGCACGTGTTTCTCTGGTCATAAAGAAATCAAACATTTAAAAATAGAAAGCCATAATCGCTCTGCATGCTATGTGTTTGTATCTTATTTCTCTCAGGCGAGCTGCTGAGTTCAGGGGACAGACGAGAGGTTGAAATCCGAGGTTGTTCAATTTGGTCTGTGGAGCGGATCAAAGACCGTCTTTGCAAGCTGGTGCAGGAGAAAGATGGACAGACCTGCAACATCAACTCCGCAATCATCGACTTCTACCTGTGGCCTTACGCCAAGCAGCACCACAAAGAGATGGCCCACATTCCCATACACCACACCCGCTGTGTTTACTACTGACAAGTTAGCTGGCAGAATTACTTACAGTAGGCTGCACTTCTCAATGTGCAGCCTTGGCATGGGTGCCTTTCCCTGGGATAAAGCCAAGCGTGTCTCCGTGCCAGATATATGTACAAATGGGCTTCTCACTCGCTGCAATGGAAGCAAGTGTCAAGCTTAAATGTAGCTTGTTGGTGTATGTGGGAAGTAGCACTGTTGGCCATTTGCAGGCAATTAAAATGTTTACTGTTCATGTGGAACATTTTCCAAGAAACTTCTCACTGTAATGGATAGCAACTGATCACATACTGTATGTAAATGTACCATGATGAACACACCTGTGTCTCTGCAGAGATTTTAACTTGTAAAGTGACACTGATCAAACTGTGAAAATAAAACATTTTAATTAGATATAATATTTTTTAAGGATGTTGCAATAGATTAATTTCTGGGGATCATCACATCCACTTCTTACCTTAAAGCAGGATGTCTGCACTGCCTAAAGAAGTCTTCTCATTTCAGAAGAGATGTATTATAATCATAGTGATGAATCTAGTATAACTTACATTTGAATATAATGAATACAAGAGTTTTGAGTAACAAATGGGTTAGTTCAGTGTTAAATGGGACAAACAGCTGGAACGTGATCTGAAATAATTTGGAAAATCATTTATGTCATTTTGTTCACGTTAATTTAGAAAAATATTGTATTGCTGTGGGCATTTAGTATTTGCTTGGAGGAAGAAAAGGCAGGAGAAGGAGCAGCAGCCTGATGTAAAGATGTAACTTTTCTTGGGGATGAACTGGAATAAGACATGTTTAACTGATGATAAATTTTATACAATAAAGTAAGAGAGATATCTTTTAGGAAGATGTGTTGGGAGAGGTTTAAACTGGATATTGAATATTTCATATATATTTATATAGTAGGCCTATACAGTATATTTCTGCAAGGTAGAAAAAGAAACCTATTGGAGCCTCAAAATGTTAAATATCAAATACATCAGTCATAAAATAAATAATGTGTATAAATAGATTAAAATAATCAATAAATAATTAATTAAATTGTTAGAGCTTAGATCATTAATATAAGATAAAATGAGCCTTTATTAATCCCCAGAGGGGGAATTCTTGCGTAGCAGCAGGACAGAAATAAGTACACATAAATACTATATTCACTATACAAGTGACAATTAAACTCAAAATTACCAGGCATTTAATAACGCTGTATCTCAGCCAAAGCGACAGATTGGTGTGTTAGGTAGCAGAAAACTGTAGTAATATAAGAGTAATATGATACCATCTACTATCACATACACCAGAATAGTATATAATGAAGTACTTGTTTTCTGTATTAATATAGAAATATGATGTTGTACATTATTTAATAAAACAGTATAACATAATATAGTATGTGATATATGGGATATATATTTATAATACAGTATGAATATAATGTGGTATAATATATTATAAATACATTCACGTATTTGTTGTGCATGGAATATGAAATGCTTTTTCATTTTCATATGATCAGATATTTTATTGGAGCTGGAGGTGAGGAAGAAACAGCACACTCACAAGATGGCGCTGTTGCCTTCAGGTACCACTCGGTTCCGTCCTCCACGAAGCCTCTTGAACGCATCCCGCTTTCATCGACTGCAGCGGCACCACGGCGGCGGTTTCCCGGGCAACCGAGGATCGACAACAAACGGGAGCTGGGACCAAGACAACAACAAGACAGATGACAACGAGGATACTTAAACACACCAATATACGGCCAATATCCGACACAATGTAACGTTAAATCGTTTTGTTCATGTTTATTCATCTTCTAACAAGTTGAAGAGCTCAAAAAAAGATGTTTTACCAACTCCGCTGTGAGTTAATGGTATGAAAGTTACGTTAAGTCACGTACGAGTAAGTTAACGCTACATTAACGATAGTGCTTCTCCGTTACATTTCCGTCCGCCATGAGTGAGGAGTGTGTCCGGGTGGCGGTCCGTATCCGTCCCCTGCTTCGCAAAGAAGTCCTCCACAACCACCAGGTGTGTGTGCGGGTGGTGCCGGGCTCCGCGCAGGTGATGCTCGGCACAGACCGACTCTTCTCCTTCGACCACGCGTTTGGACAAACAGCCAACCAGGATGAGGTGTACGAGTCCTGCGTCCAGCCCCTGGTGGAGTCCCTGGTCGACGGCTACAATGCCACCGTCTTCTGTTATGGACAAACAGGGTCAGGGAAGACGTACACGCTCGGAGGAGGGGGGAACCTGGGTAAGTTGTACAGAGCACAGATGGTAGTTTTTATCCCCAAAATGAGGTTAGAAAGATCCAGACATGGATTGATTAGTTAGGAAGATTGGAAATCTTTGTCCAAGGGGTTTGTATACGGTGGGGTATATGTAATATTTGAGTGTTTTAAGATGGCACCCAGGATTTCAGCTGGTGGAGCTGTGGAGAGTGTGTAAATTGCATGATTTTTAGAGTTTTGTTCAAGTTCTTGTGTTAAAGCCATGGAAGCAAGCTTTCCTGACCAGTTATCTGCTCTTGTGCCATTGTTATACTAGACTTTTGACCTCAAAGGTCCCTTTTAATGCTTTACTCTCGGGTCTTTGCAACACTTGCTTTATAACTGTGTGTCTCCTTCCAAAACCTTCTCAGATGAAGAGGGAGGAATTATTGACCGTGTGGCCCAGGATGTGTTCTTTTTGCTGGGGGAGAAGAGGAAGAACAGTGATGGTGTGGAAGCCACTGTGCGGGTCTCGTATATGGAGCTGTACAGGGAGGAACTGCGAGACCTTCTGGAGCTGCACACCATCCACAAAGAGCTTCATATCAGAGAGGATGAGAGGGGAAACACAGGTTATTAAAAAGTCTTTTTGACTGGTAGTTTGTTATTAGTTTTGACTCATTTTAACTTTTTAAGATGTTATCACCCTCAGTCCTGTGTGGATTTTGTCCTTATAAACAGCTGGAGTTTGGATATATTTTATCCAATCTCCAGCTGTTTATTTACCCCAATCCTATTTAAGGACAAGCCCACATTCATTGCGTCACAAAGTTGTCCATTCATGTGCTCCAGTGAATCAGTACTGCACTTCCAAAAAGTCGGTTAACTTGCAAGAGACAGTTTAAAAAGTTAATTGATACAACCAAAGTCAACATATTGTGGCTTTTTAGCCATTCAACCAGATGCAAATTCAACAGATGCACTGTAGATTTTTTCCTGGGTGTATTTGTGTATGTTTATGTGTATATAAATTACTATATATATTGTTTTTTTATTTTATTTTATGTTATTCTATGAATTTGATAATCTTTTTCTATGTGTGTAACATGAAGGAACTACAAACTTTAATTTCATTATACAGCCTTGTGTTGTATAATGATGAATGGATTTCTTGATTGATTCCTGACACACTGGATCCTACATTTCCCATTGAATTAGACCCTCCTCACTTTGTTGATGCACACAGCTGTCAAACTCCATGCCCCCATTTTATAACTTAGGCTTTTTGTTCTAGATGTTTAGTCTGCAAATCCAAGAGATAACACTTGTGACATCGCTGAAATTGCAGAAGACATAATATGTATCAGTCAAAATAGTATTTATGATTAGTAAAATGATCTTAATGTGTCAAATTTGTGGCTCTTCTGTTACCTGAGGGCCAGACATTATTACAGAGAGGATGAGGAAGTCATAGTAATGCAGTGAGATTTGACGCTATGTTGCACATTGGATTACTGCCCACTGTGGAAAATACTATTACAACTAAAAGTGTTTCATCAAAAAAGGTAATTGTGTGGTCTTTTTTTCTTTCAGTGGTGGTTGGAGCCAAAGAGATGGTTGTCACCTCCGCAGAGGAGCTACTTAGTGTTTTAGAGATGGGCAATGCCCTGCGCCACACTGGCACCACAGGGATGAACGAGCACTCCAGTCGCTCTCACGCCATCCTCACCCTTCAGCTTACTCAGTGTTGCCACAACAACAAGTCCTCCTTAAAAGCGGTCCGATCCTCTAAACTCTGTCTGGTTGACCTAGCCGGCTCGGAGCGTGCTGGAAAAACAGGGAACACTGGAGCACGGCTCAAAGAGTCTGTTCATATCAACACGGGCCTGCTCGCACTGGGAAACGTCATCCGTGCCCTCTCTGACCCTGGACGAAATCGCCGTGGTAACAGCTGCAACAGTGCACATATACCGTACCGTGATGCCAAGATTACCCGTCTCCTCCGTGATTCACTGGGAGGCACCGCCCATACGCTGATGGTGGCATGTGTAAGCCCATCCCACCACAGTGTAGCTGAGACTCTGAGTGTCCTACAGTTCGCATCCAAGGCTCGACACATTCGTAACCGTCCCGGAGCAGTATCTGCTCACCCAGACGTTAAATCGTCTCCCACAACCTGGGACCCTGGTGAGGCTCGACTGGGCGAGCTTCAGTATGAAGTGCAGACACTGAGAGAGCTACTGAAAGAGAAGGAGAGAGAGGTGGGGATGGAAAGGGAGAGGACAGGTGGAAGACTTGGAGAGGGGGACCACCTCAAACAGTCCAGTCAGATGAGGATATCTGATCCATATAAGAGGGTGAACCAAGAGGAGCCAACAACGTACCGCCTTCTGGCACAGGAAGCTGCAGCCCTTCTTGCAGATATCCCTGGACCCACTCCAAGTCTTTCTTTTGGGCAGAGACTGCAGGATTGGCAGGAGAGACTGACAGCCCTCAATCACACACATCAAGCTGATGATAAGGAGTGTTCAGAGGTGAATGGAGACCAACCCCACCTTATATTAAAGCTCAGGGAGGAACTCAACAAATGCAAGGTAATGATAAAACATGAAAAAGAAACATCACATCAGCAATAAAAATGTTTTATCCGACAGTTGATGGGAACTGGTCCATCATCTAAGACATTCACAGAATACATACAGGGAATGGATATCCCTTTTTAGCTGCTGTATGTTTTCTCTTTTTCGGAGATGTCGGTGATGATCCCTATTTTTATCCATTAGGATCATGTAACACTGTCCACTGTGATATCCGTTATTACCAGAGGAGATCATACTGTCAAAAGCCTTAGTCACACTGGAGGAAGTTAGTTACATGGACAATTAAGTTATTTTTACTTACTAAAAAATAAAAAGGAGGGCTGCTGAACTGAATCATAAGATATCCACAAGTCAAGGTAAAGGAATCTCTCAATGTGTCTCTCAGGAAGCTCTCACCATAGAGGAACAGCTACTGGAGCAGAAGGATGCAGAGCTGAGACAGGTCCAAAAAGAAGTAGAGAAACTTCTTCAAGGGAGCGAAACCCATCTTCGGGCCTTAGAGGAAGAAAAGGAACGTACTCGTATACAGGTGAGGAGAAGTGTCCAGCTCTATAACAGTAGAAAGGGATACTGACACCTTCAGCATTGTATCTGCAAATAAAAACTGAATCTTTTCAGACAGAACAACTTGTGGACCAGCAGATGCTCATTAATCGTCTTCGCAGCGACCTCTTGACCTTCAGGGGTACAACATCAAGAGCAACAGTGGAAGCTGGGGCTTCTGGGAACTCAGGCAAGAGACCCCACAGTGTCCCTCTGATCAGACACAGCTGTGGACCACTGCCACCCAGGAGGGTAGGTAGCTGCACTGTGTTGTTCTGTCTGTGTGTAATTGTTGTGACTTTAATTCTTGTTAAGTTCTAAAAGATGTTGCTGCATACATTCATACGTGCATGCAAGCACTCACTTCATGGCTGTGCATATTTCTGTCCTTACACATGTGTTGTTGGTAGATTCACTCCAGTCCCCCAGCCTATTCACTGGAAAGGGTGATAGCAGCCTTTAAGATGCGCGGTCACCTCCTGCTGGCTGAAATTGAGGAAAAGGATGAGGTGTACTGTCCGTTCATGAAACAACAGGCAGAGAGCAAAGACAGGCATCAAAAGAAGAAGGAGGAGGAGGAAGAGGAGGATGAGGACATCTTTGTGGGCAGAATGGGATTTAGGTGAGAGCCTGTATAATGTAAGCCTACTGATTCTTTGTCAAGCCATTGGTAATTCACTACATTTATTACAGTATCAACCAATAGCCTGTGAGTCACTAAGTTCTTGTTTTTATGTGGCAACTAAGAAGCCAATAATTTGGTTATTAAATGAAATGTAAACTAAAGTGTGAAGGATTAGCTTTGTGTCAGTAAAGTAGCATTTTCTTCAGGTGCTAACATTTATTCCTCACCTGCTGCCGCTTTGTATAGCAGTGGCCCTCCATGCACCAACATGGGAAGTGAGGCACAGTAGGGGGTTTGTCATTTGCAATCCAGTGACACATTACAATTATTGTGTCAAGGATGACTGCATTTTCTGCTGTCAGCCACCTGCCTATTCAGATGTGGTCCACACAGTGACTTTAGTTGGTGCATCCAAGTTTCCTTCATCAAACACACCCTGAATGCTTTTAATTTTTACCTTTTTTATGCAATTTTCAACTAGTAGAAAGGAAAAATACTCTTTATTGTGGTATGGTTCCACCTGCAGTCTCTAACTTAAGTCTGGCATTTACTTACAATGCATTACACATGGCATATACAGTCTATTTAATTAATTACATTTTGGGCAACCAGCACCAAGTGGTTGCAAAGTACTGTCTCAAAATAACATCACCAATAGCTTTACCCTTCTGCACCTCAATCTAGTCAAAAATAACTTCCCACAACCTCCTTATTTCTGCAGTGCAAATTTTGGAGTGTATAAAAAGGTGCTTTGTGCACATCTGGCAGGCAGCGAACATACCGCTTTTAAAGACGTTGGGAGCAGCTAATGTGATTGGCCATTAACAATGCCAGCCTACATTGTTAATGTACAGTTTCCAAGTGTATTGCAAGGCATGCCATGCGCCACAGAAATACAAACACACCAATAATCTTTCCTTCAGAAAATCCTACAGCAGTGAATTAATCTGAAATGATGTGCCTAATCAAATACTGTGACGTTACTCCAGACATTCTTTAAACCGAACATGGACCAGCCAGCAGAAGAAATCAGCTTTGAAAGACAAAAACACTGGACTAGACCAAACATCTAATGGAAACCAATTAGTACAGCAGCCTCAGCGAGCCACAGGTATACTATTGTCCTTTTTGCTTTCCTGTTTCAGATCTCTCATATTCCAAGTAGTTATTTTATATCTAAGAAGTTGTTTCTTTTTCATATTGTCAGCTGTCAGATTGTTGCTATTTCTTCCAGGGACCAAGGAAAACCACGGCAATCAGAGCCATTTGAGGAAGGCGAGATTAAGAGCCAGTGTCACTCAGAGAAGGATCCAAGATCTGTCAGTCAACATGCGCATGAAAGAGGAGCTCCTCAAAGAGCTGGAAAAAACTGGTGTGTTTATATAATAACTTGTGTATTCCTGTAGGTTTGTCGTGTTTACTTAACATGTTATAGCGAGTGAAGAACAGTGGAAATCTTTGGCTGATTTGTTTTTTGTTTCAGTGAGTGTGTGGAATTCTGTGTCAGCCAAGGTCGGTAGAAACATTCCTGCAGCTTCTAGAGGCTTCTGTTAAGTGGATTTGTGAATCCAAGGAACAGTAGCACAGAGAAAGACAATGTGTTAGTTTGATGATATAGTAGCAACACGTACACATGACCAGCCGATAGTGATAATGGGGTACAGAAGAAAGCACATAAAAATCAAGGCTTTTCAGGTTTGGAAATGTTGCTGTTGCAGTTTGAGGCCTCCCTCTGAACCAAGGTCTAAGTGAAGGACCAAAAAGGGAGAAAATTCAGATCTGAAGTCCCTTTAAAACCTGTTTTGATTATAATCCTGTACTGTTTACCACAGACTGACTAATTCTTATTTACCTTTGATCGCCTGGGCTTTTATACTGAAGCTCCAGGCAACAACCATAATTACCATTACCATCATAGTAGTATCAAACATCTGAATGTGTGTTTTTGTCTGACAGACAAGCAGTCTCAAGCAGTGGACAGACATGGCAGGCACAGTGCTGATGGCAGAGCAGCCGACGTGTTGGCAAGACTTTCCATGCAGAGCCAGCAGGTCCGAGCGGAGGTGTACCGCAGCCTGCAGCACATGAGACTGCAGAGAGCACAGCTTCAGACCAGCCTCAGGCAGCAGAGAGAGACCAGTGACAATAACAGAGGACTTAACCAGAATGGGGTTAGTTGTACAGATTTTTAAAACCAAGTACCAGCAAACATGTCTGAAAAGGGATAGAAATAGAAAGAAGAGAAAACATTAAACTTCAGTTTAGTCTTGTGCAAACCTGTATGTCAGCTTTGTTGATACAAACATTTAAAATAATTTTTTTGATTGATGAGCAAATTTACAAGAGAAACAAATGGTAACACTGTTGTATTTGTGATCACTTTGATAGATATTTGATATTTCAGATATCCCACAACCAGTTAAGCTAGTAAACTTTGTGGAGAAGCAATGTATCCACAAAGTGTAAAAGAACAGTTAAAAAATAACTTAAATTTCATTCTTAATTGATATTTAAGTTTGACATTTAAATATAAATCTGGTTTTAGCATTTTAATATCAGTGTGACTAAACTATTATTAACCCTGATCTAGGTGGAAGGGACCATGAGTATGTATATCATCCACACAACTCAGTTGAGAGACTCATTAATGACCGGTTGAGTAAACATGATTTGTGTTTTTTTGTTTATAGGAGAAAAGGGCAGGAGACATGACTGTGTGCAAAAGCAATTTCAAGAAAGAGTCAAAAGAAAAGGTAAAACATTATTGTTCAATATAGAAGCAGTATACATTCTTCAGTTTTTGCTTTTTCTCCCCCAACAATCCTTTTTTCCCCTCCTCACCCTACTTGCTCCTCCTTGTCCCCCCTGCAGCTGTGTGACAGAAGTTGGCTGGAGGAGGAGGAGGAGCAAGTGCTCCAGAAGAGAGCAGAGCTGCAGGACCTGGAGGAGGAGCTGACGAGGAGGGAGGAGGTGCTCCTGCACAGAGAGGCCTGTCTGCAACAGAAAAACAAACTGGAGATCAAGATGCTCCGCTCCAGTCAGGTCAGCCTGTATATGTGTGAACATACACTCGATGCCCTTTGTGATATGGTGTTCAATTTAATTTTGGCATCACATATTATTGAAGCTTTTTATCAATCACTTTTCAGGCTTTAAGTCAGGACCTGCTGCATGTGTCGGTGCAGTTGGAGTCCCTGGAGGAGCAGCTGCAGAGCAGCAGTGTGAAGCAGGCTGGAGGAGTCACCATAGAAGAACTGGAGAAGGAAAGAGACACACTTAAAAAGAGGAGAGACATTCTTGACGCCCAGCTGAAGGACAACCGAGTGCTCACTGTGGAGGTCAGAAAAAAGAGAACATTGTATATGTGTATGATGCACAGGCTTTGGTAAACTGTTCTAATATCAGACCCTATTTCATGATGCATGTTATTGTTCATCAGTGTGCATCTTTTTGTGTCTTCATGTAGGAGGAGCACTCCCTGCTCCAGCTGGAGGAAGCTATTGAAGCTCTGGATGCAGCTCTGGAGTTTAAAAACCACTCCATCCAGGATAAGCAGAAGAAGCTGTTGATCTCCTCTTCACGTCAGTCACAAAGCACTGAACCCGCCCACCTCTGTGATGTCATCAGGAAGCTGAAGGAGCTTTCACCACCTGAGGCTTCAGAGCTGCTCGTCAAATATTTCAACAAGGTAAGATCGAATGCATATGTGCAACATTTAGCTCTACATAGAAAGTCTACATGCTCTTCATTCTAGTTTCCTTACCAGTGCCTGAATTCTGTATATTTGTATTCACTTCCTTTACCGTTTTCCTTTTCCTTTCTCATTATTTCCTGTGTATAAGTAAATTCTATGTATGCATGAATGCTGATTTCTTCTCTTTTTGGAGATTTATGTTTCTCCTTGTCTCTTCCTCTGTTGTTTACCTTCCCTTGCTTCTCTCTCCAGGTGATGTGCTTCTGTGTGTCAGAAATGCAGCTGCCCTATTTTTGTAAAGCTAATTAAATTATACATCCAGCCTCTGTCTGCTCCCCTAATGCTCCCCACTGTGCTCTTTATTTTTCCAGCTGACACGTCTTACCGTTTATAATAACATTATAAACTATATCAACTTCTCTGCAGGAGGCCTTTAGCACCATGTTTATACTATTACACCATGATAAACTCCCTCCCACCTGTTTTGCGATGTCCTTGATTTTTCTCTGCAGGTGTGAGAGTAAACAAAGGTTCAGCCAATATCTTTGTAATTATATTGCATTATAATGTGTTTCTCTGCTATATTATCTGGCTCCCTCCCACCTTTATCAATCTGTCCAGGTTGTTCGTCTTCGGGAGGCGGAGCACCGTTGGCGTTTGCGTTGCGAAGAGCTGGAGCTGCAGGCTGGAGAGCAAGAGGTGGTGCTGAGGGAGCTGGAGGTCGCCATGCAGCGCCTGGCCCTGGATGCAGACCGCAGGCTCACCCAGCAGCACCGAGATCACCAGAGCAACATCCAGCTACTGCTGCAGAAACTTAAAGGTGAGGAAATTTGGTCAGAAGTATCTGTACAGAAATTGTTTGATGAATATTGTTGTTTATTTACTTCTCTTTACCATTTGTCTGTGTGTGTGTGTGTGTGTGTGTGTGTGTGTGTGTGTGTGTGTGTGTGTGTGTTTAGAGGGTGGTTCAGGAGAAGCACAGCAGGCTATCCAAGACAGACTGCAGCATCTGGAGAAAGAGCTGTTTTTCTACAAAAGCTCCAGCCGGGAGCTTAAAAAAAAACTCAAAGAGCGTCACAGTTACACCCTACACCCTGTCAATCAGCTTTCACACACACAGGAGGACAGACAAACACACAATATGCAGATACATGCGAGGACAAACAAACCCCAGATGTACACTGACGAGGTACAGAAAAAGACGCATATTGCAACAACATACACAAAGATACACACGGAGCAAACAGACAAAAAGACACACAATGATTCTCACTTAAGGAGACCATCCTCATCCTCTGACCTCCAAACATGCAATAAGATAAAAGTGCCCGAATACAACACACAGTCCCTCGGGGGGAGTGAACGAGGGGCTGGTCACTGTGGGGAGAGCTTAGAGATGACACCGGTCCGGTTGTGTCGCAAAGAGCTGAGACAGATCTCTCCAGGTAACCTGCAGGTCTGTGGCTCTGCCACAAGGAGGCTCCAGTCTGTAGTGAATACCAGCACAGAATCAATACTAGAGGACTCCATAGAAGTGCCCAGAAACACTGACAGATGATTTGTGGATCCATTCAGTGGCTTTACGTAGATCATAGAACCAACAAGTCACTCAGCAGCAGCAGTGTGTACTGCAGATTCTAGTTGCTAGTAAACAACGGAAAATGTGTGTCACTATTGACAAAAACTAATTTAATACAAAAGAATTGTTGTTCCTCTCATTGCAAGTATCTTGTGAAAATGTTCATATATTGTTTGTTGGATAATACTTAATTTAAGGACTTTGTGGTGCTTTGAGATCGGTAAGTACCCACAAGCTCATTCAATTATCACATAATCACAATACTGGCCTATATTTAATGTATGTCCATATTCACAATATACTAAAGAATGAGAAGAATGTGTGTTAAGCTGAACAGTTTTTGTTCTTAGTTTATTCTGAATTCACCTTTCACGCCTTCGATGTAACCACAGAATAGTGAAACCATGAAATGTGAATTTGAATGTGAATGTGAGGTTATACCCTGAGGAGAAGAAAGTGTCTTTTAGATAGACTGAAATGTGCGAAATGTTGAAATGTTTTGATAGTGAACCTGTTCAGTCTCTTGTCATATCACTGTCTTCCTATTTATCTGTTTTCCTTTGTGGTCACAGATTTCCCAGAACCTGGCTATGTTGTATGCTGTAGCGTTGTGGCCATTCGCTATAAGACGAAACACAAAGAAAGGCCAGTGTGTACTCCCAATAACTTGACAGTGTTTTTACACTGAAAAACAGAGTGAAACACACCCTTTTTAGATTTTTGTCTCAGCTCTTGCCACACCCAAATACAACACTGCACATTTCTTGTTTTCTTCCCCTAAGTTATTTGGGGATCTTAAGTTTCAAGCTCTTGTTTTAAAGTTTTAAAAACAATCTTTAAAATGTTTCTTTGACATAAATACATAAGGTACAACCGTATGTATATTGTGTGAGAATGAGGTATTTAATGTGATTCTCTTCCTTTTGCAAACACACACTAGTTTAAGAGATAAGGAGGTTATGCAAAACATGTTGATCAATCTGTTGTTAAATGGAATCAAATAGTTCCTTGGGAAGAAAAAGGCACTGTTCAGCACTTAAAGTGGTAGAATAGGTTTGTTTTCTGCACTAAAACAGTCATAGAAAGCTTGGTAGTGTTTTGTATGCATTTTATTTTTTGATACAAACTTTTTCTATTTCTCTGTGCACTATGTACCATTAATTAAATGTTGATTGCTGTGTAAGTTATTTTTTATATGGGTGACTCTTGACTCTACGGTCGAATGTGTTAAATTTACTAATATCCATAATTAACCCATGGACAGATTGGGGAGATTAAATCACTAGACCTACTTAAGTCTATTTAAATGAAATACACAACATCAATAAACTATTAAATATCAAGGGTTGAGATTGAATCCCCCCAAAAACATATTTAGGTTTTAGTTCAAAAGGCAGCATAGCAGCATATTAACTGTGGAAAGATTGTCTTTCATTGTCCCACTGTCCAAGTATACTTCTGCTTTGTGCTGCCTCTCTCTGAAGTCCACACTTGAATACTGGGTCATACTTTTATATACCGTTATAAGACTTATATATTTGATTCTGAATTTCTTTCACTTAGAAAATTAGAAATATGATTTAACATTCACAGGTTTAGTTTTCTGCTGTTATTGTTATTGAGCAACTTCATTTAAGACAATGGGAGACCTAAACGTCGTACTAATTTTGAAAAAGTGATGTATCGTGTTCAAAATCAATAAAGATATGTGCTACAAAAAAGAATATGTAATAATAGTAATAATATAATATTTAATATCATTTTTAACACAGAATTGTGGGGCCCTTGGCATAGTTGTTATATCAACCTTGATAATGGCCAGTATTTATTATTATTATTATTACCAACTAAAGGACGACTTACAGCTGCAGAAACGCGAATGAGTGTGTGATTTATTAGAAGATAATCAATCATTTGCCTTATAATCATCGATTTCCCCATAACATACAATAAACAACATGTTCACAAAACTAATTTGATAGCAAATAAACAAAGAAGAACAGCTTATCTCTTCTACATTAACAACCGGCACTTTAAACAAAAGAACGCGTGTTCATGATACGGAATCTCAGCCTCTATCCTTTTTGGCCCCACCGGGCAGCTGTACTCAGGCAGTCGCTGGTAGCCGACCCAACCAGCAGTAACCCCGCACACACAGTACCGCCGCGAACAGGTGAAACTTACTCTTTAGCAACTTTTCTCGTGAGTATCGCTCCCTTTCGAGACAAGTCAGCGAGTGTGCCCGGAAGAACAGCTCTCTGTGAGTCCTTTGGTGTGTTATTGACGGTCGTGCTTGTTTACTTTTGCACTTGTTTGGAAGCTAACAAAAAAAAAAAAAAAACCGGCTAAGCGTCGTACAGTTAGCTTGCTAACAACTTGCTGCTACATGCAATGCTAGCTGTGTTAACAACGACACAGTTTAATGAACATTACCCTCATCACGACCTCTGCTCGTTTCATTAAACATGTTTCCTCTTGCTGAGGGTGTGTTTTTAGTGGAAGAAGAGGCTGCGATCAGAAGCTAAATCGTTGTTTTATGTTCGCCTTTAAGTTGTCTTTAACTGTATTGTTCTCTATCTCCTCTTTTTTTTTGGTCATCAGTTAGTTTTTTGTTCCTCTTCGCAATGGCATCGTCTGCGATGATCACCGTCCCCACCACCGCCTCCCGCTTCGCCCTGCTCCAGATAGACTCGGATTCGGACTCCGACGCCTCCGATGCGGGGAAGACCACCACCAAAGGCGGACGGGACTCCTCCGGTAAGACCCGACAGGGAAAGGCAGGATCAGCCGGGGGGAAAGCGGGTCAGTGCAACGACAAGAAGAAAGACAAGAAGAAGAAGAAGAAGGAGCAGCAGCAGACTGAGGCAAACGAGGTGGGTGACAGAAGCATCTCACGACCCCTCTGCTTTATATTCACATCAGTGTTATTGTGCTGCATTATATGGCTTCCGTCTTGTGACAGACCTGAGTAGTGGCTGTGCTCCTCTGTTGTTTCACTTCACATGAACTGAAACTGCAGAGGGTGGTTGCCAGGTACATAAAAACAGATGCTTTGTTGTGTTTTTGCACTCAGCTTTGTACAGGAAGTGGTGGCATTTGTTCAAGTGAAGCATGTAACCAGGGTTTTTTTTTCTCTTCTATTTCTGTTGCTTGATAATGGCTCATTACTCTGATAAGGTTAGGGATATACGATGTTATCGTGTATCACATTCCTTGACTTGGAAAAGCTGTCTAGCTCGCCAGCATACATGCTATATTGAGTTCCTGATTTATTTTGAACAAGGGGATGAGGGGAGAGCTCACATCTTTCCTGTATAGATTACAAAATAAAGAACAGGGAGATGAGGTGTCTGTGATGCACTTTACAGTATTTTTTTAATGCCATTTTAAAAGTATAAAGTACATTGTCGTGGTTATCGTGTATCGCATTTATTCAGACCGAGATAATTGTGACATGAAACTTTCACCCATAATATTTAACAGATATTACACAGAAAAGCAAAAGCAACGATTTGTGTAGAAATAATAGAAAAACAACTTGAAGAGGTCACGTTGGAATCTAGGAACAATTTAAAGGGATTTTTTTGACACTTTGTAGGCACATCATTGAATTCATCTACTAACTGAAAAAAACCCTCAGATTAGTAGGGATTTTCAGTGTGATGAAGCCATTCTTTGGGCCGTTTATTCCTCTACGCCTTTATGTTGGACAATTGGAACCGGTTCTCGATTGCCATCCCTACAGATTAGTAGACAATTAAAATAATTGTAAGTTGCGGCCCTGTTAATATACAAGTGTACAGACCCACTAACCCACACAAACGCAGTAGACGTAGACATACAGGATTGGCATCAGTGAGCAGAAGGCCATAATAAGCCCCTAAACACTCAAAACTGCTATTGTTTACACATGTAGCTCACAATAGAGCATGGTAGTCAATAATAGTAGTAATAATACCAGCAATAATAGTAAGTGTCTGGATTAATCTTGTATCTCTCTATCAGTTACGTAATCTGGCCTTCAAGAAGATTCCTCAGAAGTCTTGTGCCCCACCTCCCTCTATGACACTATCAGGAATAGCCAGTGAACTTCTCAGTCCTGCATCAGGAGACCATAATATACCGCCAGAGGGGTGGCAGCAGTGGAAGCAGAGGGATGAACAGGTAAGAGAGAACAGCCACATAGTAAATATTTGAGCTGGCGAGCCATAATGTTCTCTTCATAGTCCATGTGCCCTTCAGGAAGCCACATTACTTCACGGTTGTTTTAGTAGAGCTGTTCAGAGGTCGCTAGTTGAGGGCTGCGTGCAGCAGCAGTATATTGTCTCTCCCTGATATAACTGCATATCCAACTGTTCGTGTCTGACGTAGACGGTACCAACTGCCTCAAGTGGATGTTCTTTCTCGTCTGTTTTCCTCCTCCGTCTGTAGATAACCTCTGAGCTATATGAGGCAGACTTGGAAAAGGCCTTAATTCTAAGTAAACTGGAGTACGAACAACACAAACAGGTACATTGCCCACACGCACACTAATATGCCTCTATTGAAGGTCAAATTTGAAGGGGGTCTTTTTTTTTGTAAAGGTCCACTGTGTAACTTTTAGGATGATCTATTGACAGAAATTAAATATAACATGCATAGGTATGAGTGTATAATGACCTGAAAAGAAGAGTTTTGTTACATTAGAATGAGCCGTTCTTATAAACTTCCATGGAGACCGTCATCTTTCTACAGTAGCCCATAACAGACAAAGCAAACACTGGCTCTAGATAGGGCCGTTTGCTTTTTTTGTGAGTTTCGCGGCCACCATAGTTACCTACACATTAGTCCATCACTTGATCTTCGGTCTCGACTCGACCTGCCTACATAAAGACACAGTAACCCTTTTATACAGAGTAATCTAAACTACAAGTGGTACACTGCTCACCCATCATGGATGTGAACACTCTCCCCTTGAAGCTGACAGCACTTTAACCTCATAGTCACTGTTCACTGCTCCAGTGAGCTGGAGTGGAGCCAAAACAATGAAAAACAAATCACTGTCCTGATATATTCAAACTGCATTGCATTCCTTAAAATAATTTCTAGCATGAAATGAAGCATGTATTCAGTTTTATTTTAAGTCAAAGTCTAGGTTTTTTTGTAAATGGTAATAATTATAAGTTGGATGATCTGCTTTCACTCAGCACAACAACACAAACACGTCCTCGCCAAAGTCACGGGGAGGAAAAGAGGGCGGAGGAAAGAAGGACAAAAAGAAGAATCAGCAGGCAAAAGACAAAAAGACAGTTTCCCTGCAGGACTTCCAGGCCGAAGGCAGTGCAGGTGAGCGAAACTTACTGATCTATTTCAAAAGTCATTAAACTAGGATCTTGCTGCAGTCTGTAGCTCAACAGGCTCCCAGAATAATATTTATTTCAGTGTACTTTTGTCTCTGCAGAACAATTGAGTCGGAAACAAGAGAAAGAGGTGAGCAAAGTCTCTGAGCATCTTTTATCTTTCTTAAGCTCAACTCTAACTCTTGTATGTATTATATAGAATAAATGTTTGAATTACCTGTAAATAATATGTACAGGGTTTTATTTGGGGTTAAATGGCATGTATGATGTGGCATATCCCCTTTTTGAAACATTGACACCATTCCCATCCAGGACGCCAAAGCGGCTAACCTAGCGCTGGGAGTCGGGCAGGAGGAGCGCTTTTTTAATAAGCTCGAGGATGACGTCACCCGGATTGTCCAACAGGAGAAGAGACGTGAGCAGTACTCTAACAACCAGGGACAAGAAGTCAACACCTCCACAGAACACGAACCGGTGAGTAGACGCTCCAGCTGTCTGTCATTGCTCTGGTGTCCACAGCTCATGAACGAATAAGCAGTTAGCTTTTTTTTATCTGGCCTGTTAGTAAAGACTACACGTTACATGCAGAATACAAGCAATACATGTTAAAATTAGTTGGATATTTTCTTTCCTGTTTTTCTGTCGCATTTCTTAGCCCGATTTTAGATACATTTTTTATCATGTTATAGTGTTGGGCGATATGTTAAATATACCAAACTAAGACCAATCTTAAAACAGACTTTGAACAACAGATACAAAATAAAACTTACTAAGACTCCATGTCTTTATTAGACTTTACACTGTTCCAACAGTCACCAACTCTGGTGTCTAACAGAGTGAGATATTAAAATATTCTGGCTCTACACGCTGTCGCTGCCTCTCTCTCTCTCTCTCTCTCTCTCTCTCTCTCTCTCTCTCTCTCTCCCTCGCTCTCTCTCTGATGCCCCCGACCCCCCCTCGCTCCTCTACCCGCTTCATGCCTCTCCTCTCCTGGCCTGTCGCTCTCCTGTCCCGGGCTGTCCCTGCTGTGTTCCCCGGAGTTAGATTCTTGTTTGGAGCCTCTGCAACTCACCTTCTTACTGTATTTCCTGTTGTTAAACTAGTTGAAATAAACCCTTAATTCACTGCATTTAGATGTGAAAATACACTGACTCTACAGCTGTTTTTCCTCCATGAGAGCCTCTGTGACAGCAGCAGACAGACTTTGCGGCTCTCACTATTCAGAGGCACAACGTTAAATTAACAACATAAAATGACAAAAACCATCCAAAAAAATGACCCGGTGATGGACTGAGCCAGTCGCAGATAGCCAATATATTCACCCAATCATCCAACTCTATCATGTTGTAAAAGTTCCCATTCCCAATCTTATCAATGGTCATCTGTCAGAAAAAACGGCGACTTATTTGAGATTTATAGTAGTTTTATTGTACTGTGAATTTTAGTCTGTCCATACAATCTCTGTATCTCCATGTCTCCATATTTACCAGTGATTGAAATAATGCAACATCAACCAAGTGAAGTTTGTGTTTCTCTACTGAGCTAAATTAGTGGGAAAGTATAAATTTGTCCTGACTTGCTCTTTTTTTTGTCTCTCTCTGTTCTTCCCGTTAGGACCCCCGAGCAGAGCAGCTGAAGTACGACCTGGAGAAGAAAGACCAGGAAATCGATAAGCTAAAGAAGACCATCTCACAGTGGGAGGTCAGCAGTCAAATGCAGTTACACCATTATTCTGTAATTTCACTGGAATATTATAATATCACCCTGATCTACCAGCAGTGTGCTAAAAATATATTTTTATTATACATTATTTACAAATGTATCATATATTTATAACCTAATTTGTTTCTACAAGAGGTTATAGTGTCCATGACTTACATTGACATGCAGTTATGATCATAATAAGACTACTGTAGACTACAGCCTTGTTTTAAAGTGATACTGTGGAGCATAAATAAGAATTCAGTGTAAAAATTAGTGCATGAGAATATGTATATATGTATATGTGTGCAAGGAGGGAATGAGATGAGATGGTGAGAGAGAAGCAGACTGTCTATGGAAAATTCAAACACAATTTCCTGTGGACTTAATGTGGCTTAAAAGTTTTCATCCCTGAAATAATTTCAGCTATGAGCAGCTTGAATTCCTGTTGGTTACAATGCAGTCCAATACTGACCACTTTCCAGAGTGAGAAAAAAAAATCATGAACATGTCTAAAGAAACTTCTTCAACCACAACTGTAGCATGAGCCACTTCTCCTCACTCTTTCAGTTGTGGCAAATTCTATAAATTCTTTAAAAAAACGACAACAAGTGTTTCTTCTTGTCTCTCAACTCTGCAGGGGAAGTACAAAGAGGTGAAAGCGAGAAATTCGCAGCTGCTCAAGATGCTCCAACAGGGAGAAAGTGAGTTGAACATTTCCGAAATACACTGCAGAGCCCTTTTCTTAATTTCTTTATCTCTCTGAATGAAGATGTAATGTGATCTGATGTGTTATGATGTCTCGAACCTCTCTCCTTCAGTGAAAGATAAAGCAGAAATCCTTCTACAGGTAGAAGAGCTACTACATATAAAAGAAGAACTGTCATCACAGGTGTGTTATATATGTTACATTGATATATGGATTATGAGAGAGGAACATGTGTGTGAGATATATTTGTACATTTATGTGCATTTAAATAATGTTTCTTTTTTGTTAAATAGGTAACATTACTACACGGTGCCCTTGAACAAGAAAGATCTAAAGTCAAAGGTCTGCAGACAGAACAACCAAAACATCAGGTGAGAGTTCAGATAATCCCTCGCTGTCTCAGAGTTGAGTTTAAAAGAGACAATTTGCTGTCGTACATTTTACTGTGTGTTTTAGCCGATGTTCATGTGTGTGCGTGTATATGTGGGTGTGTGCACTAGCATGCGTGTTCCCTCTTTCTCCGTCTGTAGACCAGACAACAGCAGTCAGTCAGGCAAAGTGATAAACGTTGCAGTGTAAGTAACAGGCCCAGCACAGAAGCACAATCATACAAGAGCATCATTTACTTTAGTACTATACCCAGGTCAGGTCAGGATAAAAGTAAGCTTAGTTGCCACAGGGAATTCCATTGTCTTTGACCTTTACTTCAATTATGTCAATAAAATACTGTTTTACTTGTAAATAATTGTGTACTTTCTGGTCTTTTCTGGTTGGCAGGGAAACAAGAAAGGGAAGAAAGCCTCGGAGATGGATCTATGAAGGTTTCAAAAGGAAAACACCTTAAAAGAAAAAATTCAATGAATGAACAAATGAAGAAAAACTTATCTGATCACAATCAGGGTTCTCTTTCCTTTTATTTCTTTTTAGCTCGGACTCCATGTGAGCATACAATGCATGCCCCCATAATCTCTCCACACACACACACACACACACACACACACACACACACACACACACACACACACAATACAATCCAGGCATTGCAGGATGTATTAGACCATTGAACAAGAATCACTGAAGCTTTTTGAAGTGACTAAGTTTAAAGTTTGTGTTGAAATGGTTGCTTGGCACACAGTGCTGCCCTCTGCAGGCACAAGCGTGCCACTTCATCTATAGTACTGCTGCAGGCTGTGTGCCTGATCTCTGTCTGTGGTAACGATGCCAAAATGACAGATGTAAAATGTATGGGTTTGTTTGTTTTTTCTTTCTCACTGTTAAGTAAATAATCAAATAAAATACTTTTTCAGTGAAAAAAAGCTTGATTTCTTTCGTGTATTGTCATGAATGAAGAAATAATAGTTATCTAAAATAATTAGATAAGTATGGTGTTGAAAATAACATAATTAGATTTTATGATATAATAGATTAAAAAAATTCCAGTTATGAAAGAGAAAATAAAAACTGGTGTAAATCAGAATACATCTCTGATAAAGGTGTTTTAAGAAGAGATTGTAAAAGAATTGTAACTGGCTGTTGATACACAATCCTAATCTTCATAATCTTGTGATGGGAAACTAATAATTTTATATGTTAAAGCTCAACCCTTACTCTTACAGCTTGTGCAGCATAATTAAGTTGCAAGAGCTTTTGAGTTTGGAGATTATAATATTTGACCTTGGCATAATGCAGCAAATTTTGAGATATTTTTGAGGCTGTGAGAGCATTTTTTAAAAAGTGAAATCAGAGCAAATATCAGAACTGCTGAATTTGTTACAGATGTTTTTGGGGTACTATATCTTTAAATGAACTCCAGTTATATAACTCTTGGGCATGAAATGATTTAACCAGGCTGCTCGCAGTGGCACCTATGTAAAGAACTGTACATTATAAAAGGGTACTTCATAAGGGCGTAGGACTGTATCTGCACCACCCTGCGCAGTCGGGTCAGAGCTAGCGCACATCCACACAACTTTCTGCCGAGTCATCGGCACAGACGCGCACCTCCGGCCCGCCACTGTGCGCTCCTCTCTCTCTCCAGGTCCGTTCATCTCCATCCTCAGCCCGGACACCGATGAGATGTCAGGCGCGGTGAAAGATGAACCGAAAGGAACGAGTGATCTTCGGAAGTCCGAAACGATCCACGTTGCCGTCAAAAGTCTCACGGAGAGCAAAAACTTGACCGTGAGAGGAGGCTGCAGCGTCAGGCAGGTCAGGAGACCAAACGCACTTATTTTGGGGTGTGAACTCCTGTGATTGGTTGCTATGTGCGGAATAAATAGGGCTTGATTTGCGCAAAGAGTTGTCTAATGTTTTTGAAAACCTGATCAGATGTGATGTTTGGGTGTGTGTGTGTGTGTGTGTGTGTGTGTGTGTGTGTGTGTGTGTGTGTGTGTGTGTGCGTGCATGCAGCTGAAATGGTGTCTTGCAGAGCGCATAGGAGTCCCGGCAGAGCGGCTGGTCCTGATCCACTCCGGCCGGGTCCTCAGAGAGTCAGAACTCCTGAGTCACCTTAAAGCACAAGATGGCTCAGTCAGCCTCTGCATGATCCAAAGGTACAGATGTACTGTAGATGTGCTGGGAGGAGAGGGTAGAAACAGGGATCGAGTGGAACATCTTTTACTTTTATTTCTCTTATGAGCTCAACTTTCTGTGTTTCTGTCAAACACCAATAATCTTCAGAGGATATTCTGTTACATGCACATATCAATATGGATTCATGTGAAGCAGTATACTAGTCTCCTGAGGTATGTAGATAATAAGGATGAAATCATTATTAATGAGCATTATTAGTTAAGGAAACAGACTCCAAAATCTATTACTTGTGATACTGAAAGAGGCTACACATCAAAATGCTGAGTAATTCTCTGCTGTTCTGTATTTCTGAGGTCAACCTTTGCCTGCGCACTGTCCATGTGTCTGCTGACTCATTCCCCAGCACATATTGTAACTAAGTAACTATTCTCTAACTACACTGTAAATATGGGGGTCACACACTAAAGATAATGTATGCTAATTTACCATAATGTACATTTTGTACCTTGAAATAGTATTCCACACAGCATGTGGGTATCAAGGGCAACTGTGAGGACTCCTTATTTATGTAAAAGTATGTATTATCAGCAGAATAATACAGTAAAATGGTTTAGGTCAGTGTTTTACTTTTATATATAATGTTTTTGACTGTTGACCGCTGCAATAATGTGTAGTAGATGTTCAAGGTTGTTTTTATTTTAACAACTTCATACTGTTGGGTAGCTTATTCTCCAGCAATGCATCATATTACATAAAGTTATCATATGTTTGTAGAGTCACTGTCCTGTGACTAAAAGCAAACAGTCCTGTTTTCAGTCACAACGCATTTTCCAGCTAATTCATCAAGTTTTTATTACATAAATTATTAATCTGAAGAAGTGGGCACGTTGTCTCAGTCAATAAAGTGAAACTTAAAACTTCCTTCAAATTTGTTTTAAAAAATAAAAATCAGCAACTTTGTAGATACGTGTTTTTCACTGGACAGGAAGGGAATGAAAAAATTTTAGAAAAGTAGCTGTCAGACGAATGTAGTGGAGTAAAAAGTACAATATTTGCCCCTGAGATGTAGAGGAGTAGAAGTATAAAATAAAGCATCTAGATGTAAAAGTATCTCATGTATTTTTTTGTATTTGACTAAATGTACTTGATTCTTGATACTTGTAGATTCCACCTCTGGTCACATGTTATTTTTGTGCGCAATGTCGGTAAACCAGGAGCATTTATAGGAGGATTATATCTGAATCTAAAAATCATATAGAAAGACAGTAAATGTGCAGCATCACTGTAGATGAAGATGCAGCACTGCTAAATATAGAACTGCACCATATTGTTTTGTTATTGTTCGTGTAGTAAGACCTGTGCGACAGTAAAAGACTACCACAGTGAAATTAAGTTTATATCTCTGAGTATGAATCAGAATTAAAACTCATATGGGTACAAAAAATGTCAGAGGTCAACAAGGTCAACAACCTTTTCAGTTCCCAAGCACTGTGACTGTTATCTTCTAATACTTAAGGCTTTTAAATTCAGCAATAGTTTAACATAATGGGCTAATTAAATAAAATATATATACATGCCTACATGTGTTCAACAGTACAGGAACTCTAGATTCAGATTCAGTCCGTCCTTCTTCGTCTACTGTTCCCACCAGTGATCCAGCTCCAGAAATGGTCCAGTCAGAGCTCACAGTCGTTCCCAGTCCTGAACCTGATAACTTCACACCGTCTCCCACCTCTCCCCTCTGCCTGGGTAAGAACTCCTCTCACCTCCAATTATCTTCTGCTTTTTCTCACATCATATTTGCATTTTGTCTACACCGATAAGCCATAAGGATATGTTGTAAGTATGTTTCAGTTACAGTAGTTTCCACCCTCTCTATCTTGCCTTACATGCTTTTGTTCTTTTGATCTGATCTTGTTTCCATAGTGGAAGGTCTGGACAGTCTTGGGCTGACAAACAGCGGGCCAGGCTTTTTCCCCGCGCTCCAGCAGCAGATGGAGAGCCAGCTGCTGGCTGACCCGGAGATGATGCGCCATGTCCTGGGTAGCCCCTTCGTGCAGAGCACCCTCTCCACCTCCAGTCCTCAACTGACCAGACAGCTCATTATGTCTAATCCTCAAATTCAGCAGCTCCTGCAGACAAACCCAGAGGTGGGAGATATGCTTAACAACGCAGATGTCATCACACAGGTGGGGATAAAAAAGGGGTGTGTGTGAGTGTGTGTTTGAGGAGGAAGCCTACAGATTAGTAAGGAATTGTGATTCGGTGTGTGTATCTTCTTGCTCTTGCTTCCCTCTCTAGGTGCTGGAGCTCATCAGGAACCCTGACTTGATAGAAGATGAAGACGAAGAAGAAGAAGAAGAAGAAGAAGAAGAAGAAGAAGAAGAAGAAGAAGAAGAAGAAGAGGAGGAATACCAAGAAGTGATGAATAATGAAGACAGAGCACTGAACAATTTGCCAGAGCAGGACAACCCTGAAACCACCTCTGTCGATTCTGACGGCCTTCAGAACACAAATAGACAAAAATTATCCCAGGTACAGGTTTGGAAATGTTTTCCTGAACAGTCTGTTAACACAATGTAAAATCTTGTGTTTTTGATCTGCTGTTTGTGGCATGTCTTCTCTACTCTCTTTCGTATTCAGATAGGAGTAGCACCAATGGTGTCTACAGCATCTGGGACTCAGCAGCCAGCTGAAAAAGAAAGCGAGCAGACCCCACCCCTCTCCAGTCCCACCACAGATCCTCTGAGAGAACTGACAGCCTCGCCCAGAGCTGATTCAAACCGCCAGAGCACCATTAGTGCAGGCAGGAAAATAACACACCCACACAATTTAACTAAGACAAAAAGTAAAAATAAATTCCTATAACTGAGTGACATGGGATAGGGAGGTAATCAGGGTCCTTTGATGTATTTTAAGTGAATTTAAAGGTGATCATACTCACTGCCATTTCCCCCTGAACAATCTAAGAAAACAGGTCATCAATTTTAATCGGCTAAACTATATCTATACATATATATTTCTCCCTGCTTCTTCCCTCTTTCCTCAGGCATGCAGTCACTGCTAGAGGAGATCATGGCCAGTCCTGGACTGATGGAGAGCCTGATGTCCGGACCGTATGTCAGCAGTCTCCTGAAGTGCCTCAGCCAGAACCCTGACCTGGCTGCACAGGTGACGCATACACAGTGGTGGAGGAAGTATTCAGATCCTTTACTTAAGTAAAAGTACTAATACCACACTGTAAAACTACTCTGTTACAAGTCCTGCATTGAAAATTATACTTAAGTAAAAGAACATAAGTATCATCAGGAAATTGTACTTAAAGTATCAAAAGTAAAGTACTCAGTGCAGAAAAATGCCCACTGTAAGTTTATATCTATATATATATATTATATATCTAATAAAATACCATATACAATATATATATATATAGTATTATGTATTATTACTCATGAATTAATGTTCATTTGTATAGTCTAGTAACTAGAGCTGTCACATAAATGTAGTGAAGTAAAAAGTATCCAGGTTATGGGTGGATGCAATTAGAATACCCATTTTCACTTGACAACTGCATAACATTTACTTTTTCCCAACCATGTCCTTTATTTTTTTAGAGTACATTGTTTATGGGCATCTGAATGGCTGAAAAATAATGTAGCATGCAATGCACAGGTGTGGAACCAGCCTACAATCTACTCCCAACCCCACTTCTTATATCCCGATCTCTCTACACAAATCCTACTCACTCAGACGGCCATATGGCTCTCATTTTCATCCTGTTTCAGATGCTGCTGAGCCATCCTTTGTTCTCAGGAAATCCTCAGCTGCAGCAGCAGATGAGACAGCAGATCCCTCTCTTCCTGCAACAGGTTAATTTACTCTCCTCACTATTAAACACTCTCACTTCTTCTAACTAGATAACACACAGTTTCTGAGTTACAGTAAAATGTGTTTTTTTTTATAAGTGGCCACTGGTTTTCCAAAGCAAACTCCACACAGTCTCTGCTCAAACTCCACCCAGTGCGTATTGTTTGTGATTAATATCTTTATTATTACTGGTCAATGATAAATATGTAGATGCAGAGTCCAGAGCTGCTGACGGCAATGTTGAACCCCAAAGCCATGGAGGCTCTGCTTCAGATCCAACAGGCCCTACAGACTCTGGCCTCAGAGGCTCCTGCGCTCATACCTATGTGAGCATAAATAAAACACTCACAGTACACCTCCAACCTGTAGATTACTCACAAGATAGTTTATTTTCTGGGTAGAAGCAGTACTTTTATGCGTGCGTTAAATCAATTGTATAATGGTCCATTAGTTACCACCATGTGTCTGTCTTGCAGGGCTGGACTCGGAAACATTGGAGCCAGCGTTGATGCTGCCCCTGAGCTAGGATCTGACTCTGCTCTTAACAGCCAATCAGGAAGTGGTCCAGGGGTTGCCACGGTGACAGAGCAGCAGCAGCAGCAGCAGCAGCAGCAGCAGTTTGTACAACAGATGCTACAGGCACTGGCCAACAGCAATTATGGGGTATCTCAGTATTTCCTTATAATGTTATCTGCTTCTGTAGTTGATCTGAACTGCTCCTTAATTTAAAATATCAACCGGTAAATACTTATTATTATTATCACAAAAGACAAGTATAGGATACATGTCCCCAATATTGAACTTATGAGTACCCCAGCAACAGTACCCCACTTAAGAGAGTAACTTCACTCGGTCTAATAATCCTGCTTTCACTGATTGTGGTGTGGCACCTACCTTTCAACCTATGGAGGACAGTGCAGCTATGTTTTCCTTCCATCTGGTGTTGAGATGCTCTTTAAAGTCACATAACTAGAACAGGAGTCAAGTGTTGCCACCTGTTGTTCCCACATGCATCTATACGAAACTACAGTAAGTATGCTGTGAACACATTTCTTGTCAAGATTCAGTCTAATTAAATATTTAAGTTTGTTTCATTTTTCTCATTTATTTAAATGTACAGTACGTAATTTCTGCTGTTAGGGGCTCTCTCACATTAATGACCCAAATCTTCATCCGGTTAAATACATAGTTAACAATGACAAAGATCTAAAAAAGTCATAAAAATGTCATTAAAAACTGGATAAAAAGACAATTTATAAGAGCTCAAAGGGGATATGACAAGTGAAACACACCATTAACTGAATAAAATTCCAGATTTCTCTGGGTTTAAACATTGTTGGGATAATGTTAGAACACAACTCAAGAAAATATATAACATTGGTCTAGTATTTTAGACATTTTAATGCAGAAATGTTACATATTGTATCTTTAAAAAAGGTTGAATGACAGTTCAGGAGAGACACAAGTGATGTTTTGTCAAACTTCACAGCACGTTTTCTCTCCCAGACGCACAACACCTGTTCACTAACTCTGTTTGATTGTGTTATTATAATAGGCAAGGCTTTAAATAACTCTCCTGTCATGTCCTGTCAGGTCCATGGCGAGGAGTTCCAGGAGGAGCTGGAGCAGCTGAGCTCAATGGGCTTCAGAGACAGACAGGCGAACCTTCAGGCCCTCATCAGCACAGGAGGAGATCTCACCACTGCTGTACAACATCTGCTCAGTCTCTGACGCACACAGATGTTGATCCGTGCACATATTACACAAGTGAATGAATGCACGTGTACTGACATTTACATGTAAGCACTTACACTCAAACATGATAATAATAATACAATTATGAATGATTACAAAGTGCTTTACAAATAAACCAACACATGAGACAATATTTATATTGTTGGACTTTCAAAGACACACTTACTTACATACTTAATTCTTTAACTTCCCACACTAACATCTGTCTGCACTAGTAAATTATATTCAGTCACTCTTACCCTAGTACACTTCTCCTTGTTATTGGGTGCCGAATGCTGTACAGATGGTTAAGCCCTTGCTTTGAGAACTGAGAAAACATACACATATACAGTAGGAGGACTTCCTTCCCTCTTGTCCTTCCAGAATGAGTGCTTTATGTTAATATTAGAGTAGAAACAAACACTTTTACTCACAGTGACATGCACTGGCACAGGGCCTTTAAAGGTACTTAAATCCACCTCACATATGTAGACTTGTAGCATACATATTCAGAAGCAGGTCATGTATTATTAATCTCTGTGCAACAAAGCTCAGGCCCCTTTTCATCTGGCCACCTGGACAAGAAGGAAAGCTTGTAACACCCAGAGACAGTCTGATGTCCTGGCAGCACACGGAGGATTCACACCTTCCGTCTCAGAGATTGAACCAGGTGCACAGTCCGATGTGTGCTGTTCTCACTCTCATTTGCTGCTTATGTGTCTTGTCCACCACAGGCTGTAGAGATCAGACACACCAGATAATTATGCAGTTTGTCTCCAAAGGTAGACTCAGCTCCAAAAGATGAATTTTAAATGGAAAGGTTGACTTTGTGCAAAGCAAAAAAAGGTGCTTGAATGTCAGTGTTTATCTCAAGGCCACACAGGCACAGAAACTGTGATTTGCAGTTAATCTTCTCTCCACACTCACCACAGGAGGAGAATCATATCAGGCGTAAAAAAATGGATTTGGGTCCCAAACTGAGAGAAAGGAATTTTAGGCCTTTTGAAACATCCAACACAACCTATGCTGATGATGATTATGATGAGTTACTTTACACTGGTGAGGCTGCTCTTAGAAACCCTTTGTGCCTAACTATCTTTTCACTGCACTGACTAGTAATACCTGGGATTTGTTGTTCATTCCTGAAGCTTATATTCAGAGGCGCTCCAGTAAATACACCACGCTACAGTGCTTTCGTGCCATAGGGAGTGGCTGCAGTGGCTTTTGTGTCCCTTTGGATTTCACTAAACAACTGACTGAGCAACATACTTCCACTCATCTAGCTGACTTGTGGATCTGATGTAATCAGGAAAAACTGTTGAATATTATTCTGTTATCTACTTTTTGTGTCAGTTAACATAATCCTGTTGTCCCCTAATCATGTATGTACGCACTATGTGTCATTTCACATGAATATATGATGATGTCGTGCTGTGTCATTGTAATGTTAACAGCTGTTCTGTGAAAAGGTTAACAGTTAATTACAGTTAATTACAGTAGTTTTTTATGGCTCCTTCAAGTAATTATTTACTTGAAGTTTTTCTTTTATATAATATGTCATAAAATAGGGGAAAATATATATCACAACCTCCCAGAGGCCAACATGGCGTCTTCAAGATGCTTGTTTTGTTTAACTAAGTTAAATGTTCAAATTACAAAAATATTAAACAGAGAAACGCAGTAAATTCTCACATCTGAGAAGCTGAAAACATGTAATGCACTTAGAGTTGGTGTAGCAACCACAAGCATCACCTCATGAAAGTCACACACAAACTGGTCTGCCATCTCTGACTGATAAAAACACATTAATTTACTATATAATCACAAACAGTGTAACTATATTTATACATATAATCCACCACACCTTTCACTGAATTTGAGAGAAAAACCTTTACTCATCAAAATTAGTTCAAACTGTTTTAAGTAGGTATTTTCCCATGCTATTCTATGTACTACTTACTCTACTCAACTATGAACACTAGATGGCAGTTAACACTTAACCTCTTCACTAATATCAGCTCTTTTGGTTTGTATTGCAGGAATTATGCTGGCACAAAATATTTTTGAGTGACCCTGAGTGTTAAACATTAAACATGACATACCAACTGGCAAAATTGTCATTTATTTTTTATAAATTAACACCAAACAAGCTCAAAGTCATATTTAATAGTGATTTTCAGCCGCCTATTAAAGTACATAATAGGATGCGTGTGTGTGTGTGTGTGTGTGTGTGTGTGTGAGGGTTGCAGTTTTCCATTCCTGCTTTTGTGTCCTCGCTCTCAGAGACCGTGTGGATTAACTGACACACTGGACGCATACTTCAGCATCAGATCACATATGTGTGTATGTGATCCACTTGACAACCTGTGTGTGTCTGTCTGTTGCTGCCAGACTGAGGGGTTTTAATCTCTGGTGGTGTGTATGTGCGTGTTGCAGAGTGTGTGCAGCCGTTCATCTGGATGTGTGAGATATCAGAGTAGCCAAGGGGTTTTTTTCTGGATTAGAAGCTCCTAAAATATTCGGGTTGAGGTTTTGAGATGAGTCACACCACAAAAACAGCTCTACAGTGCTGAGTGGAGGCGGTGTGTGTTCAGTAGAGAGTATGGGGCGTTGTGGTCGTGGTCACCTGTAAGTGTGGGTGTGTGTGTGTCTTCTAAAGATGCTTATACATCAGAAAAAAGGGATCGCACAGCTATACCTGATCTGACTTTTAGTATGTCAACAGCTGATTGTCAGACGAGCTAAATCTGCCTCACAGCAGTGTGTATCAGCAAGGTGTTCAATCTAAATCCCTTTAATCGTTTTACTTTATTCAGTGTGAAGATTGTACTTTAAGATTTGTTGGTGCATTTGGCAGGTGATGTCAGTGCATGAAAGATGGTTTGACAGATCAAATGATACAAAAACATGATTTGCAGTAGCAGCTAAACTAATCCATTTACTGATGCTAAGTTGTCAGGAACTCCAGCAAAGCAGCTTAGATTTTTAAAAATCTATTCAAGAGCAGATTAGAGAAACCTGTAATTCTGAAGGGAAAACAAAATCCCCAACAAAGATCATCTGGAGTCATCGGAAACAAAAAATAAAGTAGAATTTGTCAAGGAAGTGGTAAATCATTATAGTTTCCACAGGCTCTGGATTCTTCTGTCCACCAGCTAATTGTATCTTCCAAAACAAATTAAACCTAAACTATATAAATTAAAGTTTCTGGGATTTAAAAAAGTATTATTTTCTGAAATATGAATGGGTTCCCTGTAGAGCTGAAAGCATTAGCTAATTGATTGATTGAATCGACCCAGCTTCTGAATTGTGAGGATTTGCTGCTCTTCTTTGTCTTACTCTCTTTGTCAACTGAATACATTTGGGTTTTGGGCCGTTGAATGTCAGCACATGCAAACATTTAAATATTAATGACAAAGAAAAATAAAATATTAAACACAGGATTCCAAAACTTGAGGTATAAAATATTCAACCAAAACCGTCATCAGTCAATCTTCATTTCATATCCCAGCTGTAATGCAACTGTGCAAAGCCAAATTTCCCCTGTAAATGTTCCACGTCTGTCATAGCCATGTAACCAAATACATAAAAAATGATTTTCACCAACGTTAAATCTTCAAAGTGCCAGATTTTACAACGCTACCACAATCCAGTTCACTTAGAGTTAATATACTATCCTGTGAACATTTGGCCTTTTTCTTTGTTGCATACTATTGGAGATTCAGGTCTTATTCACAAAAAAAATATTTGCAATATCAAATCAAATACCAGCATTAACTGGAATGGCACTTCAACTGTGTTTGCTGCAGTTTTCAGAATCAATTCCACCACAGGATGATTCTGCACTGAAGCGCTGATGAGTAGATCAAACCAAATATCCCACTACTGTCTAGTATGTCTGTGGTTTTGTACCACAGCTGGGACAATGCTTTATTTCTCACCTTCATTTAGATATAAACTGGATATGGACTGCGGATCATAACAAGATTAAAAGGCTATGGTCGTGCTAGCAGCTCTGTAAGGCTCAACTTACTGTAGGCACAGTGAGCTAAAGGTTAACTAGTTCACATTTGCATGCAAACAATGGCAATATTATCGTACTGATGTTGACCATGTTCATAACCTCTTAATTAGGTGTGTTAACATGCTGACATTTGCTAATTAGCACTAAACACAAATTACAGCTGAGGATGATGGGAATGTCATTAGTATTTGGTCATAAACCAAAGTACTGGACAAATTATAAATTGACCCGAGGATGCTGCTAGATCAGGGGCCAGCAACCTCAGGAAGGCACGCAGCTTAACGAATGGAGCACTTTTTTTTTTAATGCCCTTTTACCTGCATGCCAAATTACCTCTTTCGCAGCCATTGGCAGTTGTGCTCCCTGTCTTATTAAAGCCTCTCATGGCTGTATGTATGATCTTAACTCAGATGTGGATATTTTCATAAGGATTGCAGCCTTCTTGTATAGTGCTCTTATATACAATTACAATGTCCTTATTATTAAATGTTGCTATGCATGTTGCCTATAGGGATGGACTGAAATTCCAATTAAAATTTTGATGGGGTGTCAAAACTTAATGTTAATCTTAATGTTTATATGGCACACTGGTTAACAAGAAAATCAAAAAATGGCACTTCAAAAAGATTGTCGACCCCTGCGCTAGATGAAAGGTGAGGGCATTATGGGGTTATTACAATTCACTCTGTGGGGACCCTGAATGTTTGTACAAAATTTGTGCCAAACTATCAGAAAGATGTTGAGATATATCACTGGATAAGTGAAAACTCTGAGCTGCTGGTGGCACAACGGGAAAAGTCAGGGAATCATGGAAGTGGTCCTGCAGGGACACTGAATATCTGCTGCAAATTTCATGGAAATCCATCTGATAATTGTTGAGATATTTTAGTCTGAAAACAGAGTGGTGGACCGACTTACTAACCACCCCTAGAATGACTAAAAACTGATGATTTCTCTCTTTCTCGTTTGATCTGCGGCGGTGGTCAAGGCATCGGTGACGACTTGAGACTGATGACGTGCTGCTCGACCTCCCTGGCCATATCACTGATGCTCCTCCTGATGTCCAGAAGCAACACGTTCTCCTCATCCAGTGGAGGCTCTAAAACATCAAACTGGGAACGCAGCAGGTCTGCTCCCATGTAATGTCCCCTCCGGGCCACCATCCTCTGGTGAAGGAGATCGTAGTCACCATGCAGGTAGAGGAAAAAGACATCGGGACAGGAGGGAGGCAGGACATTTTCGTCTAGATCGGAAGAGGAAGAGAGGGCTTTGGAGCCATAGAGCAGGATCTGTCTGTACAGGCGCTTTAGAGCGGAGCAGACCACAAGAGCATCAGAGCCTGAACACCTTTCTCTGAGATGGGAAAACACATGTGCACATAGTTAGACTGAAATGTTGTGTGGATAACAATAAAAATTTTAAAAGCAGTAATGAAACAAACTTAAAAAAAACTTAAAGTGAACTCTGGTGACAGACAGCCAGAGAGCAGCAGGAGGTGAAGAGAAAAGAAGGGACACATGGATGAGCTGATAGAGAGAAATAAGTGTGACTGTGTGTAGAAGAGTTTAGGAAACGAAGTCTTTGATGCTGCCGCAGACATTTTAAGAAAGAGATGGCATACTTTTCAGCTCTCCCTCACCTCTTTTCTCACTCACTTAATCTGTCTTTACTCTCCCTTTCCTCGCTCTCTGGTTTTCATGTCAATTTTCAAAACCATCTTTGATATTTCTGATCTTTTTTTGACAATTTCACGCCCGCATATCCTTACTTCGCTCCTCTGCTCTTCAGCTCCCTCTCACTCTCTAAAATCATCATCTCCGCCATTTCTGTCATTACAAAAAGTATGTTGTGTTTTCAGTGCATGTGGGCATGAGCATAATATTACTGTGTGTATAAAAGGTTTGTTTATTCTTACCTCTCAATGACTTCATGTAGTTTGAGAAGCCAAGGAAATCTGTCCTGCAGAGACAAACATAACAACTGGTTATATTTTGGTTAGAAAAACAGCTTGTTGCCAATTTTTTTTCATCATAGTTGTCATTGTTAAGAAAAGTTTTTAATCTTTATGATCCATATTTAAACTATGTTTATGAGAACTGTGTCTGTCTGGTGTTAGGAGCTGAGCAGGTCATGTGCAGTGGGTTCAGAGGTTTTTCACTAATAAGCTGCCTGCCGAGAGTGATGAATGAGAATGAGTTTTTTTTGTCTACAGACACCGGGGGTCCCCTTCAGTGGAGGCCGCCAGAACAGACAAACCAAAAGCTGGCTCTAGATAGGGCATTTCACGTTTTTCACACATTTTATGGCCACCTTAGTTTCTCCTCTGTGCTTGGAAAGGGAGGGTGAAAGCGAGTGAGTTGAAATCTGTAACTACACTGCTAGATGATACTTAAATCCTGCACACTGCAACACAGCCTCTGGCTTTTCCCTTAATAAAACTGGGTGGGTCACATCACACACACTCCTAGCTTCGGCATATCATCGGCCATCAGAGGGGAATGTCGTGTACTGCAGAGCAATGCAGGACAGTTGCAGGGTGAGCTGAGCCTGCGATTGTGAAGCCAAACTGTGTCATCAAACTGAGGGTTGTTTCATAAATCCACCAAAAATATCCTCCTCTCCTCTGAAAATAAGACTAAATCATATATGGAAACTAAGTACACTCATAGCAGCAGTGAGCATAATGCAGCAGAAGCTGTGGAGAGTGTTTAAAGAACTCAAAGAGTCTTTTGAAGTACAATCAGGGAATAAAACAAGAATCAGACCGATAGAGAAGAGCACAAACAAATCTTTGATTACACTGAAATCAGAAACAGAATCTTAATTTGGTTACAACTGAACTGGAGTCACATTTTTCCTCACTGCTGTGCCTTTAATTTGAATGAGAGGAATCACATTCTCTCATGTCCTGTTTGGTTACGCCAACCTCAACCTGCCAACTGTAATACTGGCATGAAAGACACATTTTTGCCACAGCCTGACAGTAATCCCAAATTTACATTTCTGCTTCGTCTCATCATAAATTCTCAAACTGCCAAGCGTCGAGTATTTGTACAACATGCCAAAGCATTGGACAGAGCAGGTCCCAGAGTAATTCTCTCTGCCGTACAAAGCAGATTTCTGAGTGGGAGGTTATCATCAGCCACCAAACACTGCTACCAGCAAACTGCTGCCAAATGCTGGCAGCAGCTTCTCTGCCTGTAAGTGTGTAAACTCAATTTTGGAAGGTAGCCAGTCAATTACTTGGAGGTCTCCCCTTTATTTCAAAAGTGAAAATGGACAGAGAGGAGATAAATGTTGAACAAACAAGAAAATAAATTCCTCTAGTGAACTTAAGGACTGTGGGCTGTGATGAAATGCTCAGTTTCCCTCCCTGCTGCTTTCACTTGTCTGCTCTAGTGAAGCTTCCTCAGGCCACTTGTTGAGTTTGAGTCTGTGGCTGCAAGTCTGAAACAATGATTTACTCATGAGATAAGAGAAATGGCTCACTCCATAAATGACTGACATTTAGTCCGAGCTGACAAGACACCTCTAGCAGATACACACACACACACACACACACACACACACACACACACACACACACACACACACACACACACACACACACCTGGGCTGACCTGGTCTGTGAGCGGTTCACCACGAGTCATCTTCTCAATGTTCTCCTGCGGGTGGAAGTCATCCCCTTCATGCATGGGCCAGCCCAGCTGATGAGTGCATACGAGTGAGTGTTAAGTCACACGGTGTGCAGAAACATGATGGAGGTGTGTTTGTGTGTGTGTGTAGGGAGGGGGATGGATCCAATTACCTTTTCTGATAGGAAGGCCCCTAAAGTGCTTCTGTTTGAGAAAAGACGAAACAGACAGAATTGATTAAGTGCAGTTATGATTGACCTAAAACCACTGATCTGTTCGCCTGCTTTAAGCCAATACTTTACTGTCAGACAATTTAGTCTGTTTGTGACAATGAGTCAGCAGCTATAATGATAATCAAGAAATATTTTAAAACTTTTTTTAAGCAAAAAGCTCAACATTACCTCAGTTATGACGAATTATTTAAGTTAAACGATAAGTTTAAGTTATGGTTATTTGAATGTCTTTGTTCTTTTGGATGACAAAACAATAAATTGAGGCCATCGCCCTGGGCTTTAGGACACTGCGATTACCATTTGTGACTTTTTTCTTAACTTAATGTACTAATTTAATTAATATATTAATCAAGAAAGGAATCAGCAGATTATGAGATATTGAAAATAACTATTAGTTGCAGCTCTGCTGTGTTATTTTGGTGTTAAATTATAATTCATTTACAACCCTTACAGCACTGTGCTGCAGTTGGTTTACTGTTAACACTGCAACCAATATGTAACATAAATAGCTGATAAACTACCACCTAATGATCACTCAGCAAATATCTAATTTATTTTCTCCAAAGCATTTACGCATCTTTTTCCTCAGGTGACTAATCAACTAATTTAAATACTATGTGCCAAAATTATTATAGTTAACTAAAACTAAACTAAAAAACGGTGTAAAAACATTTAGTTAACTGCACTAACAATTTAGGAAAAAACTAAAAACCAGCTGAAACAATACTTTTTACTTACAAAACAAACTAGAATAAAATAAAAATCATACAGGAAATGTCTTTAGTCTGTCAGTTTGGTCAAATCAACACAACAGAGGAGGCATTGGTGCATATGTTTATTGTGACTGTGAGTCAATGTGTTTGTATTACAATACCTATTCTGACAAATACCTCTATATTATAATAAAAACAACTAAAACTATAACTGAAACTAATAAAAACTAAAACTAATACAGTAAACATACTTTCCACAGCCTGAGACTCCCATTATGATGTAGATCATCCTGTCTGTCTGATCTTTAGACACCTACAGGCAGCTCCTGTCCTGAAATGGGATTAAAGAAGAAGAAAATTAATTTTATAAATGCTGACATGGTCAACAAATCGCCTCTGAAACAGGAATGTGTAGTAATAGTATCAGTGCTCGTGTACCGTTACAAATGAACCGGTGGTGCTTCCGTAGATGCTGAGCTCTTACTCACACAGTCGTTAATTCACAGGTGTAGCCTACCATAGTTTATTATAGTGCTGACATGTAAACAACTCATAACTTTTCGTGACTACGAGAATACGAACAGAAAAAATTAAACTCTAATTTTCAGTAAAAACTCAACTGAACCATAAGAAACCCTGAATAAGTCCAATGGAGTCAATATGCTTCCTAAATGACTTGTTCCCATTGCCAGCTTGTACCATACGGATGTAAAAAAAATAAAAAAGAGCACCATGGCCGCAGGTTGTTTTGCTGCAGTACGTGATGACGCACGTAGCACGTCGGCTACGTTCACACTTAAAGGGCCAGCGTCGCTTTTCTGTAACACTGGTCAGATTACGTTGAAGGGAAACGGTCGACGTCATTATTGATGAGAATAAAATGATCTCACAGGTCAAGTGAGTTTTGACCGCGTTTTTTTGACTGTTTTCTGACCACGAGGTTCGATCACTTTATGACATAATTTTCTCAAAATCTCACAGGTGAACGCAGATATTTACACAAATTCACATTATGCACAAGTTAAAGGCAGTGTAATATGACTGTTATATGCATCTTGGAATCTGTATATATTAGCATGATCAGTTGCCCCTAAAATAATGAGTTCAGGGAGCCCTTAAAACTTTGGAAAACATGAAATGAGTCAGTGATTTTTGTTTTTTTCTGAATTATGAAAACCTGACATTGTAAAAGGGTGTTTCAAATTCTACAGGGCGGGTGATCTGTCACCAAACACGTGGGATCAATAATTACAATGTGAAGGTTCATGCTGAAATTTGGAAAGAGAGAGAAAAAAAAGTGGGGGTGAGCGAACCAGAGAGAGAGAGAGAGAGAGAGGGAGAGGGAAAAAGCCATCCTCCCTCCTGTAGATCCATCAGTAGGCAGGCAGGAGACGGATGCAAGCTCTCCTCCCTCCCGCTCTGTTGCATTCATCCATTCTCTTAACCCTCCATCCATCCATCCCTCCATCCACCCATCTCTCCATCCACCCATTCACTCCCAAGGGCGTCACAAGGGGGTGACACAAGACCCGACCGAAAGGCGCATACATGTATGCGCGTGTATGCGTGAGTCCTCCGTGTATGTGCGTCTGGTCTGCCCGTGGATCCGCTGACATGAGGAGCTGAAACAGAACCGAACAGGAGGATGAAAATGCTCCGGTTTCGCAGCCCCAGCATCCGCTCCTTGGACCAGGAGGTCCTCTGCACGATCCGGTTACTGGACGACTCCGAGATCTCCTGCAGCATCCAGGTAGACTCATCCACCTCATGCATTGTCCTCTGTTTATTGCACATATCACGTGGACGCAGCGGATGAATTTCCTTTAATTATACGGGTGAATTTAAAACTATTCTCGATTTAATTCTGTAACAACCCCTAATTGTTTGTTATTATTCTGATCATATCGTCATTTTTGTACAAAACAAAGAGCATTTGAACACATTGTTCCTCTAGTTTCCACGCTGCTGTGATTTACGGGAGAGGTTGCATGCTTTGCTCTGTACTGTGAGATGTGACGAGTTTTTTATTATTATTTTTTATTTAAAAGCAACCCAATAGTGATCCCAGCTGAGTCCAAGCAAGATGTGACCCACATGGACGGAGAAGTTAGGATGAAGTTTTTGTTCATAACAGAGGAAATTGCTTGAGGTCCATGGGTGTGGTGGTGATGATGGTGATGATGATGAGGACAGAGAGGACTGCTGTTTGGGTTATTGATTGCAATTACTCATGTGAAGCTGTGTGTGTGTGTGTGTGTGTGTGTGTGTGTGTGTGTGTGTGTGTGTGGGAGAGAGAGAGGGAAACTTCTGTTTCTGTTTCTTCTGCGTATAAAGGTGATGATACATGCTGTTTCCACGCAGCCGGCTTCAAGTGGCCCTGCCAGACAACCAAGAGTCTCTGTAGCACTCAGCTGATAAGAAGCTGCATTGTCACACAGACGTAGACTATTTGGAAATCAAAAGATTTTAGTGTAAGACGAGGATTTACTCTACTCAGGAAAAGTTTCAGCTTTCAATTTAATTAGCAATTTCCAATATAACTTTGAAGAGATCACAATCTTTCTTTCTTTCTAATCACAGTCCTGTACACTTCTGTTGATTACTTGTCTTTTCATGTCAAAATCTGTCTCATTGTGCCACCAAATGAGTGAAACAAGCATGATGAGGTGTTTTTTCTGAGATGTTTGCATGTATATGAACTGCGGTGCAAATATAGAAAAAAAAGGTTATATCCTCAGTCTAAAAGCAGATTGATGATGATGACTTTACAACATCCTGATCTGTTATCTCAAAAAAATGCCACAGTCAGCGGCATCAAAGTTTGAGCAAAAGAGTTGATCTGTGAGTTACAGCTTCATAATTGGTGTTTTCTCTTCATCATTTATCAGGTTTGAGAGGTTTTTGTGTTGTTGCCTTCCCAGAACTGTAGCTCTGAACTGTAGTTGGAAGGCCTCTGGTTTTCTGATAATTTGTAGCTGTTAACATTAACTTTAGCTCAGTGTTTCTGACCAGACATGAAGCCTTGGATTTGTAATGCAGGGGTTAGTGAGAAGGCTTTGGGTTCAAACCTTCTGGCTGTCTTTCTGTGTGCAGTTTGCATGCGCTCCTTGTGCCAATGTAGGTTTTTCTCTGGTGCTCCGGCTTCCTCCCACAGTCCAGATACATGTAAGTTAGGTTAACTGGCAACTCTAAATTGCCCGTATGTGTGAATGTGAGTGTGAATTGTTGGCCATCTCGACGCCAGCCCTGTGATTGACTTCCGACCTGTCCTGGGATCGGCTCCAGACTCCTGCAACACCCCAGTGAATAGTGGGTATAGCTATGGATATATGGGTCGATGGGTTAACGCCAACAAGGAACTGATGCACGAACCACCACGTAAAACGAAAGAAAACTGAACTAGAAAACTGACATAAAAGGAATAACAAGTGATCATTGGATCCAGTGAATTGATAGTGGGCTCTAACTATTCTCATTTGAATACTGGAACCTTTTTGGGCTGCCTGAACAAAGCAAAATAAGTTTCCCCTGTTTACACAAACAAATTAGATCCTGTGTGGCTCATGGTCCCCTCCAGCTCTGAGCTGCAGCTGTTGCCAGAGAGGTAGAAGTCAAATCCTGTGAATCTGCCAAATTGTGACTCATAATTATACAGCACACACGAGTTTAATGGAGAAAATTCAGTTAAAAAAATAGATGCAATGCTACAGTATATACTATTCTATTCTATTAAATTATTTCCAGCATTGCACCAAATCCTTTGAAGCAGCACCAGCTTGTTGACAACCCAGAGAGTTGCACAGAGTTGAGAGCGCAGTGAGTGAACGCAGCTCCGAGCAGCACCTCGTCTCATCCTGAGCCGCCCCCAGAAGAAGTTGTCAGCTGCCCCGGCCCTGTTGTCTGACCCTGAAAGACTGAAAACACTCGCAGCATGTCAAACTAAATGTTTCGCTGGTCTTCCACATGTACCCAATCAATGATTTACAAAACACCGTAAAGTGCACTAAGAGAGAAGGAGAAAGAGAAGCAGAGAGAGGTTGTGTCTGTTTCTTTGTGTTGCACATGCATGTATACCTGCGTGCTTGTGGCTTTGAGAGCACAAAAGTGTGTTAAACTCTCTGTACACGTCTGAGAACATTCAAGTGTGGCTTCTCAGCTCCAAGACAGCGAAGGTGTGTAGGTGCTTTTAGCTGTGTGTTTGCGTATCTATACACGATAAGGAAATGGACATTTATATTTCTAGCTGACTGCATTTTCCAGGGTTTTCTTTAATGGCTTTGTGTTCCGGTGCTGAGCTGCTCCTTCCTACATATTTCATGACATCCTGTGCTCCTCATGCTAACAACAGCACTTCTCCTCTTTCCACTGTACAGAGACTTCCATCTCTTATTTTATCTGCACTGTCGCAGTCTGTCTTTCTTATTTTGTCCTTTCTGCCTCTCTATCATCATCAGGATGAGATGCCAAAGACAGCACTAAATTGAATGCCATTGTAAAAGTCGTGTGATAAAAATGTTCTCAAGTTGTGCTTGTGAGCAAATGCATCACAACTGAATAGTTTGTTTAACATGAGCCTGCAATGTCCGTATTTCCTTTAACTTCTCTCTAAGGCGTCAGTTCTTGACTTTGCATTAAACATGGGTGCATTAGCCTTGTTCCCTTGGGGCACAATGTTTGGCACCGCTTGGATTATCCTGGTTAAATGAAGACTATAAAATACCAATTTTACGCAGTTTTGCCTAAAAATGGATGAATATTTATGACTGGAATGGTCATTGCGTAACATATGTCTCATTACTGTGAGCACAAAAATAAAGGAAAGGCTTATGTTTGAATAGCACCTTTCAACAACAAGGCAATCCAAACTGCTTTGCATAAAACATAAAAGACACAATATAAAAGAAACACAATATTATATAAAAATACCCATATCAATAAGATATTAAGAGTAAAATAAAATGAAAGATAAAAATGAGTTAAAGTGAATAAAACTGAATGCAATGAATTGCAGGGCAAGATATGAATGAATTGCCACAAATTGTATTTAATGAAACTGCAAACAAACTCATTTTAACTTGGAGCAGATGTTTTCTGGGGGTTTGTTTAAGGATATTTAGTAGTTTAGTAGTGCTAATAGTTGTTTTAATTGCTACAGGGTATGATAAGATTTAAATTATTTCTTACTTTTAGAAAGCACACACAGTGACATTGCAGCCCAGTGTGAGTTTCAATGCATGTTCATCAAAATTAAAACACACCATCAACGTTTTTAACTATCTCAAGGTATCTGAGTCTGTTTCCTCATATACGATTCACTGATCAGTCATGTGACTGATACATTTTCATAAATACCAACTATATAAAACAATAATATCAACATTATTTTCTTCAAAGATTCTATTTATAAAATATTTTTAATCTTAAAATTGCAAGAGAAATATAAATAACCATAAATACAGAACATATAATACAATCATCTTTACAGTTTTTATCCTAACACACCAAAATCCATTTTCAACAAATGTTATATTCTTTCAACCACGTTTTTCTAAGATGTTTATGTTTGTGTATCAGGGAGAATGGATGTGTTTTCTTTATCACTATATACACATTTAGATTGATAAATTTTGAAAAGATTTCAGGTTCTGGGTCACAACGACAAGATGACAGCCTACAGCAGAGAATAATTATTTTTAAGTTGTTTACTCTGACTCTAATAATAGCTTGACAGCAGACTATAAGGCAGGTAGAGAGGGTATGTGTGTGTGTGTGTGTGTGTGTGTGTGTGTGTGTGTGTGTGTGTGTGTGTGTGTGTGTGTGTGTGTGTGTGTGTGTGTGTCTACAGCCTGGGGGGTTGAACGTGTGCAGCCTGCTGCTCTCATGTTCAGCGGTAATGTTAAGTCAGACCTGCTGCAGGAGAGACATGTCAAGATCAAAACACAGTGACCTCCTCTGCTTTTCAGTTCCTCCCATCTGTCCTTCTCCTCTTTCCCTCCCTCGTCTCTCTTTCACCCCACTTATTCTCTGCTCCACTTTCAGCTTCATATTTACTCCTCTGGCCACCTTTTCTCACTTTCTATTTTTACATCTCTCATCTATATCTTCTTCCTCCCTCCATCCTCTCTATCTCTCTCTTCCTCCCTCCTTCTTCTCTGTGACACATCATGTATAATTAAGAGAGATCACTGTTCTCCGTGAGGCCAACATCAGTCAGCTGTCAGCGATGCGCTACACCACGAGTGTGTGTCCGTGTGCACATATATTTGTGTGAGCTTGGAGGGTGGGGTAGCCATGGCTCACTTGCATGAAAGATTTAAAAGTAGCCAGTGAGCCAAAGTTCTGCAATTACGGACATTAATTCACCGCACTTAGCAATAAATGACTGCATGGCACAGAAATAGCTTGCAATCAGTTTAAACCTGCCGATTGGTCTGTTTCTATTCTAATGGGAGACACCTTATCAATAATGGGAGATGACATGACTAGTACAAGCTATTTAAAGATGCATATGGAAGCTGGTATTGTTTTTCACTGCGTCTGCCTTTTACCCGGTCAAGGAGAGGTGTGTGTGTGTGTGTGTGTGTGTGTGTGTGTGTGTGTGTGCGTGCGTGCGTGCGTGCGTGCGTGTGTGTTTAGCTGAGGTGGTGCTGGTGTTTTATTTACTAGCTTTTTTGTGGCTGGATGTGTGTGTGTGTGTGTGTGTGTGTGTGTGTGTGTGTGTGTGTGTGTGTGTGTGTGTGTATTAACGATGCTGAGGCAGTGCAATTGTTTCGGCTGGTAGGCATTCTTTAGAACAAGTTATAAATAGCATCAGTTTTCTATTCTTATCCCGCTTGCCGGGGCCTCTTTGATGCTCCTCCGAAGATGACTAAAGAGAAATAATCCTTTTTCTGACTTGTGCTCACAACTGAGAGGAAGCACAGAGAGATGAGACGGCGGGATAGAAGGGAGGGAAACATCAAAAGAAAGAGAGATGGTTGATAAGACAAAATATAGGATGACATTGTCGGTCACATTACGTGAGGTGTGAGGATGACGACAAAAACTCAACAGGGTGTAGGAAGGAGTAGGAGAGGAAATGAGCGGCTGCGGAAAAAACAGATTAAGCAGATTAAAACATGAAACAGATTTGAAATGAGACTGGCAGACATGGGCGGATTTTGAAAAGGGAAGGGCAAACCAGGAAAAGGAAAAGTGTGAAAATGCCAATTGTTGATGGAAAATAATCTACAAAGCTGAAAAGAGGAGAAGAATAAAACAGAGAAGAGAAAGTCTAGACTTTATAGGTCAGAGGTCACACACAGAGCTGATTTATATTCATTGTCTTGCTCAAGGGCACGTCAGCATCGGATCATCCCCTTGAAGGACTCGGTGTCACCATGCTGGGTATTAACCACTACGAGCAACAAGCACACATTTGACCACTACTATAGTATCCATGCATCAAGCACATTTGTAAACTAGGCCTACTTTATCAGCTCATGTTAATGATACATTTATATGCAGCAGAGAATACATGGTCATTTGTTTGAATGACATTTAAGATCATTTTATGGGAGGTTGACATTCAGTCCCCTCATGTCAATGTACTGCTTTAGAATTAGGCAATTTTAGTTTTTAAAAAACTTAAAAAAGAGGCAATAAAGAGTTGTTTTTTTGTTATAATGTAAACTTAAATTCAGTGTAAGAAATAGCAGGATGGGGGAAAAGGAACATACAGCAAAACCTGTACCAGTTTTTTAAAAAATGGTTTGAAAAATCTTTATGACAGTTTAAACACATTAGTCTTAAGCATAGTTTATATTTTCTTCCCTTTTTTATTTAATAAATAGTTGTATCTTGGTGGTGGAGTACTGTGCAACACAATATCTGGAACATGTGGTTGGAGACACTGTCTATATTCGGGTGTTAAGAATTGTTACTCAGCTTGTTGGGTTGCTTCTGTCCTGATTTCTGATGAAGTCTGTCAAAAACAGCCCAGCCAGCATACTGAATGTAACAAGTTTAATATTATTAGATTCAATTCATTTTACGTTAATTGGTATCAACACAACCTTGCAATGAGTCCTGTGTACATATTCTGAAAACAAACAATTAAAGGTCCAGTGTAAAACATCTAGGAACATCTATTGGCAGAAATGGATTAAAATATTCATTGGTATGTTTTCATTAGTGTGTGACAAACCAAACACTGGCTTGTGCTTTAAGTGACTTTTACAGCCACCATAGTTTTACATGATACACGCTTGGAAGGCTGAGTTGCATTCAAATCTGAAATTCACCGCTAGATGCCACTGAATCCTCCAAACTGGTCCTTTAAAACATGTCAAACAGGAACGATCTACACAGTCAAGCATGTATTGTCATGTAATTTCACCCTACACCACTGCGTCTTTGCTGTAGTTTAAACATCAGTGCAACCATGTCTGCATCTAAACATTTCGAGCTGATAAAGAGAAAACTGTTGATATGTGACTGTGAACCTGAACATTACATTATTAAATTACATGGCTAGATCATCTTGTTGTTAAACATATTGTCAAATTATATATACTGTTTGTCAACCATACGGTGTGATTGACTTTGAATCTCGCTAGCATGGCGTTAGCTTTCTGGCTAGTTGCCGAAGGGTTCTTTGAGCAGAGGGACCCTGGTTGGGTATTATCGCTTACGTATAGCACAGAATGTTCTTTGTGTGACGTCATCGTCATAATTGTGTGAGTGCACATGTGATGTACGAATGAATCCCTTTTCCTGCAGGATGTACACATAATTGCCCATTGCTTCATATTGTTAGACATCAGAAAATGAGGGAGAGGCAGTGGCAAGCACGCACCGACAGAGACAAGCGCCAAGAACATGCAAATAAGCACAAACAAACAGACTTTAACCATTAACTCACAGGTTCAAACTGTCTTTTCTACAAACACAGTCTCTCTTTTCTCTGTCACGGATTGTTTGTATGTCTGCCACAAAATTTTGAGCATCCTGCAGTGCAAAGATAAGACAGCTGCTTCAATGCACCCACCATGTGCACACACTTATAACAGTAGTGTCGCAGTAGTATAGTCATACCATCATCATCATCACACTTTTCTCTCTCCTGCCATCCAGCTGTTCACAGAACAAGAGTGATGAAACTCCATTATAATAAAACTGGATTCGGCTCCATATATTGATAATTTATGGCTCTACCTCTAAGCTTATTAGGCTGTTTGGCCATCCATGAATGGGAGCACATGACATGTTTTATATCATGTGTGTTAATTTGTGCATGCCTTTGCGCCAATATATGTGTGTATGTCAGCATCTCTGCACCATTGCAGGTGATGATAAGGTAATTGGTTTTTCTCCTTCCTCACTGGGACAAGGTCGCAGTCACAGCTGAGCGAGTGCTGCTCAGAAGAATAGGGAGGATTATAGGTTTGAAATTCAGTAGTTTAAACAGTAAGATTACAAGTGGAAGTGTATTTGTATACAAAATGATTTGACGCATTATATGACAGAAGATTAGTGTTTCTTACATTTATACTGACATCATCCATTTGAACTTTATCCCTTGTAGACTAAACAAAAGCGATCTTTTAGTTAATGAGCGGCTCTGTTAGGCTACACTAAATGCTAACATCAGCATGCTAACATGCTCACATTGTCAATGATGTTTAGCAGGTATAATGTTTACCATGTTCACCATGTAGCTGGTCAGCATGCTAACATTTGCCAATTATCACTAAACACAAGGCTGAGGCCCATGGGACTGTTGTTTGTTCCTAAATCCAAGTATTGAACAAATAAAATATTTGACCTGATGGTGCTACAGCAAAGGTCCACGGCCACTTTTGACTCATAATTGTGAACCTTATGATGGCACTAAAGGAAAAAAGTTAGGGAATAACTAAAGTCAGTAGGATTAATCCTCCGAGGACCATGAATGTCTTTTGTCTAACATTTCATGCCAATCCGTCCATCACTTGAATTTGATGACCTAAACTATTATTACACTATAAGTGTTTAAGTGTTTTTTTTTTTTTTTAATATAGGAATATTTACTCACTCCTATTGTATGCTGATGATAAAGGATAAAGTCCGTCCATATGCCAAGTTTGTAGCTCAAGGCAAGAGTCCATTACTGTTGTAGGCCAGTGGTTGCAGAGGTTAAACCGAACATACTCTGTTATGCAGCTCACACGATCAATACTACCCGGGAGCTGTGTGGGTTTTATTCTGATATATGACATCGTCTCTTCCTTATACTGCTTCTCTCAGTTTTCCCTTTCACATATAAAACATACAGACAAGCCTGGATTTACTAATCAAACCTTTTTCTGATGAATAGTGTGATGTTGGGAGGCTTTTACAGAGATGGTGGCGAGGTCAAGCATCTCTTTCAAAAGCTTCTCTCTTCCAGTCTTGTAGCGTCAGAGAATCATTTGTATTTGTATGCTGCCTCTGAAGCTTACTTTAAAAATCTGTTTTAAGATATTACTATCCCAGCTTTGCCTGTGTTCTATTCCAGCAGTCTAATCATTAAAATGGTCAAAAACAGTCTTTTATAACTGTGTGTGAGTCATATAAACTCATGCTGTACAACCACATATTGTTGAAACCCACAGAACTTGTAGAGCCCCAGTGTTTCCAAGGATCCCAAATAAATCAGGTTCAATTTTGGGAAAAATATATATAAAATAGTAGAAAAGACATCTAGACTATTTCTATTTGCTGTAATGATGTTCGGGGAATAGAATATGTTTTGGGAAATGAGCAGAAAAATGTGTTCCTGCATCCTGATAAATAGAAGGAGAAGAAAGGTTTTAACTCTCTTCTACTTTGATCCTCTACATTGCTTTTCCCACATCCCGCGTCCACCACATTGATTTGTCTCTTTTGTATCCTGGTCAAGCCTCTGGATCGATCCATTCGTTGGCTCAGGGGGTTGAGCTTTGGGTGGTTAACACAAACTGGCTTTGGAAATATTGGCACTGTTAATAATTGGAAGAAAATGTTGTCACACATGCACAAAAGCCTGCTTGCACACTCATCCTAATTGGCAAATGAATTGGCAAATTGGTCCACTAGCATCTTAAATCTCCATTTCCCTGAACGTTTGCAGCAGTGACAACAGAAAAAGCCATGAATTAGTGTAGCATTTGTCTTTAAGGCAGCCACCAGGCTTTTAAATGGGTTTGTGTGGAGGTAAAGAGGGGCATATCATTATCTAAGTCCCACCACTCTCTCTCTCTCTCTCTCTAGTCTCCTTCACTCCCTCCCTGTGTCTGCAGATTAAGAGTGTGTTGGTGTGTTGGTACAGGGATCACAGGAATTTAACGCTCTTTCTCCTCACAGCATTTCAACTCAGCCAATTAGGTATGCCGTGTCATGAAATGAATCGCGCTGAAGTCGATAAGGACCACTCATAATTGAGCTGGCATGCATATTAATTAAACAACAAGCGGTGTTTAACTGGGCCAGGGCACCCAGGGTCCTAGTGCTTGACTTGTAGTGGTCTCAGAGTCATGATCAGAACAAATCATTTACCTGCTTTAATTGGTATGTTATTATCTCTGAGTGGTTTAATCAATTCATCTGAATATCTAATTTATGATTAAGAATAGCACTCTCACTTAAACATAGGACATAAGTTTATTTTTATTGGTAATTTCTACAAGTTGAATATCAGTGGACAACTATTTTGGTTTGATCTAGACCCAGTTTGTTCCTCACATGTATTATCATTGCTTTTTATTTTTTTCCTAAAGATGAATCCCTGGTGGTCTGTGGAAAACCCAGACAGTTGTTGAACAACAAAGTATTTCCATAATCCTCAAAGACTCTTCCATCCATCTGGGTAAAATAAGGATGATAAAATGAATTTAATCCAAGTTGCTACTTTATTTCCTAATCAAAATATGGTAGCTGGAAAGAACATAATAAATGTCCAGTCTCAATTTGTAAGACTAAAACAAAAAGTTTTATTGCAAGTTATATGCATTCTTCTGTCTTCTTTCCATTATTTTCATACACAATACATCCGTATCTGTATCTGTTTTTGTCCTCTACATAACAAATAGGTAAGGACACATATCAACGCAGAGGAGGAATTACGTTGTTTTCAGACAGAATGCAAAGTGAATTTGAGAGGCGTCATGACGAAATCAATGAAAAGAGTTGAAAACGTGACTGTGAATAACCATGTCTACTATAAATGACCTTTATACATAACTAATTTATAATAGTAAATACATTTTGAAGGAAACGTAATGTAACGTAATGTAATTGTAATGTATTCAATTATTTCAATCCACCGACAGAGGAATGAACAATGGTGATTTGGAGCAAAGACTAATGATAATAATAATCTAAACAGAAAAATAGAAATGCATGGCAAAACTAGAACCTCCAAAAAACTATGTTTTCAGGGAAGTTCATGTCTTATTAAAAGGAGCCAAGCTCCCCTGGTCCCCCTGTAGTTCGCAGTTTGCACACTGGTACAATCTATGTTATTGTGAAGTGTACCAAACATTTTTTTTTATCAAGACAGACAAGAGAGTCTTTAAAGTGGCTATAATTTGACAATGTGAAAGGGTTTGTCACAGTGAACATAGAGAGAATTATCACGTGAATCTACAGCTCCTCTTAACTTTACAGAGATTTATAGAGTTTCAGTTTATTGTTTGCTGTCTGGCTACCACTCTTGGTTTTGGTTCACCCTCATCACTCTCACAGCATTCACTTCGATTTTTTTTCAGTTGAACAGGGATTTATTTTTCAGGGAAAAATCATTCTTAGTTGTTGGACATGAAATGTTACATGACAGGCACAAAGTGAGGTTTAATTAGATCTTTAGTTATTAAAGTCTGCAGTTTTTATGGAATTGTGCACCATTGAGGTCAAAACTTTACTTGAGTTTAACAGATGTTTTTTGACCTCACAATAGATGTAAAAATCAATAATTGATTGAATGTTTTTATACTCAGTATGGGGATATTTTTTCCTCCTCATTTCTGTTTGCTCGGACTGTCTGGACTCGGCCGGCTCTAAGGAGGTTGCTTTAGCGAGAAAAAAATGGTAGAGGATAGATAGACACACTGGAACATACACGTCAAAGTGCACTTTGCTTCTACTAAACTGAATACACTCTACAGTAAGGCTCTATTTAAAGTGTGTGTATGTGTCTGTGTGTTCGAGCGAGGCAGAGAGAAGAGCACTTTGCTGTCATTAGGTGAGATCATGTAGAGACGGGATGACCGGGTTAATTTTTAATGCCCAGCCTTTGGATATATAAAATATGTATTCAGCCCTTGTTGGACATGAGTCTTTATATCTCTCGTCCTCTCTGCCTCACTCGTCTTACTCAAGCCTCCAATTGCTCTTTTATTCACTCTTTTTTTAGCTCTGTCTTTGCCTATACTCTCTCTTTCAGCCTCTCGGCGTGTTTGGCCCGTGTTCACTCTCTGTCTGGTCTGTTTCTCTCTTGGCGTCAGTCCGCCTCTCTTCTCCCCACGAGTGTCTGCCCTGAGAACCAGACAGAGGAAAGGTGCCGTTTGATGATCCGGCTAGAAACAGCTCGCGGCGTGGCTGTTTTTCATTCTTTTTCTTCTATTTTTCTCCTCCCCCGGTGTGTCTCTGTCTGTTTGCTCTTCAGATTTAACAGCTTAGTAACACTATTGTCACAGATCAGCCGAAATCCTAAAGAGATGAAGACAGCCCACACACACACACACACACACACACACACACACACACACACACACACACACACACACACAGTGATGTTTTATCTAACACACACACCACAGGCAGGCCACCATGGAGACGATCACAGCTACACCCACAGGGAGACACACTTGATTTACAGCTTACACTTGTGTCACAGTGACATAACAGTAAACCTGAGCCAGCCAATAGGGACATGCTGTCTCAGAGATCACTGACAGCCGTGGTGATGTAACAAAGGTCACAGGGGACATCCACCTTACTGTGCTGTTTTTGAATACAGTGTTGCTAAAGTTACTTGAAATGTGTAATTAATTACTCATTTGCACATTGATAATTAAAATGAATAACTCAACAGCAAAAGTAAGTTAGTTTTGTTACTCAGCCCAGCTCCTCAAAGGTGCCTTTAAAGGACCAGTGTGTAAGAATTAGTGGCATCTAGCTATGAAGTTTTCCGTTTGCAACTAACTGAACGCAGCATCTGTATTTGACCTGAGAATGTGAACAGTCTGTGAAGTGTGTAGGAGAAACTACGGTGGCTGCGAAACTTGCGGCGTCTTTGGTTTATCCGTTTTGGGCTACTGTAGAAACATGGTGGTTCAACATGGCGGACTACAAGGTCTTTAGATTATTCTAAGGTAACAAAAACATAATTCCTATATTCAGGTGATTGTACACTAATGGAAACATACTTATGACCATTATATTACATTTCTGCCAATAGAGCCTCCTAAATTTTACACACTGGACCTTTAAATAACTCCATATCCTTTATACACATACCAAATGTTGTTTCACCAGGTGATTTGTGAATATAGGCATACCAGTGGCTAACGTTAGCAAACCAGCTAATAAATCACAACATTATAAGACCTTTTTTTCTGGTAGAGAAACTAACCGCCTCCCTACACCTCCAACTGTAACACGTTGCTATGTTCCTACTCAAAACTGAACAAAACATACATATGCTGATAGCATACTATGCTATTCTGTTTGTGTCTGGCAGTAAAAATGGCTGAACAACTGGGGATGGTGGTTAATTAAATATTGATATGATAATATGCGCTGTGTAGTGTGTTTGTGTGGTTAACATATATCTGAACTCCTTCTGTGTATCATGTAGTTGTTTCATTTTTAATTCTTCTTCATTGGTTGTTGCACTGACCTAAAACAGCGTGAAGTCCTTTATGCGTTTACTGAAATGATGTTTGATCGGTGTGTGACTTAAAGGCGCTCGTATTGTGGGCAGTCAAGCTCAAAGCCAAATCTTTCTATTCACGGTGCTGTTTCAGTTTTCACTGTTTTTGAGTTGTGACATTTACAGGAAATATCTGGTTTTGTGGCTCACCTACAATATACTGCAATTACCACACAGAAGAGATTGTTTACTGAGAAATGGAGCATGACTCACTAAGAAATGTATTCAAGCTATTACAGTGTTTACCAAACACAACATATGCACAGGAATTCATGTTTATGTAAGATTACTGAAGACAAGAAGTGATTGACAACCTAACAGGGTCATCTAAGGTGCCGATTTCATAGTCAGTATCATATTGCAGTCACAACTGACTCTTAATGAACCTAAAATAAAGGATAGGAAAGGATAGATGTGACTTGTACTTAGCGATATATGCTATTTGTACAAAATAAATGCATGACTGCTCTGCCTCAAAAGGAAGTTATTTTAAGAAAATTATCTTTGTTACTTCTTTCTACCATCAAGGCGCATGTAATATTTAACACAAAGGAGAAATTGTTGGTTTTAAGAGTTGCAGATCACTTGGAGATGAGAAAGACTTGGAGAAGAGAACCAAGAAAGACTTTAGGCTCCACTGACTTCATTAAAAATAGGCCCATTAAGATAAGAAAAAGGACAGGAAGTGTAGACACTGTTGGAGGTGGAGTAAGGAATGGTGGAGGATAGAAACTCTCAGGTCAATCTCCGCTAACATCCAGAAGACTATGGTGATGATGGGGGAGGTGTGTGTTGCACAATTACAGGTCAGAAAGGATTTCAATGAGCAGCATCCAACTGAGAGGGACATGATGGTGGTGAAGTAATTTGACTTAAAGAAATAGCAGGAATATTGCTTTATGTATTGTTTACTTGAGATGTTAACTTTCTTCTCTGCTGTCAAACTGATTTTTATGAAGGACCAAAAACTGACATAAACATCAATAAATAAATAAGGTAGAAATAACCCTTAACCCTAAATAAACACAGAAATAAATTTATAAAAACACAAACAGCCATTTTTGTTACTAAAATGTATTTAGTTTTTCTTTTATGTATGTATTTATTTATTTATGTTTATGTGATGTTTTGTTCTTCATAGAGTATGAGTGTTGCTTTAACTGAGTGCATAAATAGAGTATGGGCACGAACATATTGGACATCTGAGGTTCAAGGCCTTTAGTTTGACAGGCAGGAGTGCTGGAAGTGTCCTTCTGCTACGACCACTCAACTGCACAGTCAGCTGCTGTCAGTCACTTACCTTATGGTGCGTCTCAGCTGCAAATGTATGCACATAGAATTAACGAACAAAGCTAATGACTTGAGCTCATGACCTTAGCTTGTTTGCTGAGGAAGACTAAAACATACTAACCATTGCTGATGTGCCAACCGTTTGACGTGTCGGATGCATCTCTGCCACACTCGCAATCCTTTCCAGCTCAAACTAATGGGAAGTGAGATGCTGTTAGCTGACAATTTGAAACTCCTTGAGAGCAAAGAAGTGTGTGAAATGCTTTCATAGACAATAAAAACTATCAGGACAGCTGCGTCCTGCCGTGTAAAGCGCATCCACAACAAACCAGGTGCCATAGAGATGAAACGTGAGTTTATGGCGTACTGACTGATTAGTGTTGATTGGCAGTTTCCCATGTGGTTTTCCTGACAAGATGTGGCCAAAGAGACCGCTGTAGTCCTGTGTGTGTGTGTGTGTGTGTGTGTGTGTGTGTGTGTGTGTGTGTGTGTGTGTGTGTTTGTTTGTGTGTTGATGTGGACGCTTACGTGTGTCTCCAGTGGGGAGTAAATCACAACAAGGACAAACAGACGATTTCCTACTGAATCAATCAGTCTTGCTTAACTGAGCACAGAATCCACCTCCGTCAGCAGGTTATAGAGCAGTTATGGGACACACACGCACAAGCACTCACACATGCACATAAACACAAGCCTTGAGGGGATCTGTGATGCATATAATATGACAAAATGGCAATCTAGGGAACATTGACAGCTTTAGTCAATAGGTTAGGAAGGTGCAAATGGAGAGGGGATAGACACATGCAGCATACATGCATATATTTATATTTCCTTTTATATGTGTGTGTATGCATTAGTCACACCTTACATACATCTGAAAGTGTTGTTTTGTGCCCAGTTACGTACACTTAAGTATGAGAATCCTTGTGTGCATCCGCTTGTGATGAGTAGGTATTGATTGAGGAGCAGGTAATAAATGCAGAGTGATTATTGATCTCTCTGTGTCTGCACTGTGTTTATGAACTGCATGCAGACTGTATTTACTGGCATGTTAGGAGGATGGAATATAACCACAGCCGTATATCATCACCAAGAGACCTAAATGTTGCTGACGTATTTCTTTCCATTAACATGTCTTACCATGATAAAACTGCGCATGCATCACAGAAACATTACCCAAGAGGGGATTGTTTGCTGTGATTATGGCGCAGTGCTGCAGCTGGTATCAGATATTTATGTGATAAACATGGATGGAACGATACCTACCAGGATTTTCATTTTAATGTGTTTTATTTATGTATTTACAGAGAGACACCAAAGGCCAGTTCCTGTTGGACCATGTGTGTAACCACTACAACCTACTTGAGAAAGACTACTTTGGTATTCGATATGTGGACCCCGAGAAACAGAGGGTAACTATCCCACTCACATGCACAAGAACCAAAAGCATTAAGACTGAAGCTTACAACTATTTCTGTCAATCATTTAATCATTTTTAATGGAGTTATTTAGTCTACAAAATGTGTATAAAAACTGAAAATTCCATTCCCAATTTTAGATTTGCTTGTTTTGTCTGTCCAACAGTCCAAACTAAAAGATAGGCAGTTTAAAATGATATAAAAAGAGAAAGAGTAAAGCTAAAATCAGCAATTGACCCTTCCTCAGCCCCGCCCCTTTTTGAACCTTGGTCAACTGTCTCCTTTCCTGTACTTAGATATGCTATGTGCTATGCTCGATTATGTTGACTAAATTTTGAAGATGGTTAAAAGATAAAAGCCACATATATAGACAAATCTTAAGTTAGGAGAGAACATGCAAACTCCACACAGAAAGGCCCTGCGGCAGCCCAGATTTACACCCAGGACCTTCCTGCTCTGAGGCAAGTGTTAATAGCGCTAACAGACAGTGCTAACCAGTGAGCTCATACAAATTTTACCACATCAAAAGTTAGCAGAATCAAAACAACAACAAAATAAAATTAAAGAAAATAAAGAAACTGATGATCACACGTACTTACAGTAAACAGCTCCTCTGAGTCAGCATGGCTAAAATGGGATTGTTGGATATTAATCAGGAGGCACTCGGTACATTTTATTACAAGTTCAAGTGACAAATAATAACAAGAACAAGTCTCCATATTTCAAACATCCCACACACAGAAGAGACCAGATGCTTTGTCTCAACAGAAACTCAGTCAGGCTCTAGCTGCATTTAAAATGCAAAATGAGAAAGGAAAGGAAGCAAGCAAATATTAGCGAGACGTGTTACAGCACAAAAGGCACAGGACAAAAGATTGAGGTAAATAAAACTCTATAAGAGAATAAAGATTACAAACTGCAGTTTAAAACACTGCAAAGTTGTTGAAGTAACTAGTGTAGCAAGTGTTTTTATGTAATTGGATGGGTGCAGCCAATTTATGTTGTAATAGATTTGGAAAAAAATGTCCAAATGTGCCAAAGGGATAGAGGGCCAATAGGTAGCTTTCCTTCAAATGTTTAAAGGTCACCACTTCTCCCTTATAAGCACCACTGAGACGTTGATCAAGGCCCTTAACCCCCAACTGTTCCAGTGGAGCTGCTCAGTGGCCCAAAGGTCAGACTGTCGTACCGCCAATACAGCTTTACTCTTAATGAAACTTCATTAAATAAAAAAGTGTCATTATAAGAACATTGTATACTGTAATATAAATACAAATGTTAAGTTCATCCAGCAGGGTCAGAACAGTCAGTTTAGACAGTATATTGATCTTCTAATGACCAAAAATAGAAATACATCCAATGACGCACTTAAATGCATGTAATTTTCTGATATGATATTCGTCTTTGATGCACTGAAATTGCCTCAAATTGCTGAGGTTAAGCATTGTGTCATTCAGTTATTTGTCAAAAACATAATGAGATTTTTGATTTGGAAAAACTTGTGTTGTTGGATCTCACTGAAATGGTGATACACACTCCTTAAACTGATCTGCTCTAGAGGTCAGTGTCCTTACTTAGGGGTAACATTTGTCTTTTTTCCTCTTTCTTTCTCTCTCTCTGTCTCTCTCTGTGTCTCTCTCTCTCTGTGTCTCTCTATCTGTGTCTCTCAGCACTGGCTGGAGCCCAATAAGCCCGTGGTGAGGCAGATGAAGTGTAAGTGTCACTTCTGATCCCTCTGGTTTTCTGTGCGTTTTGCACTCGTGCGTACACATTCCTGTGTGTACATTTGTGTGTGCATGTTAGTGCCTCATTTGTCTCCAGAGAGATGCTCCAGTGTGAGGGGGTCAAGCTCTACAGCAAACGGACAGCACTGCAGGGACTCAGACAGAGTCACTCACGACAGCACACACTCACACGTGTTAAAGCCAGAGGATATTCAAAAAAGTCACAAAAAATTAAATCTGATGATCAGCATGAAACCTATTGCAGGGTTGGTCTATTGCAAGTCACACAAAAAGTCACTACCACCGGCTATATCCCTAGGGAACAATGCTCACATTACCATTTGCCATGAGTAGTGACAGAGCCAGACAATGTCGGACAGCATCTTTTTCTCAGAAACACCACAGGGAGACAAACAGAGACACAATAAATACAGACAAAGTGACAAGACCAGGGTTTCTCAGACACACAACAAACTGCCAGAGGGACAAGTGGCTCAAAGAGGAAATAAAATAACACACAAAATAAAAACACACAGATGTGGCAGGGGAGAATAAGACAGAGAACTCGATTGTCAAAGAAGTAAGGAGGTTGCCTGTTTACTTTTAAAGGCTCCTGACTCTTCTTCAGTGGTTCATTTTAAGTAGGTGGTGGATGTCACGCAGGTTGGCGTTTATGTCGGTTCGGTTGAGTTGTAAATGCTGACTAAAACTAAACAAAAAGCTACTTCAGGGAGAAAAGACAAACTCATTGTCTGTTGACCGCTGACTTTGTTGTGTTTTCCATTCTCTCTTAATGTTTACCTCTACTCTACTCTCTCTTACATCAATAGCGGTGTAAGATGTACTCCAACCTTTTACTTACATAAATAGTTTAAATAATACTCTGTTACAAGTAAAAGTCCTGCATTCAGAATATTACTTAAGTAAAGGTATTAGCATCAAAATATACTTAAAGTACGGTGATAAAAGTACACGTTGTGCATAATGGCCAATTTCAGAATCATATGTATAAAATCTAAGGAAAATAATTATTGATACATTAATGTGTACATCACTTTAATGTTGCAGCTGGAAAAGGTGGAGCTAATTATACACAGCTACATTATACACTAGAGTAACAGTATAAATGACCATAACATGAAGCTTTTTGTTGATTCTGGCGGCCCCTGTGGACAAAAATGGTAGTGTTTCCACCACGTCGTTTCATTGATTTTAGGAGGAATCCGGCCAAATACGACCCAGTGTCAGGCATGAAGAATAACTATATAGAAACAGACAAGACAAAGAGACTATGCTCTTGTTTGTTTGTCCTGTAGAGGCATCAGTGTTAAATTGAGGCTGTTTTAATAACCGGTTAAAAACTACTTGTACTTAGTTACACTCCACCACTGGCAGTCAATGTTGACAGTGACATACTCTAAGTAATGAAACATTATGGCATTGCATTGACATATTGGTGCGTTAAACCTCTTTGTGAATTATTGTGATTTATTATTTAAATCAAATGTTGCTTTGTCAGCCACCTTTTATACGAGGTGGTTGTTTGGAACAAAATCAAGAAGCAAACATTTTACTTGGAAGCTAATGAACTTATCCATCTCCTCTACATCTGCTTTCCAATTTTTACATTCTGTCTCGCCTTTCATCTTTCATTCTAATAAACTGTTGCCAAATCCTGATGTTGTTTATTTTATTTACTTAGCTGTAGTTAAACATTATTCTATCAAACGTCTGATAACAGTAATACTTTGCTCTTCGTCTACCTGTGAGATCAGCAAAAACGTGTCTGTGTCTGAAGTTCGGCCCCCCCTTTTAATGACTGTCCTGTTCTTTTTGTACTGCTATAAATTAATAAAGGAGCTATTAGCGGTGCATTCTGCTTCATCAGAACATGTGCGAGAGGACAGAAGGAGATGAGTGAAAATGAGAGATGGAGGAAGAGAGAAGGAGGGGAAAAGAGTGATTAAGAGGAAATGTGTCAGGGGGAGGTGGGGCTAATTCTGAAGGGACAGAGAGTAGATAGTGATAGATCATGTAGCTAAAGAAAGAAGTCAGATTCAGTGAGAAAAAGATGGAGAAAAGAAGAGATTGGTGAGACAGTTTGAGATGAGAGACGCTGACAGAGAGTGAAAGAAAGAAAAAGAGATGAGAGAGAGGGATGGAGGACGAGTGTTGAATAGATCTGAGTCGTACTGACACATCACTTCTCCCCATGGCAGGATTTACGATCAAATTAGGATGTGTTTTATTTTCTCTTTGTGCGTCCCAGCTTACGTGCATACGCGTCACATTTTATACGAGTGTGTGCACATACTATTGTGCAATTCACTTTCTCTGAAACCTTTGAAAAAAAAAAAAAAAAAGCATCTCAGTCCCTTAAGCCTGAGCAAAAAAAAAAAGCAGCTCGAATTCTTTGGGAGCGAGTGGGAGGATTGCGTCTTTCATATTGCTCAGCATGTATTATGTAGATGTGTGCTGTTTTTCATAGCTGGATAATACCGCAGAGGATCCCGCCATTAAAGACAGAGTGGTGAGGGCACTCTGTAAAGATTTCTGCTCCCATGTTAGATGATACTTTCTTCCGCCTCCTCTGCTGCGTCCTTTGTTTCTTCTCTGTCTCTTTGGTTTAAGTTTATGCTTGATGCTCCACATCAGAATAATTTCCTACATCAAATGATCCTTTGAAACTAATCCTTATCATAATTACACTCAAAATAACCCATATGTGTCAGTGGTGGAATGTAACTAAATACCTGTCGTACTTGAGTGTCTTCTTCTGAAGCCACTTTATACCTCTACTCCAAGACAATTCAGAGTTAAATATGTATACTTCACAACAATTATCTGGCAGCTTTAGTTACTAGTTATGTTATGAATTAAGATTTTTGCACACAAAACACATGAAAATACATTCATCCTGATTATGATTTAGATTAAAGACCACATCAGATGGCCTTTTTATCACACATTTCTAAAACTATCTATGTGCCACTGAAGCATGTTGACAGTTACCATAAAATCAAAAAAATTCTCCAATCTAAACAACAAACTACGTCAGTGTTTTTGTAATCTGATCCTCCATTTCAGTCTTCATCAGTGCCACCTATAGATCTGTGAATTCATAATTGGCTTATAATAGTTTCTTCTGATTCCTCTGAGGTTTCTATGCTATATATCGTTACATAATGCAAATGTGCTAACTTGAATGAGTAAACTTGAAATGTTTGTGTGTGTGTTTATGCCATTTTGTCAGATCTGTGAGACCCCAGGAGGGAGTTTAAGCTATTGCTGTCGTTTGATCCGAGCCCCACAGCCTATCATTGACTCTGTGTGTGTGTGTTACTGTTCATATTTAAATACCACTCTCAGCTCAAATTCTCTCCTCACACACACACACACACACACACACACACACACACACACACACACACACACACACACACAGAAATTAAATGCTTTAGGACTCAGATCAAAGGACCCCAGTTTAAGTGAGACTCTTTGTGCATGTGTGTGTGTGTGTGTTTGTGATGAGTAATTACTGTAATTATCAAATGACTAATCAGTATTAGAGGCATACCGCGATTTCTTTTTTTGTCTCCAACTTCTTTTTCTCTCCAGTTTTACATAATCCTCAATGTTCTGCTCCATTTCTTACTCTCTTCTTTTCTTTTATCTCTCTCCTCTCCTTTTTCTTCTCTTCTCCTCGTTGAAATCAGCTACTTTCCTTCTATAATTCTTCTCTCATCTTTCTCTTATGTTTCACTTCTTCATTTTCAAACTACCTTCTGTCTCTCTTCTTTAACTAATTTCTTTCTTCTTTTTTGCTTAAACTCATGAGTCTTCTCATGCTTGTGTCTCTCTTGTGTTCAGCAGCTCAGCAGCCGTATACGATGTGCTTCCGGGTCAAGTTTTATCCCAACGAGCCAATGAAAATCAAGGAGGAGCTCACCAGGTGAAAACAGACACAATGGGTGGTTTATGTGTGATGGAGTAAGAAGTTAGTGATAGAGAAAGTGTATAAAAGAACAATACACAGGGGAACCCAAATCTAACAGAGCTGAGTCCTTGCAGCAGCAACTCCGACCTGTGGCCCTTTGCTGCCTGTCGTAGTACTACTACAACATGTACTTACGGTGATTTCATGTTAATATGTTATAAGTTACAGCTTACTGAGTATCACCTCTACACCCATTTTTAGTAATCTCAGGCTACTTGTAATATGTTGCATTGCAAATGCATATATTATTAAAACAGTATGGTATCGTCGGTATGTCATTACATTATATATCCAACTTGTGGAATAACTGTTAATACAAACTTTATAATAACCTCCCTCTCCCTCCTCCCCCCAAAGACACTCACACACACACACACACACACACACACACACACACACACACACACACACACACACACACACACACACACACACAAACACCTTCTCTCGGGCCTGATAATTAGAGATGCACACTCAGCGGGGACTTTGTTTTCATGTTCTCCGTCCCATCTGAGCTGTAATGTCTCACTATATCTACGATCATTTCTCTCGTCCCTTTCTCCATCTCTGCTTTTCCATCTTTCTCTCTCTTTTCCATACTTTTCAGATCTCTCCGTCTCTACATAATTTCATCCCTGAGGTGTCTCCTCCTTCCCTTCTGTTAGTCTGTCTCTCTGTCCTCCTTCTTCCTCCCTGTAATCACAGCTCTTTCTCCACCCTCAGGTGTCTCTCCACATCTCTCAACTCATATTGGCATATCTCCCTGTCCTCTGCAACTTTTATTACTTAAAGGTGTTTTTGCACATCATCAATGTCAAAAACTTCCCTCTCTGTTTCCCTGCTTCCTCTTTCCTTGAGTTCGCCTTCAGTTTCTGTTGTGTCTCTCTAGAGTTTTCATTTATCATGCTTTTTTTACAACCATCTCCTTGCATTTCAACCATTTGACAAGACTGCATTTTTATGTCGTATCCATTTCTGTTCATTAGCTTGTCTCAAAGAAAAAAAACCTCAGAGTCCTCAGGGAGCACCATTGCACTACATTACTGCTGATGAGTTTGGAGTGGACATAGTAGTTAAAGTCGAGCTGCGTTTGGAAAGTTCAGAAGGAACTGCAGTCAGTGATGAAATCCAATGGAGTGCTCAAGTCTTTTTTGGGCAGGGACTTTTTTCATCCTCAAAATCCCAAAACTATTATGCTAATGTGTGTGTGTGTGTGTGTGTGTGTGTGTGTGTGTGTGTGTGTGTGTGTGTGTGTGTGTGTGTGCTACATGTGCTCCAGTTTGCAGGATGTTATTTGAAGTCTGCCATTTTCCCTCTCAACTTTTTCCCCCAAATATCAAAAACAGTGAAAAAACAACCCGGTATTTTTAGCAGTCCTATCTGTATTAGGTGATCCTGCACCTCACAGAGGGTAATTTACGTTTTATGTAGGGTGGCAGAAAGTATGATTGGGGAGGGCACTGGATGTGTGTGTAGCACATCTGACTTTCATGCAGGAGATTGTAGTTAAAGTCTTATTACAGACATACAGGTAATATTTGCCTTTTTTTCACCCACAATCTTTCCCTAACATAAACCATACAGTGTAGTTTCCATGTGCATAATGCTGAAAACAAGAATTTTAAATACATTGGCATTGAACGTACACTGATCAGCCATAAAATTATGCATCCCCATACGCAACAAGCTGCGATGCACAGTGTGTTCTGACACCTTTCTATCAGAACCAGCATTAACTTTTTCAGCAGTTTGAGCTACAGTAGCTCGTCTGTTGGATCGGACCACACGGGCCAGCCTTCACTCCACACGTGAGCCTATCAATGAGCCTTGGCCACCCATGACCCTGTCACAATTTGGCCCTTGTCACTCAAATCCTCACACTGCCCATTTTTCCTGCTTCTAACACATCAACTTTAAGGACAAAACGTTCACTTGCTGCCTAATATATCCCACCTATTGTGGTAGAATTAGCTCAGCTGTGAAACTGTTCTGTATGGATGTAACCTGCTCGGTGATCCCATAGTGAACAGTCAAAGTACTGCTGACCTACACTTATTACTAATTACTCATACGGTAAAACATAATGGGAATAACAAACCACAGAGTGGCAGAATAAATTACCGAAGGGGAGAGAGGAGAGAGAGAGAGAGAGAGAGAGAGAGAGTAGAAAAAAAATGTTTTTTCAAAGTTAATAGTGGGGACAGAAAATCAAATTTAAGAAACTGACAGTTTGGGAAGATTGAATACATTTTATAAAACTCAGTATTTTTGAGTCGTTATGACAGCTGATTTCATAAAGGCTGTGTTCATTGATTAAACCAGACAAGTGAGTGTGTTTAACACCTCTGATGAAGGACAGACTGAACTTCCTGTTACATAAAACAAGAAGCATATAAGAGACACTGTAACTGTAAGATTGAGGCAAGAGTTCAGGGAAGGAAACAGAAGATGAGAAGAAGAAGAAGAAGAGAGGAGGAATCTCTGCATGCGACAAAGAAGGGAACAGACCAAGGACCAAATTAAAAACAACCGAGAAGGTCATGTAATTATAGATAGCTGTGTGTTTTAGGCCAATTTGAGGAACCTCCACGAGGCTACAGTCTGCCTCTATAAATAAAACTATTTAGCGACAGCAGCAGGCACTCCATTCAATCTTTCATGCTTTCCTTCTGCTGCTCACTTGAGTTAGAAAACTAGTTTAATGAGTCCGTTGACCGCGGTGTTTTCGTCACCTCTGGAAACTCATCTGTATCCACGGCAACACATGTCCCCATAGTTTCAGCACCACTGTCGCTTCTCATCTCCTTGGTAACACTGGGACAAATCAGCATGTCAGCAGCATTGCTTAAACTTGCCTCCACTGAAGCCGTTTCCATGGTAACTACAGTACCAATCGCTGCTGTACGGTAGTTGTTTCCATAGCAATAGTTTCTCTAATTACCATAGTAACATAGCTAGATCATTATGAAAATCAAAGACTGTGGCTGTATTTGTTTCATGAATTTTACCCTTAATTATATGGAAATATTTGATATGAATACAACATGATATTATAATGATTTGTGTTACTTTATTGTATCGAACATCATGTAATTAAGACTCATTTTATCACAATAAATACTAAATGTGCAGCCGTGCATTGCCTTAACAAACAAACATTCACGTTGAGTCACAAACGTAAACAACATTTAGGTTAAGTCCGTTTTTTCTTTCTTCTTAACTGTGTGTCTGTTTGTCCAGGTATCTCCTGTACCTCCAGCTGAAGAGAGATATCTACCATGGTCGTCTCCTCTGTCCTTTTGCTGAAGCTGCATATCTGGGAGCCTGCATTGTACAGGGTGAGGTCTAGTGACAACCAGAGGATTTTATACTGACTCACTGACAGTGAATTTATTGGTGATTTAGCGTGTTGACAGTTATATTTGATTTTTAAGAGTTATACATGGGTACAAGCAGCAGCTCTACAGGTTTTTCCCCCTTGTTTTGCTGCATTTTCACTACTTTGAACAAAGTACAAACATTACTTTACATGGTATTGGTGATGGCCCCTGGCAGATTCATAATCTATAACTGTTTTTAATACTTTAGCAGTTTATCAGTAACTGCATTCTTACTGTAAATCTCTTGTCCAACATGTTAAAGGAGTTATGGCAGATGTTGGTAGCACATGGCCTGTTTAATTTTAGTGCTGAAATCATCTCAAATTTTGTCCTGGGGATGTCACACCTTCACATTTGACAAAGAAAAACTGCATATAGAAATATAAATATATAAAATCTGCATATATAACACACACAACACAACACATTACAAGTTGTAACATAACAGCCAAAAATTGAATAAGGTATTCAATTTACCTGGTAATCCTTTGTAGATAACGGAAGCCCTAAAGGGCCATGCATTCATACATTTTATTTCCTCCGTTTTCCCGTGATAACGAGTTAATTAATTTGAGATCTCAAGATAATGACTGTGATATGATAACTGCGGTCAAGCAGGCCGTTACTCTGATCTCCGTGGTCAAATCAGCCGCACTTAAATTTACAGCGTATTCACTTCAGATTTTCAAAATAAAGGTATTTAGAACAGTAAGCTATAATTCGAACCTACATTTAAAATAAAATATGTTACATTAAAGTGTTTCATGCGCCCATGATGAATAAAAAACATACTTAATATCAAGCATGTCTACTGCACCAATGTGAAGAAATGCCAAAACAAAAGTTGCATATTTGTATCTCCAAGTGGCATATTTTCACATATTTGAGGTACTGTAAAAACATATTGCTCAACAATTCCTGGCTATGGATGGTATATCTGACTTCTATACATATAAGAATACAAGTATACTTAATATCAAGCATTTCTATAGCACCAATGTGGAGAAATTCAATAATAAAAGTCCCATATTTGTACCTCCAGATTCAATATTTGACCATATTTGAGCTACTGTAAAAACACTTTGCTCAATAATTCCTGGCTATGGATGGTATATCTGACTTCTGCGCATCTAAGACTACAAGCATACTTAATATCAAGCATTTTTACTGCACCAATTTGGAGAAATTCAACAATAAAATTCCATATTTGTACCTGCTTTTACTGTACCTCAAATATAAGAAAATATGCCACTTGGAGATACAAATATGGAACTTTAGTTTTGGCATTTCTTCACATTGGTAGTAGATGTATTTTTATATCGTTTTATTTATATACTTGAGGTATACGTGGATACCTTTGTGTTTCACAGTTTAGAGTTCTGCATTTACATGTTGTAATTTGGCTATTTTGTGTTATTTATAAGAAATATAATTAAAAATCTCCCAGCAGATCATTGTTAAACAGCATTATGATCATGTGTCAAGCCTGATCTGTCGACCATGTTTCCTTTTATTTCTTTTTGGCCTACTCTTCCACCTAAACTTGTCATATATTAGTAAGTTAACAGTTAGGTACAGCTGCCAGTTACAGGGTGTAAATATTTAGTGCAACTAATTTGGTCCGAGCTGTTAAGATTTAGTGTTGTGTAACTCTAAATCTCCGCTTAATTATCATTTAAAGAATATCATAATTTAGTGTGAAAGAAGAGCTAGTGCAACCCGGCAATCTGGCAATCAAACCAATCAGTCCATTTGTCTGGTCTCTGCCTCATCAACTGACTACATTTCAACTCATTAGACTGGTAATCCTACATTTTAAAACACTACAAGAAGAAATAAGTAAGAATTTCTCTTCAGTTAATTAGCAGTAACAGTGCAGAGCCACTTGCTTTATTATGGATAAAGAGCTAAACTGCTGTATCATATGAATGAACCCTTCTGGCTCCCACACAAATCACTGAACTGTGCAAACACTCTCCGATTGGCTCATATCCCCAGAGAGCAGAGTGTGACTGGCTGCGTTATCTCAACCCAGAGTGTGTCTGCGTCGTATCATTGGCTGCTCTGATTAACGTCGGCAGGTCCCTGTCCCACTTTGTCAGGGTGTTGATTACGGAGCTGGAGAATAGGTTGAGGATTACTGTTTAATTAAACTCCAGGCAAGTATTTGATTTAACCTTTATTATGACTGCTAATTAAGAACGGGTTTAACCAAGAAATTAGTGTCTGTTAGGACTTTGTACTGGATTCAATAAGGGACATATTTATCTCTCAGGCTTTTTGGGTATATTTCCCCTGTGGAAACAAAACTATTATCAAAAAGATCTCTCTTTAAGCCTTTGTTTGGGTTTGAGCAACCAGCAGGTTTGCTGATGACAAAAAACTGTTACAGGAATAGTTTTGAGTTTTTTGGATGTTACGTTTTTGCTGTGCTTTTTTCTGGTGGAAAGTTAGATGAGAAGATTTATACCACTCATGCAACCAGCAGAGACTCCAGGAAGTTGCTGCTCCCGATATTTGTATGGATTAAATAAACAAGATATATTGTGTTAATTAATTAGCTTTGGAGGTTCTGGTAACTAGATCTTGTTGCCTTGGACTGAGCCAGGCTAGCTGTTTCCCTCTGTTTCCAGTCTTTATGCTAAGCTAAGCTCATCGACTGCTAACTCCAGCATCTTCTTTCCACCACAAAGCAAATAAGTATATTTCTCAAAATTGAACTGCATTTATTTAGCATGTTTAATTGCTACTGCTTGAAAATGTTTATCTGTTACTTTCAAACAGATATACACACGCACATTTAACCAGGGTTGTAGACCATTTTCACACTAATGTCACCCTCTGTCTTCAGCTGAGCTCGGGGACTACGACCCAGAGGAGCACCCATCAGACTACATCAGAGACTTCAAGCTGTTCCCTAAACAATCCCTCAAACTGGAGAGGAAGATTATAGAAATACACAAGAACGAGCTCAGGTAAAAGAGATGTGTGTGCATGTGAGTCTGCTGCGGTTGTTTGTTGTCTGCAGCGGTGTCTTTGTTATCACTTTACTGTTTGATTTTGGTGACAGGCGTGGATGCTCACTTCTGTGATCTGTTTTCAAAACATACAATTTCCTACTCTACAAACAACAAAGCACTTTCTGTCTTTCTGGCTAGAGACAAAATTGGATGATACCCAGACATTCGCAGAAGGTATTTCAGTTTAGATTCAGCTGAAAGTAAATGAAAACTGAAATTAATTTGCAGGGAAATGAGCATGAATTATTTATTTCAAGCTTGTTTTGGACACCTTGCTCGTTACTGCGAGATCTTTTCAGAATTTAAATTTGGATGAAAATCAACCTTACAGCATGGATGGAGTAAAACATGAGCTTAACCCAGACCTGATAAATTAGATGTCCTCTCCTTGTTCGAGGAGATAAATTGGCTGTGGAATACATTGCAATATAAGGAAGAAGCTGAATAAAGAAGAGCGGGACATTAATGCGTTTAGAGGTTTCTGCATAGATATACAGATGATTGAAAATAATCATAAACATGTGTTAAAGTTAATGTCCCACTCTTAATCTTAAACTGTACTCTGCACAGACAAAATAAGTTCCCTAAATCATAAGATCACATGCAGTAATGTACATGAAACCCCCTCCCTCGGGTTGTGTGTGTGTGTGTGTGTGTGTGTGTGTGTGTGTGTGTGTGTGTGTATTTGTATCATCGCTGCGGCTCATGAATCATGTTGTTAGGTTTGCGACCGTCACACTTACAGCGATTATAGAACATCAAAGACAAATCCTCCATTTCCCACAGCACAGAGGCAGATGATGCTCAGTGCCCTCCGTCTGCCCTGATGGGTCTGACGAACGGGATTAACAACATGTAGATTACTGCTGAGCCGCAGAAGAAGACTTCAGGTGGTTTACAAATAGGATGGGGTGGACTGTGTGTGTCTGTGGGTTGTACTCAAGCAGTTCTTTAATGGGTTTAGCATTTTACCTCTATTTGCATGTAGACACGTGTGTGTGCAGTTTTAATGTTGATTTATTTGTCTGGCGTCAGGTTGAGCAGCAATGTACATCATTCAGTTTCTTGACTTTGCAGCACTTCCACACTCCCACTGAGCATGTGACCTATTTTATGTGTCTGTTTGTGCAAAATGTTAAAAGACTATCCAAATATGGGCCAAATGTAATGATAGTAATAATTTAGTGAAACACACAGAAAAACTAAAGTTTTCATTGAAATTTGTACTGGAGAGAGCAACAAGAGTATTTATCTAATCTCATGTGGACATTGTGGTTTTCTCTCACTTTAAAGCCTATTGTCAGCTGTTGGTGTCAGTGCCCTCACCCTTCAGGCCATGAGTCCATATTTAGGATGGACACAAATCATTTGAGGACACGTAAAAGACACATAAGAAGTTCATAGTCACTCAATGCTGCTATTGTATGTACACACAAAAATAAAAAAATATATGAACTGTAGACTATAAGTGCCCTTTTTGAATTACCACAAATGTATTACCATACCTTGTATTTGTAAAGCACCAAATCATAAGACAAGTTATCTCAGGACACTTTTCAAATAGAGCAGGTCTATACCGTACTCCTTATAAAATGATTTACAGAGACCCAGTTCCCACCATGAGCAAGGACTTGGTGACCATGGCAAAAAAAAGTTGCTTTTACGAGGCAGAAACCTTGAGCAGATGATGACTAGAATGAAAACATCCATAATAATGATGATTTAGTTTCATAAACAATCACAACAGCACCAACATGTTGATTTTTGTACAAACTTCTCCTCTCCTCTCTTTTAGGGGCCAGTGTGCTGCATTAGCAGAGTTGAACATGCTCCAAAGGGCTCACAGCCTTGAAACGTATGGAGTTGACCCTCACCCATGCAAGGTAACATTAGTGAAGAATGTACACTTTAATCCAGTCTGGCTGTAAAACCTGCTGCTGTTGATATTGACACGGTTGCACTGATCAAAGTGATCCTAATTCACTCAAATTATTGTTGCATTTTGTTGATCATAGAAATATATCTCACTGTCTTAGAGACCCTCCACTTCATGTTTCCACCTTTGTCACAAATTGTTCACTGTATACGCAGTATGTACTGTGTGCTGTACATGTATGTTTACATACATAATGCTTTCAAACATAACTGCTGGTATATAATAATTTCCACACAGACCTTTAACTCATTTATTATACAAACTCATTGGGGCAGTTGCTCTGATCACGTGATACTGAAACTTATGGTTACGGTTATAGCAATTATTATTGCAGTCCTCTCGTAAGTAAGAAGTTACGCTCTCTGTTGTCTGTTTTCTGATGTTTTTTTATTTTTAATCTGCATCATTATAGATAAAAAGCTTATTTCAGTTGCAGCCATTCATGCACGGATGTAAATATTCACCAAAGTTGTTCATGCAGTTGTGTGGAAGTACAAGTACTAGCTTGTTGGTCTGTGTCACATACACACATATATACTCACTCGCCCTCTTTACTCTCTGCTTATTTGCCCTTAATTTAGATATTAAACAAACTACTATACACATGATTAACTTTACCGACAGCAGCCTTTCAGCAAACCTGAGAGTTCACCAAGAGAGGAGTGAGGATAGGTCAGTTTCCATCATCAGATCCAAGTCAGCTGCTAGTTTACATTTGCACCTTCGGAAAACATTATCCTGGTCAACAAAAGAGATTTGGTTTGCACAGAAACCACCACTTTCAGGAGTCAATATTCTTACTGACTGGTTAGAGAAAATCCTCAAGTCAATGTCATTAAATTTTTATCGTGAAGATCTACAGTTAGTACTATGGTTCCTTTGATAAAAATACAGCTTGTGCTTTATTCTTTTTAAGTATTTTTTGGGGCTTTTATTGCCTTTATTTGATAGGACAGCTGAAGACAGACAGGAAAGGGGGGCAGAGAGAGAGAGAGAGAGGGGATGACACGCAGCAAAGGGCTGCAGGTCAGATTCGAACCCTGGGCCACTGCAGCAAGGACTCAGCCTCGGTACATGGGTCGCCAGCTCTACCCACTGAGCTAACCAGGCACCCCATTGTGTTTTATTCTTAGTGTTTCTCTTGGACTGTTGTGACAGATGAGACAGACTGAATCTGATAAAGAAAATATTTTACAATTCCCTCATTCTCACCGTCATCCTTGAAACAGGGTCACCTCCTATGGAAAAGCGTGTCAAAGCATGCTGCGCAGATAAACAAGATACTTCAATTCTGTCTATTGGAGAGGACCCCCTTTATCTGCAGTGGAGCAGTGTTTTCAATTTTGTTTGCTGGAAATGGCTGTTATTGCTGGACCCGAAACATCATGCACGTGCAGATACGTGAAGATCAAGAATCAGAGAAAGTAAGCAAGACAATGTGGAGAATACAGAGTGATGATAGAGATACAGAGAGGCATGCCTGCAGAGGAAAGGAGGTCTACAGATGATGAGCAACGATGCGGGAGAGTGACAGGAACATATTATTGTGTTCCGCTCTTACTCTGTTGTTGATATTGGTTTCATTTCACCTCAATATATCAAACTGAGTGTAGCTGTTCTGTATTTTCTGTGCCTTGTTCTTGATGCCAGTTACTGCAAATTGGGGGTTGAAGTTTGAAGCAAACAAGTGATTTTGAGTAGGTGCCATTACCATGGAGATTATTGATGGCCCACTTGCCTCCCCGCTGTTAATCCACCTGTATCCTATATTGCCATGTGCTGCCTCTCACTCTGCATGTTGTGTGTGTGTGTGTGTGTGTGTGTGTGTTTGCAGGATTTTACAGGCTCCACAGCCTTTCTTGGGTTCACAGCCACAGGGTTTGTGGTCTTCCAGGGAAACAAGAGGATCCATCTCCTCAAATGGTACATAATTGTCCCTAATTCTTGAATATAAACCTGTAAGGATGGAAATTAAATGTGTAGCCTATATGAAATGTAATTATAACATACTCTCACTCTATGCTTCATCTCAAATAGAGCTAAATTTAATATTCACTTTTAGCAATTTAAAATGACTGAAATTGTCATGGCGGAGCTTTATTCTCTTGCACCCTGAATAAATCAGTTACTGTTAATATGACAGTCAAGTGTGTAACATTTAGGAGGATATATTGGTAGAAATTGAATATAATATCCATAGGCATGTTCTCATTAGTGTATAATCCTCTGAAAATAAGAATTGTGCTGGCCACCGTAGTTTCTCCTTCACACTTGGAAAGGGAGGGTGAAGCGAGTGAGTTTCAGTCTGCAACTATACGGCCAGATGCCACTTAATTCTACACACTGGTCCTTTAAACTCAATGAAACTTCATATTGAGATTATCATGATTCAATAATAACATTTAGCAGCTTCTGACAATGTTTTGGTTGTATGTTGTAACTGTTAGGTACATGATGACGTTCACTAATGCACCATGTATTAGAAGTGATGCCTTTGCACTCACAGCTTTTCTTAAGTAAAAGAACATAAGAATTAAGAACAAAATGTATTTTACGTATCAAAAACACTCGTTATGCAGTGTGAGCCTTTCTAGAGTGTTATACTGTTACATATGTTATGTAATTAGATTATTACGAATGTGTTAATGTTTGTGGGCATTTAATGTTGCAGCTGGTCAACAATTTCTTACTATTTATGTATTGTTTGGTAGTTTAATCTATAACAATGCTTCATATTTTAAGATGGTTATATGCTTTAATAGAAACTTAAATCTGAAATTCAACTAGCATATACGTAGCTGTAAAATAAAAGGTAGTGGAGTGAAAATAATAGAGTATTAATACCATAATGTAAGTACAAGTAAAGTACCACCAAGATTGTATTCAGCAGGTGTAAATGTAAACAAGCCTAAAAATGGTAAAACTCACTGTATGTCATGACTTTAAGGACACAGCTTTGAATTAAAAGTAGAATAATAATTTCCTTCAGTCAAATTTGTTTTTATTATTTATCTTTAACGCTGATCATGTTTTTAACTAATTCTTCTTTGCAGGAATGATGTTAGCAAGCTGAAGTTCGAAGGGAAAACCTTTTACGTCATTGGGATACAGAAAGAGGTGAGTGCAGTGTCCTCCCTCCTGCATCCACTTTCTCCTCTGAAGGGTAAAACTGAACAATAAAATGTGCTGTGTAGTTTCCTCCATCACGATGATGAATTGTGTAGTCTTGTGTACTAAAGCCGTCATCGTCATACTGACCTGTTAGATCTCAACCTCTAATATTTGTGGAGAGGAAAAAAGACTTTGATGTATATGCACAGTTAGTGTCTGTGTTCATTTGGATTAAGTTTCATGTTAGTGACTGCTTTTGACATCCAAGTGTACTGTACATCCTTTGTTCTCTTTCCTCCTGCCTTTCCTTTTCCCCTTTCTTCATCCGTGTAATGGTTACATCAGATAAATGTGCTATGAAACTGTACTGTTTGTCTATGTAATCCTGTCCACCATCACACACACTGTATATGTGTGTCGCTGTTTCAGATCTCCTTAACAGGCAGGATTCACTGTAACAGGATGGTGGGTGTGTTACAACTAACCTCCTCACTCACATTACGTGTCGACTGTGGCCCAAATATGAGACTCCTTCACTGCATACACGTTAGGACTTGAACAAATATAAATATTTATGACGTCTCTGCTTGAAACTTGACACAAACAGCGAAAACTTAAAGGCTTAAAATGTGTGTTAAATTACAACCAGAACAGGTGTCTTGCATTTGGGACACATGTTTCATCTGTATGCTCGATGTTTGTCATCCAGTCCGGAGCTGTGGTAGATTCTGAGCGATCTTTGGGTGCATTGTGTCTCAGATATGTACATACCACCCTTATTTTGCAAGAACAACAGCTGATTGTGTCCCACGTTGCTGTTTGACACATTAACTCATTAACTAATACTTTGTCTCACTGTAGTTAAAGCCAGGCTGCTCTTTAATCTTCCTATGAGCCAGTCGATCAGTCTCATAACTATTCTCTTACAGAAGTTCAAACCAGCTCTCTCATCTCTGCTTAACTTGTCGGTCTGTCTGCCTGTTTGTCTGTTCGGCAACTCATGAATGGCTGAAGATGCAGTTTTATCTTTGTGTTTCTGTCTCTTCTCTCTGTGTGTAAACATAGTCATCACTGGTGAGTAAATACAAGTAATAATAGCAGCACAAAACATTCTTCTACTTAAATCCTCAATTTGATGCCTCTCCCCACAGTCCTGCCCTCACCTCACTTTATGATTGGAGGAGCCTTTTTTCATCGTCTTTTTTATTATTTGTTTTTTCAGCGTTGTTTGTGTCATTTTGTTTTGTTTTAAAGTTGTCTGCATTGTCAGTTCATTCAGTTTATTTATTACTTTTCAGTTTTTAGCCCATTTATTTTGTGTCTTTGTCGCTGAAAATATTCATTTTTATGGTTTAAATTTAGATTATAATCACCATTCTGTGCAACTTTCCCCCATAAACTCATTGTCAAAATAAGCTTCACTGCTCCATTATCAGTAAACTATAGATTATGATGTATAATCTATAACTCTGTCCATTTTGTGTATTTATTGTCAGAAAATTTCATTCAACTTCCGTTTGACTGTATATGTGTGAGTGTGTGTGTGAGTGTATTCTAAGATTTTTCACTGTATTTTATCAGGATTTGAATCGTGTATTGATGTGTAGTTTGTTCTTCCACTGTGTGACAGGTCACTGCATGATTTCACTCTTTGCCCTCACCTCCGTTATTTAGCCTGGAACACATTAACTTAACACTCCCACTTTGAGCTGACGGCAACTTTTCATGGCTTTATGACAGTAACACTTGCCTGAAATGTCTTTTAAACAGCACTTTATCTATTTTATCATATTCTCTAGTCACCTATTGGTGTGCCAGCTTAGAAACAGATGTTAATGGTTGATTTAAATGGGTTTAACCAGGAGATAGCAGTTGAAAAGTCACCAGCAGATGATTGTATCCCATTGATTGAGTTATTGGAAACACAAGATGAAAGTTATTTCCATAAGTGCTGTTACTACAGTACATAAAAGCACCTTTGCATGTCAGTCAAAGTGGGACCAAAGGCAATTTGTTAATAAAAGTTTAATATGCAGTTCTGGTACACACACACACACACACACACATGGCCACTGCAGCACATGTGTGTAAATCACAGCTACATACCTAATATAACTGATGTGTGACACTGAGGGGGTTGAGCAATAAAGCTGACTTTAGGAAAAGGAAACAAACTGGATCAGTGCACAGCCGTAAACTGTGTGGTGAGGTTTTCTGAACCATTTTATGATCCAATCTTTTTCTTTTTTAAGATTTATAGGTATTGCGTACCATGGTTGTTGCTGTTTTACAGTAACTCACTCCCATGTTATTGATCTCAGTGTTTCCTCTCTCCCTCTCTCGCTCACCCTCTATCCTCGTTGTAGAGCAGCATTGATCCCGTATCTCGTGTTACCAGACACACAGGAGTGAAAATTAGACATTTACAAGAATATATCCCTCCTCTTAGTCCATAAAGACCTGTGTTCTGCAAGCTACAAGCCCTTTTTACTGCTGAACGCTTTGGCCAAATCACTATATCTGTCTCACATCTTGCTAAGCTTACAGCATTGGGTCTGTGGGTCAGCATTTTGCACAGCTCCCTCTTATCGTGTTCAGCACTTCTCTTGTCCTTATTCACACCTAATCCAATTTCTCATACTCACTGTCTTTCTCTCTCTATTTGTGTCTTTGTCCTTTTCTGTGCAGAAGAAACTGGTGTTGACATTTCACACCTCGACCCCTGCAGCGTGTAAGCACTTATGGAAGTGCGGGGTGGAGAACCAAGCCTTTTACAAGTGCGTCTACATACTCACACACACACACATACACACACACATTCAGGAAATGTATTGAGCTGCTCTTGAACTCAGAGACTCTGGAGACTGTGCAGAATTATTCCACCAAAAAATAAATATTTAATGTTGTAGGTAAAAAATTAGGAATGTGAGGAACATAGAATTATCATATATTATAAATCTCTTTATCACTTACAAGTGGTTAAATTGGCTTTCCTCCATATTCCTCCATGTTTCCTTTGATTTTCAGCACATTATCAGTCTTTTCACCTTATGTTCCTGCCTCTCTGTTGCTCTGCTTTAATGTGCTGCTGTCCTTCTCTGGGGAGCAGCTGATCGCTCCGAGGCCGTCGCTCTAAATATTGACTGACTATTGACACTGCCGGCGTGACAGGAATGGAAACAAGCTCGGGGTAAAGGCAAAAGTGACAGAATGGAGACTAAACTTTATTTTTGTCTGTGGTCGTGGTTGTGACGTGGTTGTGACAAAACACCACACATGAGCTCTTTGCCTCAGTCAGGGTTCAGTGGGAATATCAGCAAAGCAATATATTCCACCTGAACTCTTTTCCTCCTTGAACTACTCCTCGAACCACCGTGAGGGATCAGATCACAATGGGACAGATCGCTATAATACTGTTACGTTAACAGTCATTTCTACGGTCAAGAAGGACCTTTCAGTTTCAATCTTAAAGCCAAAATGTACAGCTGCAAAAATGTGTTGATTAATCAATTCGTTCATCAACAGTAATTTAATCGGCAACAATTTTGATAATCTGTTAACCGTTTTTGTCTGTTTTCAAGCAAAAATGCTGAACATTATCTAGTTTTCCTTGTCGTCCATCATAGTAAACTGAATAAATTTGGGGTTTTGATTGTTGGTCAGAGAAAACAAGACATTTAATGATGTCACAGTTTTCTGATATTTTATAGACCAAACAATTTAGTTAAAAAAAAAAAAACAATCTGCAGATTAATCAATAGTGAAAATAATCATTTCAGTGTTGGAGGGCAACTACATCTGCTGAGGAAGACTGTCTGACACAGTCCTTGAGTGGACGTTGAGTGGTGAAACTGACAACTGACAGGTTTAATTTTCGGGTCTCTCAAGACTTTAAGTGTTTACTCAGGAGTCAATGAAAATCATATCTGGGGACACAACATTTCCCACAAACACCCTGGATTATAAATTAACTCTGAATCATTAAAAATATGCATTTAAAATCTGAGAGGACCTCATGTGAGCCCAAAGGAAGACTGAAATAATGAAGACTTGGGGGAGCATTGGAAACAAACTACAAAGGAGGCAGTGTGAAGAAGGAACGGGACGAGAGGAACCACTGGCTTTAAACAGCGGCTCAGATGTAATGTGAAGACGTCAGGTTGAAGGAGACAAGATTTTCCAAGGGAACACAGAAATTTAAGGTTGCCTTGTGATTGATTTTGTCATGGTGCTCTTGCTCCTTCACACTGTCAATCACTCTGAAGGACCACCCCTCCATCTTCACTGCAGCCCTAATTTTTCCATACTGTTCACTCATATTTTCTTTTAATCTTTCCACATGATTTTCCTATGTTATATTTGCTGTATACTCTTTTATATAAAAAATAAATTACATGACATGTATGAAAGCTTACAAAAGGAAGACAAGGTTATGAAGTTATAAAAGCTTTCCGATAATAGCCCTTGCCTGTGTAACCCTGGGTATTGACTTCTTAATGACAGCAGCTCATGTGTCTCTGAGAGGCGGACAGAGAGGGAGTGGATGTCAGCTCGGATGTCAGACAAGCATCAGAGCAGCTTAATCAAATCAGAGTGAATTGAGTTTGTAAATGGCAGACAAGCAGAGCTTTGAGAACGTACCTCCCTCTCTCAGTCTGTCTGGCTCTGTCACACTGAGCAGAGCAGAGGTGTACGTTTGCACTCTGGGGTTTGGTTTCACATGATAAATGATCCTGAACCAAACATGAAGGTTTGACCTACAGCATAAACTTTAAAAATGGTGCACCTTGAAACACCCCCCTCTTTGTCACTCACTGCCAGCCTCTCACTGTTGGTACATTACCTAAAAGTAAAAAGACTTTGTGTCGCAGTTGCTTTGTAATAATGACGTTCTTTGTTTGCACCTGTTTTTGTTTCTTTCTCCCTCTCTCTGACAGGTGTGCAAAGTCAAGTCAGATAAAGACTGTTTCTAGCAGTAACATCTTCTTCAAAGGCAGCAGGTTCAGATACAGGTGAGACAGCATTCAAGTTAGTTTTCATAACACTTTTTCAGACAATACAGTGACAGACAGGATTTTGACAGTAAAAGATGCCTTAAAGGAAAGTGAGTGAGATTGAGAGTGTATGAAGAGAGCTGCAAAACAGAGACAAATAACTACAGTGATGCAGAAAAGGGGGAGATACAAAGATACAGAGTCAGCCACTTGAGATGTTTAATGTACCTTGATCCCATCAACATGCTGCTTCTCCTCTTTGCACATCAGCACCTACATCCAGCGTGATGGTTTCTGTGATTTACTGACCCTAATATTACAGGAAAGCCTCTGTCTAAGTCTGTTATTGAAACCATGTTAGCCCCGATTCTCCTCTCAGACAAAGCTCTTTAACAGGCTTACACTACAGTCCGCTCCATTTCATCAGCTAGCTAAAGCAGTTTGGCTTAAGGGCTCAACCATGAGTAACGGCATATGGTGGAATTTGTTATGAAATACGGGAATTGGTGCAATTTGTCCAAATGGAAACAGGAAAGAGATTTGTGGTCCACAAACGAAGGCAATTTTCATGAAGCAGAGTAGATCGGATCTTTATCAAGCTTGTGTTGGTTTAGCTGATTGCTGTTCATCGTACAGCATTTGCCAGTACAGGCCTATGTTTGCCAGCATGCAGTATTAATGTCCCTTGTACTATCAAGTGGATGCCTACCACCCCAGATGTATCATTTCACCCTCTAATTTACGACCTAACCATCAATCTCAGCAACAATAGACTAATGTGTGGGATGGTGGAGCCTGCTGGGTTGAAACCGAGTGGTCAGAGTCGCCCAACAATCAGACTAATGGAGCTACTGACACTTCCTGCTCAGCAGCACAGAAACAGCACTGATTATTAGCAACAACTGCAAGACTCTTCTGACGTCATCCTATCAGTCAGACTCTCATTTCAATTTGAAAATTTATATAAGTGTTTTAACACATAGACAGGTTTAGCAAAAAGTATTTTAAAACCATGCGAGTCTGACTGAAAGCCTGAGGAATTCAAGTAAATGTGCACAAGACAAAACAAGAAGTGATCGACTCTTTACTTTGTAAAGCTATTTGTGATTGAGTTTTAAACATGCAACATGGTAAAAGATAAATTACAGTAATTGTACAGCTTTGTCTTTGTTGTAATGAATGTGTGTTTCTCCCTATTAGTGGAAGAGTAGCCAAGGAGGTGATAGAAGCCAGCTCTAAGATTCAGAGAGAGCCACCAGAGGTGCGCAGGTAAGGACAAGTCAAAAATCACCTGCACTCTCTCACACAGTTAGAAAACTGTTATTAAAAATTAAGTTATTGCTTATTTACAATAATACCGCACTACTGATAGATATTACATGGAAACATCTTATTATCACCCATTTATGGGGCTCAAAATGTGCAAGGAAAGCTAGAGCAGACATACTTTCATAATGCAAGACAATACACACCTCAACGTAACGCACAAAGCAGTCAGTGTAGTTGATGTTTGTGTTTTCAGAGCCCAGTTTGGTCAGAGTCGAAGTTTTAACTCTCTGAGCCATAAAAACCTCATCATGAACATGGAACCGCTGGTACCTGCACTACCCTCCACCAACGAGTATGAAGAGACAGCCACAGATAATGGTAGGATATTACACAAACACACACACATGCCCTCCTGCTACGAACCTCTGGATAGTCACATGGGGTATCCCTGGTGCAGGAAGAAGCACATGCACAACCGTCAGACAGAAAGCGTTAATTGAGCAGCTGATGCTCCAATCCCTCCATCAGTCTCGTCTCCCTGGAGACACCAATCGCAGCATACTAAAAATACCCTTGCCATGATCCTCCATGAGTTTACCACCATGCCTGTGTGAGTGTGTGTGTCCATGTGTCTCACTTAGTGTGTGTTTTACAGAGGAAGATACACTTTGTGACCTCACAGAAACAGAGCCAGCTTATGTTATCATTAAGGAAAACTCAATTAGAAGTTATTTGTTTGGCTCCAAGGGGTCTGTCTCTGTTTAAGTTCTTGTATGCTTCTGTTCAGCTACATCAGCTGCAATGTGACTGTGAACCTTAGATATACTGTGTGTCTATGCATAATTGCCCTTCTCCACAATGTTTTTTTTTCCCAGTGTTTAGCTTTATTTCACAGCTTTTTCCACATTTAAATCATGTCTTTGATTATTTATAAAGCACTAATGCATACTCATAAGTTCTGCGCTATATCTTCCTTTTAGGCAGTGTAGCAAATTGAATAGTCTTTCAAAACAAGGTTTATGATGCAGAACAGTCAGCCCACTAAGAACTCAGAGGTCATATTTATCATATTTATCACATATAATATATTTCAACAGTTTGTTATTTCCTGGTAATTTCCTTTTTAATTCCTAGAATAGGTTTCCAGCAAAAACATCTTCATACAAATATAAATTATAGAGAAAATAATATAAAAGAAAAACTTAATTTAAATCCAAATGAATATATTAATTTACACTGAATTGCATTCTTGCTTGTAGACAAATTCACACGTTTTCATTTTATTGGCTGACTAAAAGACTCCAGGTTAAGCTAGCTTCATTAGAATAAATGAATGGAAAGTGTACTGTGTATTTACTCTATTATTAGAACTGTATTACATTATTTCTCTGAAGGTTTTAGGAGATTGTTTAAGAACTTATGCAGGAGTATGTAGCCATAGTGGTATAATGAGGATGGTTGCAGAGGGATATTTCAGTTAAGTTATTCATCAGCTGGCCTGTTGACACCTGGCTCACAGCTGAACTTGGATCAGTTCTCTCCCTGTGAGAGGGTAAAAGACTAGGGTCAGGTTTTTTCCCTTATGAGGTGATGTGGCTGAGCAGAGTAACACTGCCCAGGAGAAAACCCAATAAAGCAGCACAGAGTAGTTGGTATTTTAAGGTTTTATTCCCCAAACACTGTGCGATTCAGCTTTCCCTTGCGACATTTTTTGCATGTTATCGTTATTCTCTGTCGCTTTTTCTCTCCTTTATTATTCCTGACACTCTCCACTGCAACCTATTATCTGATTCAAGCATACATCTTGTGGTAAGGGAAGTGGACAGGGTTAAGGTTACACAAGACAAAACGAGAGCAGCGAGGAGAGAGAGGAGTTTAAAGAGATGGAGACAATGTGAGGGAGGGAGAACATGGACTATAGGGCTGAAAGAATAAACAAAGGTTAGGAGGGATGTTGGATGTTGGATGGGAGGAGTGTGTGTGTGTGGCAAAGCATGAGAAGGAAGTGAGGGTTATTATAACACAAAGGGAAGCTATGGTAGTCGGGAAGATCAGTCATGAATGTGTGTGTGAGTGTGCAGTGTGTATAAACGAAGCATAAAACCTTAAACCAAAGTAGCTGGTGGAGCCAGAAAGAGAGAAAAAAGAGACATTAATTGTGAAGCCATTTTAATACACTAAAGGTAACATTATACTTTAGTCTCTCTAATATTTGCACCGACTCCCATTCACTTCTATTGAAGCTCATACGACGGACAAATTCAAGCGTCCATTTCCTGTGTCAGCGCTATCTTGCAGGTCAGAGTCCAGCTTCGGCCAACAGAAACTCTGATGTACTTTGAAAATGAAGAAGTTATTATGAGTGCAGGGAAAGTTTGTTGAATGGAAATGTAATGCAACCGTACCTTAAGGCGCAATCTACTCTGGTACCGACCATTTCCTGATGGAAGTGGCAGTAGTTTTTCAAGCCCTGCATAGTTTCAGAAGATTCTCCTCTCAGGTTGAGCCACCACCAATCACAGGGTTAGAGCAGCTTATATCCTGAGAGACAGTACTGAGGGCAAAAAAAAGTGCTTAAACACTCACTGTTGCTTGTTTCTTTTTACAGTGTGCACTCACAGTACTATAGACAAGTGTATAAACCTTTTTATCAACTCAGTTCAGTTTCTATCACCTGGATTTTGGCAGCTAGACACAGTTTTGAGAGATTTTAGTGCGTAAATCCAACTGAAATAAAAGTGGAGGGTGAAACTGTAAATTATGCCCACAGAGAATAAAATCCTCACCTTGCAAAGAGCCTCTCCATACTGCTGAGTTATTGCTACTGGGTTGTATCTTTTCTTTTTCCGTCATCCATCTATTCATCCCCCCACACACCACAGGACACAAACCTTTGTCTTTCACAGACATTGAACCCTTCTTCTCCTATTACCTAACTCTTTCCTTCCATATTTTACACCCCATCCTCCTTTCTCCCTCCCTCCTGACACAGCGACCCGAGCCACGCTCTTTAGGCCTTCGCACATGTACAGTACAATCACGCTGTTGTGCCATCACTCTCTTTAAACTGCTGATGGACTTCTCTCTCTCAAGCCCCTCCTGACAGAATTTACAGCCACCCCCGTCGCTTTCTCCAGCCTCTCCTCCTCTTTCTTGCTCTCTCTGTCTGTCTCTCATCTTCCCTCATCACATTTAGAGGAAAATCAATTCTTCTTGGCTCAGGGTCAAAGAGCTGCAGCAGTGAGCATCTTGTCTGTCTCAGTTGGTTAGTTTGGGAGGGGCAGGAGGTAGTCATCAAATGAAGGGCCTCATGCACCACAGACAGGATACAGGCTGAGTAATGACACTAGATTCAATTTGAAAATGCCTTGTTTCCTACTGCAGTTACCGCTTGTATGCTACTAAATAAAATAGAAAACATTTTAGTTGTTTATTATTTTAAAATTTGTTTAACCCTGCAGCAGTAGAGGGTTAATAGGGTTAATCTTACATTTGTCTCGATTTGTGGCTTTGTCTTTAGTCTACAATCTCTAAGTTATTTAAAACAGAGAACAACTCACTGCTCTGAAAAGATACTAACATATTACTACATAATTACAGTTGAAGGCAAAGCACAAAGCCTCTCATCATATTCAAGTGGTGAGATGGAATGAATCGAGCCAACAAGGTTAATGGTGCACACTTTTGGACAGGGTCTCTTCAAAGGTATCCGTGGTTATTGTGTGAGGAATTGTTAAAAGCTTGAAAAGAGTTTGAGAGAGATGTTCAGATCAATCTTAAGGCCCAGATATTGTCCCAGAGTTTCACTCAGTGTAGTAATATGTAGTGGCTGTGCGGAGTAGTCGACGCAGTCACAACAAATTTGTGGTATGCGGATGTCTGCTCGAAATTGACCTTACACGGACCCTTTTGAATCCTTATGTATTCACAGATGCGCTAAGTATAATTCCTGCTTGACTGCGTCACCTTGTTACACCAGGCCTGTTGTTCTTCTTTCTCTTCTCTCTCTTTTTAAATTTGTTACACAAACGCTTCTGTCACTTTTTGTGTGTACAACTAAGTGGAACACCATGAAACAGATGGTCGTCCAAACTAGTTTGTTTCGAGGATATCCCCACCTTTAATCAGTCAAATGATGACTGTTTAAAGAAGTCTGCTGCAAGGACTTTGGGATAAAGTGTCCTCGAGATGGTCTAGGATCACCATCTATATTCAGAGCACTAATCTCAGCCATTAGAGGGGAAACAGGAAGCTGACCCAAGGTCAGTGCTGACCTTGTTCTGTTTGTACAGCCTGTCCCCTTCTTATCTACCAAAATCCATGCACATACTCACACACACACGCACGCACACACAAACTGGTCATTCTTTGGCTAAGGCTATAACTCATGGATGTTTCATGGGGATTAGACTTCATGGCTCACATTTGAGGCTACATCCACCCTCCTGCCACCACTAAACATGACAAATTGGACCCTGGGAGTGATGAAACAAGTATTCTTGTTTCATCAAACAAACTACTGTACAGTTAAATTCATCATCAAAAATGAGCCTGAAGGAGTGTATTTCAATGAATGAAGTCTGTCTCTGCCTGCCAGTGCCTAAGTGTAACATATTTACTGTAGGGCAGCAGAAACAGAAATAAATGTGACTGATATGAAGACAGAGATAAAGAAAGACTAGCAGAGAGGAAAAGAAAGTGATCCCCATCCCATCCTGGGTCAGGCCTGCCCCTCTGTAATCAGAGTTAGATTAGCTGCCCCTCTGCAGTCAGGACCACCTGGTTATATATAGAAACTGCAGCTTTGGGCCTGATCCTCCTCTAATGCCCCTCCACTCTTTGTTAACATCGCTGACATTCACAGGAGGGTCCGCCATGTCTGTGCATCAGAGAGAGAGAGAGAGAGAGAGAGAGAGAGAGAGAGAGAGAGAGAGAGAGAGAGAGAGAATGCGTCTGGTGTATGTCTCTCACCATCTCTCTCAGTCTGTGTGTGTGTGTTTGTACCCATCTCAGCCTCAGGGCTCAGCTGGCAGGCCGGTCAGTCAGGGTGTGGGGGTCTTACCGCAGACAGCTGGGTTTGAGGTTTGTCATCAGACTGAATGATGGAGGTTCTTGAGCACAGAAATGGCAGCGATGTTGGAGGTGGCCTCATGCAGAGCAGTTTGGAGTTAGGAGTTAGCGACCAACCCAACATAGGCGGTGACACCCTGAGTTGTGGGAGCCAGGGCAGGGCAGGGGTACTCGGGCTGGACATGACCCCAGAGAGGCTGGAGAGTGAGGGAATGGAGGAGGGACAGGCCGGGCCTCTTGAAGTATTCCACCCCGGGGTGTCCACAGATGAGCGGGCATCATCGATCGTAGTGGCCGAGGCCTTGAGGTGTCAGGTGAAGATAACAACACGGCGAAACCTTCATCTACGTATAGCCAATCACACGGCCCGGGATGTTTATGTACGGCTGGTGGGACATGGGGGCCGCATCGCTGAAATCAATACTGGACTTCCGAGAAATACACTGGAACAGAGTAAGAGTGGGTGACAGAAATTTGTTAGAAGTACACTGAGACACGTTTATTGTAGCATCACTTTAGTTATTATTCAGTTTAGTTGCATTCAGTGATGTTTCATTGAACTGTGCGCTTACTCAAGATTTCACATGAAAACTGGACTCAATGACAAAACCTGCTTTCCATCTTTCTGCTGTGATGCAGCTTTAAACATGTATTTATACATTTAAATCAGTATCAAAGAGGTGAAATGTGCAGGAAATGTGGGAGCTAGGTTAGCCCAGTATTTGGGTTTCCAGGTTTGTTGTGGCAACTGCACGGTCCAAACTGCAAAAGTAATCTGTCAAATATGCTGAGACTCTCAAGAGACCTCTTCAAAGTGTGTGTGTGTGTGTGTGTGTGTGTGTGTGTGTGTGTGTGTGTGTGTGTGTGTGTGTGTGTGTGTGTGCATGTGTGTGCATGTGTGTGTGTGCGTGTGTGTGCGTGTGTGTGTGTGTGTGTGTGCACAGCATGAACAAACGTGTTGAAGGAACTACATATAATTCACTCTATTCATTAAGAAACCATTAATAGCTACAGTATAAGACAATGCTTTAGCATATCATGTGTTCTGTCTGGAAGTGTAAAATATAGTGAGAGAGGTGGCAAACAACAACAGACTGAGGGTTTCAGAAACACATTTTGAATATTTGGATGGCAGATTTGTGAATGAAAGTTTGAATGGAGCCCCACGCTGTTACAACACTGAATAATCAGCTCAAATGTTGGTTAATTTCATGCTTTTTAAGTTTTAAGACTGTTAATGAGATGGAAAAACTTTTGTGACTCAAAACAAACAAACAAATTTAAGAATAAAGGTTTGAGAAAATATGATACTGGTTTTGTTCAATATCAGAAATAATTAGATTTTAGTAACTGCACTCCCTCTATTCTATGTGAAATATGTTTTAAGGAATATTTACAGGGGCTTCAGTGTCACTTACTGGCCTTGTTTGGTAGTACCCGTGTTGGCTGACCTCAATCCTGTCCTTGCCCCCTGACTCTGAATCTTCATCAGGGTTAGGAGTGATGCAACTGTACAGTGAGGACGCATATTAGAGGTTAGTCCAATGTAATTAGAGGTGTACATAAGTGGAGAAAGTATGCAGTTACTGTGAAATATCACTGAATCACATGTTTACCATTGTTGCATTGTTGATGCCAAAGCGTTCTTAACATGTAATACAGTGCATCCTTTAACTTTATAGCCTCTTTTCTAACTTGACTATCAGGAATTTTGCTTCAGTTGCACCAGAAATCAATCAAATTGACAAGAAGAGCTGAGTAAACACACAGTACAGTAAATGATGGCTCTATTCTTGCCCAACATGCAGAGTTGTACCGATAAATATACTTTAGAGGTGTTCTGGTGTTGATGATGCGGCTGCATGATAAATAGGTCTGTCAACACTTGCATAACATGGGAAAACCCTGCTCAGTGTGTGTATGAGTGTGTCTTTTCCTGTGTGTGTGTATGGGGCCGCACAGGAATCTAGCGCCTCTTAGTGTGAATCACCTCATCAAAGTAGAGGCTTATGTCTGAGCTGACGGCACAGAAAGCCAGCAGTATTATAAATGAGAAAACAGCAACAGCAAAGTAACTAACTCTTTTTTGAAATATAAAAAAGTTTGTATATGAGGTCAGGTTTATCATTATTATTATTCATGATGTGAAATCAACATTGTTACCATTTTAATATATATTATATATTCTGATACAGTGTAATTTTAATTCTTGGTAGCTGGACTGCACATATGTTGTGAATGATGTGTTTCCTTTAACAGTTTATAGTGAGTTTAAAATGGATTTTCTCAACAATCATAAGACTGACTGAATGATCATCTACAAACAGTCTGTGATAAGGTGAATATGCAAAGGGAAGAAGGACTAATTTAAAAAATATTTTGCATTTACATCAACTAGCTTCTCTAACTCAATTCAGTAGCTATAATACATTGAACTGATTAAAAACAGTGTTTGCTGCTCTCTGTCCTGCTGTTATTACACACTTGTTTGAGTGAGCCGCGAGCCCTCGACTTGCTCATAAACTCCTTCTGTCGAGCCCTGACGCTCAGCCCTCAAGCGACCAGTGTAGTCTTTGTTAAAGGCAGCTAAAAAACATAAATACTGAATAAAAAACAATATTAGATTGTTGTTTTTTAAAATGGTCGTCTTCTTCTCTAGACATGTGAAGTAAGCCACACAGCAGACTGTTGGGAAAGGATCTGATCCAAGGCTGGAGTTATTAGCTTAATTACAAATGTTAATTTGGCTCTCTGTCTTTTTTCCACCCATCATCCACTTATCCTCGAGGGTCGCTTGTTGAGATTGGGGCAAGAGGGGGGGCTACACCCTGGACAGGTCAGGTTACATTAATTGGCAACTCTAATTTGCCCGTAGGTGTGAATGTCAGCGTGAATGGTTGTCCGTCTCTGTGTGACTGACCTGTCCACAGTGTACCGCACCGCTGGCTCAATGTCAGCTGGGATTGGCTCCAACCCAAGTTTTTTTTAAAACATGGAGTAAAATTCTTTTTATTCTTCTTCATTAATGCAGCAACAATAACACATTAAGCATGGGCCCATCATTTTGAGGAGGACCTGAGACCCAAGGGTGAAGATTTTCCTTTGATTTGTATATTTTAATAAATTTGTATTCTGTTACAGTTAGCTCCTGTATGTGGTGTGGAACTGTGAGAAGGTGAATTGTGATAAATTCAGGCTATTACTGATGCAATCTTTTACTGAAGCTGCAATCAGTAATGTTCAAATGTTGAATTTTTATGTTTATTTTCATCCCTCTAGTTCCAGCTTCCTCACTTCTGGTTTTGCTCCTCTCATTTTTTTCCTGCTTCACTGTTTTCAAGTTTATTGCCCCTCTCTCTGAGTTCAGTCGCTCGTTGCCTTTTTGCTGACTCTGTTTCCATGGTAGCTGTCACCACTCGCTCCTCAGGTTTTCCGCTGCCTCCCCCTCTGTCCTTCTTTAATTTCTCTCAACTCTTATTTGAATCAGTTGGCATGGTAACTGATTAGTCAGTTTGGCCTTGAGTTTCTGTGGCTGATTTTATGACTGTTTTGATAAATGGATGAAAAGAGAATTATGAGGTTGTGCTTCGCAGCAAAACAAACACACGTCAGTATGACTTCAATATTTCAACCTCTCTTTCTGATCGACTACAGAAATAAATCTTTAATGTTTGATTGCCGTTGACTTTGGTTGTGGTTTTACATTTAGTTAGAAAGAGGACGACTGTTTTACTTCATGCACTTAGACCTGTTGCCTAATAGAGTTAAAATTATGCAATGAAACGTACTGTATTCTGAAAAAAGGCTATTTCTGTGTGTGTGTGTGTGTGTGTGTGTCTGTGTGTGTCTGTGTGTGTGTGTGTGTGTGTGTGTGTGTGTGTGTGTGTGTGTGTGTGTGTGTGTGTGTGTGTGTGTAGGTGTGCATGTGATCACGAGTCTGGATTAGAGAGGTGTTGACAAGCTGAGTCATATGTCACTGGACATTTACCCCCCAGCTTCTACTTAATCCATAGCAGGAAGACAGCTGGACTTGTTTTTTAACATTCACACATACTGTACACACACACATACACACACACACACACACACACACACACACACACACACACACACAGTTCATATGCAGATTCATCGTGTGCACTGGCACATCAGTGATGTCTAAGAAACTCGTCACTAAATCAACACCTCAGGGTGAAGTGCACGCTGCATCGTTCCCTCTGTCGTCAGGCTACGTCACATCAGTGGGAATGACTGTTACACCGCAGCATTTTTTTATTTTAATTGAGATAAATGGAAAACAAACACAATGATAGTTCAAACTGTATCATGAAGTCCGTCACAGCCTAAACTGTATTACTCCCACAGTTAATGTCCCCTGCCAGCATCCGTATAGGACGAGTCCAATGACTTAAAGCTGTGACACCACATACACTTGCAGATGAAAAAACACACACACACACACACACACACACACACACACACACACACACACACACACACACACACACACATAAACATCTATAACCATTTTAGTATCGGTCAACTAATAGTAAAATTGCCCTCTCATTTCAGGGTTGAAGTAAGGTTGGGTATTTACTGAGCAACATTAGACTGTTAATATTTCGCTTTCAGTATGTTGGGTGATATCTGTGGGTGCTCCATCCTTAAGAAATACAGAAATGCCATCATGTGGCTAATGTGTTCAACTGCAGCGTAAAAAGCTGTAGGTTAGAGTGACACATTCACTCTGAACGTGGACACTATTGTCCCACACTGGAGAACACAACAGACATTAAGAAACATGCTGATAATTTGAAAAAGTCAAGTGATTGTTGATAAAGGTGCAGCAGCTCAGAAACATATAGTAATAATTTCTTACTATAAATAAATAAAGTCACAGTTAAATTTACTTCTTACTTCTCCTTTAGCTGTGTAGCATCCTGTTTAAAAAGAAAGACGTGTGATATTGTGGTAATTATTTGCATACTGTAAACTGATGTACATTATACTATAGTATTAGTTGGAATATGAATGTGGGACAATGTAGAAATATTATCACTAATGGCACATATATAAATAAAGAATACATTTTTTACCAGTAATATTTAATCCCTTCAGTCTGACTCATGATAATGCTGTTTCACCGTATTTTGCTTTCTCATAAGAACTCAGAAACTATTTTTGATTGGTTTTATTCTCACATTAATCTAAGTTGTCATTGACTCATTAAACTGTATGATCTAATGTTTCTTCTGTCTTCACCAGGTGTTGTTGCTGTGAAGGACTCTGCCCCCTTGTCTCCTCTCAAACCTTCAGCCGGAACTGCAGACGCAGAGCAACAAGGTACTGAACGAGGAAACTCTGCTGTAGGCAACGACCTGCAGCCTCCCCGTGTTTCCATGGAAACTTCAAATCTCCGACCTCAGACGCCCAAAGCTGAAGATGAAGTGGAGGAAGATGACGAGGCCAGCGGCCCACTCACCATTTCTGAGCTTGTCTACAGGTCTGTAGAGGTTTTATAACAAATTATTTAAAGCAGCTATAATCAATATTTTTATATTAATTTGCTTTGTAGCTTCTACGGTGGCCCTAAGAGCTCAAAGCACTGCAACTTAAAGAAAACAGCAAACACAATCAAATATAGAAAACAAACTGCAAACACGCAAATAGCAGAGACAACAATGAAAACTGTTTCCAAGGGACACTAAAAAGTGATGGGATACACTTGTTGTGATTCATGAAGTCTCTGTTCTGCTTTTTCTTTTGGTGGCACAAGCTTGTCCCTGCTGTGCCCAGTTCCCTGGAAACCACTTCTGTTGTTGTCTGAGCGATTTGCTTTCTGTATTTTCTTGTGTTTTCTCACTTTGAGGCATTTTTTTTTTAATGCATGTCGCCAAATTTGTGAATATGTTTGCTTAATTTGCTTTTGTTTTGTCTATTTGCCTGTGTTTTCTTAAGCTGCTGTGTGTTGAGCTCTCAGTTCATTGTTCTGGTTTTTCCAGCCTGCAACTTTACTGTTTTGGTTTACTTTCACTGCTCTCATAGTGTTGGGTTTTTTGGCCACAGCAGGCAGCTGTTTTCTGTGAAGAAGCTCAAAGTGAAACCCCACTGTACACTACCTGCTCAACAGCAAACAGAAGACAAAGACAAAAGTTATAAACTGGTGAACATAGTGAAACATTTAGCAGCTAAGAGACAGATATTTCCCTCAGGAGTTGGTGGAGACTGAATATTGGAGTCCCATTAGTTGGGTGAGAACAAACACGGCTCTGATGTTGCACCATATCTGCTGGGTGTGTGAATAAGCCACTGCTTGCAAAAAAATTCACCATATCAGTGTAAAGTGTGATAATATGTCAGTGATGTGTTTACAGCTTGTTTCTTAATTCATAATTAAGTCATTTCTGGTACTTTGATGGAAGAGAGAAGACCGAAGAAATAATCTATTTAATACATAAACCACCAGAACCACTTCTCTGGAGGTTGTCAACAGCCCTTCTAGAGCATGAAAGCACATTGATGCTTTATTTACTAGAAATCAATAAAACATAGGTTAACAGTGGATATACCACAGAAGTGGCTTCATGTTTATCCCCAGTAAATAACAAATTAATAGTTAACAGTGGTAGATAACAGTATAAGAAATAAATTGACAGTCACTTATAAAAGTGCTTTGATATCTCCCTTTGAGAAATGACCTAAATGTCTTTAAATATCTTCCCTCACTTCTCCAGCCCCTGCGCCAGCATGCTTCCCACCCCAGTGGATGACAGTCAGGGAGGCGTCGACTTGCTCTTCTCCTCTCCAGTGCAGAGCCCTGCCAGACTGCTGAGGGAGCTCCATGCAGACCCTGACATCCAGGCCCAGCTGGAGGCTGAGAGGGAGCGAGATCGGGTCTATGAACGCACCCGACTGGCTGCTAGAAGTCGAATGGGTGGGGTCCTGAGCAGCAGCCTGCGCCTGCTGTCGTCCAATGAGAGAGTCAACGCATGTGTGCTGAGTGTGGCCCGCTTCGTTGCCGTGGTAATGGGCGTCCTGCTCGTCACTGTACCCACACTGCTGCTACTGCTTGAGTCAGACATCGACGTGTCGTTCCTCCACGAGATCCGCCAGACGCCAGAGTTTGAGCAGTTTCACTATGAGTATTACTGCCCACTTCGGCGCTGGATCCTGTGTAGGATCAGCATGGCCATGGAGAACATCTGGTCAGACTGAAGAGGAGAAGGAGGAGAGGGGAAAGGAGAGAGTGAGGAGTCACAAAAATGCCCAAATGTCTGTCTTAACATGTAATTTCATCTTGTCTTAACAACTGGTGTCTCTTGACATAAAAAGAGCCAGTCTGCCAATGGGATGAAATGAATTCACTTGTTTAAGATCAAATTCAATTTATTTTATGAGCGGGTACACAAAACTGTGGTAGGCTTTATCATAAATAGTCAGCGTTCCCAGGATGAGGACGTCTCTGTTTGAGTTACATTGAAACAAGTACATTTGTTTCACCTGTTTGGCAGCATAATTTACTGTCTCAAAGAAGAGAGAAATAAGATTTTAAACATAGGATCCAATCACTTGTTAAGATAGACACTTCTGGCGGTGATGAACTGAAAAGAAAGAGGACAAGAAAAGCTGCAAGTGCTCAAGGGAGAACCTGTTGAAGGGAGAGATTGCCAGGGTCAGAGAAATAGTCACGACAAGATTCGGAAAAGAAAAAAGTGGTTGGTTTGGTTTTAATAGAAGTTTTAATGGTCTGTTCACTCCTGATGCTGACAAGCTGTTGCAAAGACTCTTTGGTAAAAATCACCAACTATTCTGATTGGTTCTCGCCCTCAGAGCGGAGCACCTGATTGGTCCCAGAGCCTGTCAGTCATGACGGAGTTGGCAGGGACAGAAAGAGAAATGATTTATTTGTCACTGAACGCAACAATAGCCACAGTCAGAGGTACAATATATATATTTAAAAAGAAAAGAGAAATATTGATAATTAATACCGATCTTAAATAAGTTGTTTTTAACGTTTTGTACATTTTTATGTGATCCAGAACTTTCAGGAATTTTTCAGTCAGAGGATCTACTTTGAGCTTATTTTGAAATTAAGAGTTTACAAAAGATTACAAAAAAAAGCAAATTTATTGAAGTTTATCGGGGTGATGGGTGTTGAGAAAATTTTAAGCTATTTTTTAAGACTACCGTCAGCGTTTGTTGACTCGGTAGCACCCTGGGTTTTTCCTACAGAGGCTATAGCACAAATATTTTACACAGACCACAGATTACAGCTGTTTCAGATTATGTGATGTCATTTTGGAAACAGGAGGGTGGCAACAGAGAAACTTTAGTCTGTTTGTGATGATGTGTTTTGTTGAACTTCTAAACGTCTTCAGAGCTAAGTGTAAACTCACTAATCAAGGCATCTTTCAGTGTGTTTTAAGACAGTTTTAACATAAAGCGTATAGGGAAGAAAAGGTTATTTGTGGGCTTATGAGAAGAAGTGGAAAATAGTGTTGTTTGTCAATGGTGTGGAGCTCTGTGTGTGTTTCAGATGGATTTGAAGTGATGGTGTATTCAAAATGCCACCGAGGAACAGGTGTCCAACCACACTGCTGGTGCGTGTCACACAAATGGACAAGTGATGCGTTTAATGGTCTAAATCTCTCATACAGGTCGCTCTCTGGTCGTTGATGTTTTGATCAGACCGAATGAACGTGGTAGGAGTACAGTTGCAGGTATTTAACTTCAGATCAGCATTTATGTCACCAAATCAAATTAGAAATGATTTGTAGCCATTTCCAAGAGGATCTGTGATAACATTATGTTGAGCATCCTGTGTTTATCATTTAAATGACTGCAACTGTTTACACCCTTAAACAGAGTACAGGACGGTAATTTTCTCATTTTTACGTCAGTGACCGACAAGTTGTCAGGAGTTGTGGATGGGGAATATGTTTCAAAGTTTGAGTAGATATAAAGATGTGTTCATGGACATTCACTGTTGATATGGTTGAGGTTCCTAAAAAGTTGGGAGTCAAAGATGAACAATTTCAAACACAAAACTGAGAAGGGATGCAAAAACAAGATTTAAAACATCTTTATGTGGTACACAAAATTAGAACAAATAATGAACTTTACATTGTCACTTTATAAAGTTAATTTGTGTCAAAATATGTTGGTCTTTGTTTTACAGTATATAATTTTTATCTATTTTGACAATACACAAAGGTCACAGTGTGAAACTGAGACGTAACCTTGTGACTTAATCAGACCTGTAGCTCTGATGAGAAATGCATCAGTCACTTTTGGGAACTGACAGCCATCGCCATGTGATTGTTCATCGTATAGACAGTGCCTGTCAGTTGTAGTATAGAGTGGCTCTGAATGGAGAGGAGAACAGAGAGGTGCAGCAGTGAGAAATGACTTGAGATCAAATGAAAACAGATGTTTTATTTAAAAAAAAAAAGTTTTGTTCAAGATGTAGTTCGATTTGGATCAACTTCTCAGGAAAGGGCATTAGCAGTTTATGTTCAAAATACAAATATATGTCTAAAGAAATACAGAAAATATATAAAAATAAAGAATATCACAGCATACACCATATAGTTTATCCATAACATGCATACATGTCTTGCTATTATGAATATCCAAACACTGTATGTATTCATACTGAGTCTGCAGCCAGACGTAAATATGCCTGCAGACTGTCTGTGTTGCTGTAGCCTCATTTGACTCAACTACGTATACATCCATGTCATTATAATGAAAACAAAAAGTCTTGACTGTTGAGAGCCAGCAATCGCAGTCTGGTCATCATAGCTGAACCTCTATAACTGCACTCTGGCGCTGAGCTCTCACAGTATTTAGGCTCTTATAAAGCACTAACTTTATTTTCAGACTCACTGTCCACACTCTTTGGCTGCTACAGAGGCTTCTGCAGCGCACCTCACCACCAACGCCCTCTCATTATAATCGATCAAATGTTGCTGCCTCATATTACCAGCTGTGTTGTCATATAACTCTGTAGACTTTATGCATTAACAAGCTTTATGCATATAGAAAATATGCAGTAACGACAGAAACACGCTTATTTGGGACAAAGCATTTATTTTCCTACTACAGTACATGCACTGAGTTTCGATGATGAAACCAAGCGAAGGGCCAAACCACTATGATGACGACGTTTGCATTTAACATCACAGACTCTGAGATAAAAAACAGCTTCACTGTAGTGGATGGAGCTGATTTGTATGCACTGCTAAATGATCACCATCATCATGATAACTAACAGAGGGGGGGTATCATCATGAACTGTCATCCTCGTCTTAGCTGTTGCTCCTCCACATGCACCAAAATGCTTGAGCGATTCACTGTAGATTTAAAATAAAAAATACTTTGTATAGACTTCCTGTACACAGCTGTACAGACATAGATTGTCCCCGGCTTTTGGTCCTTTATTTCTGTGCTTCATCCTCCTCTTAACTAACCCGGGGTATCTCTCACTCGCCTCTTTTTGCTGACCTCTCAATGCAAATTGTATGACCTCATCTGTAAATACTGTGTTTATAGTTGTGGCAAGAAAACCCAATCTGGGTAAAGATTTCCTTTCTCTCTTCCCTCTGCGTGTCTTGTCTGTGTAAAGCAATTTAGATATAGGCTTGGCTGTCTTGACCATCTTAAATGAATGCATGTTCTCTGTGTTTTTACCAAGACGAGGAAGGGGAAAAAAGATAAGAGTTTGAGACATTAAAAAGGCTTTTCTCTCAATCAACATTAGGCATTTAAAAACCAAACACATCCTTGCAGTGTGCTTTGGACTTCATTTTAATTACTGATTTTACAAAACTGAATAAATGTGGTTGCTAATTCTGTTAGCTTCCATTCGCTTGATCCAAAAACAAAATAAGATTATGAATTATGTCTCAGCACGAAAGGGAAATCTTCTTGACGGCTGCTTGGAAAAGATCACTTTACAATCTTTTAAAATGCAGCTCTAAAATGTTTGACTAGTTAGCTTCATTGTGCTTTTATTCTGTGTGTGTGTGTGTGTGTGTGTGTGTGTGTGTGTGTGTGTGTGTGTGTGTGTGTGTGTGTGTGTGTGTGCGCGTGTGTGTGTGTGTAAATCATTAAAGCCAGACGCTAAATGCTAACGCTAACATCTAACCTCATTACTAACAGAGCATGCTATTAACTGAATCAATTTAATTCAGAAGCATTAATTGTTTAGATGTGCAGTTTTTAAGATGTTTAGAGAACACTGAACCGAGAATACACCTCAATTCATCGCAAACAACTAAAGGCCTTTCGGTTCTGTGATAAAACAGACCTTTGGCCCCATACGACACTGTAGCATTATTATATTAGTTTGTAGCTCATTTATCAGTTAAGCAGCCTTTATGAGTTTAAAAGGGACTTTCACCCCTTTGAGATTTAGCTCTTGTTTTGAGCTACTGAACTTGAGTTCCTGTGTTTTACAAACAGCATATAGATGGACCGAGAGTACAACTTTTGTTGCCTGTACTTCAAAAAACTGTGATTAAAAACATCGTCCAGATCACGCACCAGTTGATGTCATATCTGAGGTATTACTTCATACAAATCCAGAAGTTTCTGACATGAGTCAAGTATTTACAAACCTTAAATTTAATTGCCTGCCTTTAAGTATCAGTGAAAATAAACCCAACAAAAATGCTTTAAAGTCAACCAACACCTGGAATTCAAACCTGTTTCAACCTAATACACAAATACTGCTTTTAATTAATTTATTTAAGATTTTAAATATTTGAACTCAGGTCTACTATATGCAAAATTATTGGACATCACATGGTATAAGAGAAAAATAAGCTGTTGTTTAGTATATTATTTCACTGTTGTGTGGGCATGTACAGTAGCAGATTCTATTGCACGGTCACTTTGTTGTTTTTGATTGTTTGTCAAACTGATTGTTTTGTTGTTTTTAGTTAGTCAGATAATTTTATTTATTTTTTTGTCATTCAGTCTCTTTTAATAAGAAACTCTGGGAGATTTAATTTCAGAAGAATCAGAAAAAATAAAAAAAATCCCTAAAGTAATGACCCCCTTTCTTCTTCTGGGACAACCAAGCCTTATAAACTTTGTGAAGTGAAAATTTTGAATGTTTGTATGTTATAAAAGAAAACATGGATTGTTTTATATGTTAATACTGCCACAATAAAGCTCCCTAATGAATATATATTGAAATATGGCGCTTAAAGTGTGGATTATTTTATGACTTTATGACTTTGTTTATTATGGTTTTTAATGGTTTGTGTGTTTAGTCTCTGAATCATACCTGTATAAGAAAATAATTATTCTCTTTCTCAGTAATCATCAGTACACATTGAAGTATGAACCTGAGATTCAAGAAGTTTCTCAAAGCTTTGTCTCCCTCATGTGGTGTGAGTCAGATTGCTCACTGTTGGCGTCTCTATGGTGATGTTTGTGTGAGCAACACAAGATTTCTGGGATCCAAGGAGCTTTTACTATTAGGAGCTGACTGCAGTAGACTAGAATCTATCTATCTCTACTAATCTATCTCCACTGGATGAGAAAAAGTCATGTCTTTTTCAAGCAGAAAACTTCTTCATCCACGTCAGCTCTACTACACGACTCTACAAGAGGGATTGTGCTGAAATAAATAGGAGAGAGGAAATCTTTAGGGTAAGACTGGCGGTGGTGTAGCTGTTGTTTTATGATTTTAAAAGACAGTATCAAACTCTCAGTTATATTGAGAATAATTACATAAACAGGAAGACATGTCTGAGACAGCAGGTGTTGACTATGCATGATTATTATTTTTGTGTAATTCATTTAAATGGTTGTTTTGTTTCTGCTGTTTTAATAGGGCTGCGTTGTCAGGAAGGAAAATAATCCTGCTGCACAATTCAAACATTAAATAAATGCATCTATGACAATGGATAAATCTAAAAATCGTGAGCCACAGATGACTTTTCAAGCAGTAACACCAGCTGTGGACACACATCCTATCACGAGAGCAGGACATAGTGTGGCTGAGCTCCTAGAGGATTCTGGGAATCGTAGGCAGCTCATCAACCAGGAGCTGAGCCTTCATCTTCTCAATGACTCTCACTTCAGTGAGCAGCAGAAGCTGAGACATGTGTTGGACTGGGCTCACAGTTTCCTCAGCAATGGGTCAGAGATTCACCATGAATTCTGCAGAGCTGACAGCTTGATATTAGCTGACGAAGAGCAAAGTGACACACAGAATAATTCACCTGTATGTAAGCATTCATCTGCAGCTAAATACCATCATCCTGTTTCCTGCACTGCAGGTGGTAATGAGGTATTAGGAGGAGAAGGAGGGAGTATGGAGGTTTGGCAACTTGAACCATCGAATTATGAGAACAATGAATCAAACAGTCACCTCTGTGCGTGTAAACCTCCTTTCTACAGAGAATCTCCTGAAAATATGCAGCTTCAGGATTCCACCAATAAACAAACTAACAGGCAAGACATGAACTGCAGAAGAGGCAGTCTGTTCATGTTTAATCAAAGACAATGTACCAGCTCATCAGAAAGAAACACAAATCAGTTGCTTGCATTAGATGGTGCAACAGACTTGATTCAAGGCTCCACATCATGCTGGATGTTTGATACTGCGAGGAACCTGAAATTGAGTTATAAAACAGCTGCAGCTTCGACAAAAAGAAACATATCAGGACTTCAGATGGAGCAGAGCAAATCGAAGGTTGAGGGGAAGGTGGAAACAAAGCAGGAAGTTGTAAGGAAGATAAGTAAAGTTCAAGAATCTAGCTCTGCTTCTGTGTTGTATGCAAAGAATAACATAAGTGACAGTGAGCCTGAGAAGACACATGAATGGATGGAAAAGACTTCAGACCTTAGTTATACTCGTCATTTGAAAGTACCGCCAACGTTGACTGTATATGAGCAGTACCAGCTTTGCGTGGATCGATTGCATCACCTCAGAATAAGACAAAGCCAACATGTCGAACCGGGATGCTTCATGGAGTCACCTGCAAAAGAGAGAACAACGTTGGAAGAAATGGCAGCACCAGTTGAAGCACCAGTCCTGCTGCCTACATCTGGCTTTGAATTGACCTCTTCCCCCACAAATCCTCAGACTAAAAAACATCTTAACAAAAGGGTTGAAGAAGCAAAAATTACAAAGGAGAAGAGTTCAGACGTGATTTATAAAAATGAGGACAGATCTAAGTACAAAAGAAATACGGCAACAATAACTGAACAGGGACAGACCAAACATTGTGTCAAGAAAACATGTGCTGCCATTTGTGCTGAGAGTAAAACACATTTGGACCTTGATCACAACAAATGTGGTGAATTAATAAAGGGAACTGATAATCTTATTAACACATCTATGAAGCACCTGGGGACTGCATCTGGTGATAATGTTCCAGCTGTGGAGGAGAGTGCTGCACTCACCCCAAACCCAGGTATTGAATATCATATATGAAGGCAGTTAAACGTTGTACAAATGCCACCTTACGGTCTAGGGTTGTGGTTCCCAACCTGGGGCTCAGAAATGAAATATAATATTCATATGTTTTCATTAGTGTATAATCACCTGAATATAGGAACCGTTGTGTTTTTTATTACCTTAGAATAAGACGTTTTTATCTACAGAAGGGTTGCCTTCCATGTTGAATGGCCATGTTTCTACAGACTAGCCCAGAATGAACAAAAGAAACACTTCCCAGCCCGTTCTCATTCCCACGTACAGGCGCGAGTGGTGTTCAGTTAGTTGCAATCTGCAAACTTCACCACTAGATGCCACTAAATCCTACACACTGATCCTTTCTACTGTTGTCATTTGCCCTTCTTCACACTTCATGCCAAATAGGTGATACAATTAATTACGATAATGATTTGTATATGTGTGTGAGTGTGCATGAATATATTGTTTGTATTTGTCTGTGTGTGTCTTTTTGTTCAGGTTCGTTTCCAAAGAGAATCGGATGTAATGCAGAAGTAAAGTGTTATCGGAGTCGTGTCAAAGGTCAAAAGAAAAAAGCTGGTGGTAGAGGTGCCTCATTGAAACTCTGTGAAAAGTCCCTGTCTTCTCCCAGTAAAGAAATATTACAAAGGTATGCTATAGATAAAGTGCCAAATGTGTCCATGAAGCAACATAATTTACCAAAACATGAAAACATATAGGCCTACATTTAGGGGTCGAGTGCACTCCCCTGATAGGATTAATTATTATCTTCTTTCAAAATCAAAAGCATGACTCTTTCAAATTAGCTCTGCAAAAATTGAAGCTGAATCTGCCCCTGTGTCTCCTGCAGACCTCAGTCATCAGGAGGCATCAAACACACAAAAAGACACATACCAGAGGACAAAGCTAAACGTACTGCAGCCTATAGAGATACACCCAAATGTCTGCAACTTACAAGGACACACACAAGTCTTCATGATGACCTACGACCAACCTCACCAGCCTCGGGTGAGTTCAACAAGAATATTAACACATTATGGAAAGCTGCAAAAAAATGGATAAATCAAACAAGCAAAATCATCAACAAGTCATATGAATAGCTAGATTTTAAAGGGTTTACACTTGTGGTAAACATAACACAGATTTGCTTCTGTTCCTTTTGAGTAATCTTTGTTTGAAATTGATTTCACTCTTTATCCCACATCGTTCAACCAGCAAGTCATAAGTTGAAGGGTATTTTTCATTAGAGTGAAAAAAAGAGTTCTGTTTGTGTACTTGTATTAATCTCATTATAGGGACAAAAATTGGTCCGCACAGTCTCATAACAATTTATTAGACTTATTTAGTAAAGTCATGCAAAAGTAAAAGTTTAGAGAGACTTAAATAACAGCTATTGATGTTAAAATATATATAGAATATCAATATATAATCATTTTTTTCTTTACAGGTGAATGTCAATGTGAACAAACTGACTGCAAATATGTGGTAAGAAATCTTTGTTATATATATATTTATATTATGAATCTACATGCAATATGACTCTACAATGACACCATGGTGTTACAGAACAATTTGTTATTCACAGAATGCTTTGGCTTTCTTTGAAATATCTGTCTGTGTTCACTAAATCTGTCTGTGTGGTTGTCATTACACCTGTCAGCCAGCAGGGGTCCCTGTATGTGACAGCTGGCTGCGTCTGCCTGATGAGGTGTGGCTGTCCATCCTGTCTCTGCTGCCTCAGAGAGATCTGTGCAGAGTGCTGCAGGTCTGCAGCCGCCTGCACACTCTGGCCACTGATCACACACTCTGTGAGTCAGCACTGTGAACATTCCTCACTTGAAAGAAAGAACTGGACTATAGTTTGTGTCAGATAGCCTGTTTTTGATGTTTGGCTTTTTAAGGTTAACACTGGAGTTAATGACTGGTGGTGGAAGAAGTATTTAGATCCTATATTGACGTAAAAGCAGCTGTGAAAATACTCCACTACATTTAAAATCCTGCATTTAAACCTTACTTAAGTAAAAGTGTTTAAGTCTGTAACTATTAGCAACAACATTTACTTCAAGTACTAAAAGTAAAAGTACTTATCATGCAGAAATGAGTCAGTGTTTCATGTATATGTTGCAGTATACTGCCAGGTTGAGCTCAGATTAACTATTTTATATACTGTGTCAGTTTCGGTCAGCAACCTCAGGCACATGGTAGCTTAACGAATGGCAATAAATGTGCAAGAGAGTTTGGAAAAGGTAGTTGGAAAGGTAGAAGTGCCTTCTCATCCTCATGCCAAATGACCTCTTTCACAGCCATTGGCAGTTAGATCACAACCTGGCTGTATGATTTCAACTCAGATGTGGATATTTTCATAAGGATGGCAGCCTTCTTGTATTTTGCTCTCATATATAATTATAATGTCCTGATCTTGGGAGAAAATGTTTTTTTTATGTTGTGTTAAAATAAAAGTAGAGTTCCGTTGGAGAATGAATCTATGGTGTAATAATTAAACTTAATGTTAATTGTTGATATGGCATTTAAAAAGGGCACTTCATATTTAAAAGGTTGCTGACACCTGATCTACAGCAAAGGATCATATTCTATAATATCATTGTTGTGTCCTGTGAGAAGCGCGTATATCTCTAAAAAGTTAGCTTGAAAGCTGAGAAAAACAGCCCTGTTTTCAGCTTTGTGACAGTGTGTTTTCCAGCTAATCCAAGAGGATAAACTGTTTATTTAGCTTAAGACGAAGGATATTTCTCTGAACCTATGAGGGAACATTTAATCATTCAGTTTAGCAGAATATTTTATCTTCAAAAGTGACTAAAATAACTAAAATTGTCAAACAAAAGAAATGTAGTGGAGTAAAAAAAAATACTTAATTACATTTTACTGCTGTTGATGACACAAGTGAGTGGGATGTGTGTGTGTGTGTGTGTGTGTGTGTGTGTGTGTGTGTGTGTGTGTGTGTGTGTGTGTGTGTGTGTGTGTGTGTGTGTGTGGCACAGCACATGGTGTTGTTCCCATGATGTAAGTACTTCCAGAGCTGTGGTGTACTGTACCACTCCCTGGACAAACATACAGTAAGATAACCCAGACCTGCATCATCATATGCTCTCATACCTGTACACAAACTGTAGGTCATTGAATCGCCCACAACAGGTCTCTATACACTGAACACTAAATCCTTTCTCTTTCTGAAGGGAAAGATCTGAGGGTTGAAAACTCCAACCTGACAGAGCAGTGGTTACTCTGTGCGAGCAGACGTCGTCCTCGCAGTCTGTGTCTGTACAGCTGCGGTGGCCCGTCTCTCACCTCCTGTGGGCTGGAGATGTTTTTCACTCTGTGCAGAAAAACTCTGGAGGTAAAACAGTGAATCAGAACCTGTCGATTCAAGTCAAGAGATTTGTATTTTACTTTATGGATCGCTCAGAGCAGGCGTGGAGGATGAGAAGCAGCCAATGGAAAGCTGTTAAGAAAAGGACATTTGATGAAAGCTTCATCCCATGACTTTACAGCGTGGCCTTTGAGTTGTAGGATTAGATCTTCCTAATCAATGAGCCACTGTGCTGTCTGTGTGTTATGTGAAAGATCCTCCACTTGGAAGGCAAACATATTTAAAGTGAATCTTCTGCCTTTTATTTTTTTTTCATTGACACTGAATTTATTGACCCTACATCCTGAATCCATCTGCCTGCTGTCAATGTCAACAAAACAAGAGATGAGATGAAGAAAAGATGCTGATGATACTGTTCATACTTCGTTTTTTAGAAAATCTTTCTTGTTGTCGCATTTTTAAATTTTCCTCTTATGCGATAGGTTCAAAATACATTTTAAAATGATCCAATATACAGTACAAACCTTGAAATCTGCAAATTGTATTAACATTTTCAGCATTTTGCTCTGCTGTGACTAGAGTTTATTATAATAACTTACCATAAATGACAAGGAATTAATCTCTTTCACCTCTGTGTGCCTCTGTAACAGTTAATTTATCATGCCATTTATTACTCACAGGAACTACAGGTCACAAGTTGTACTGGTCCTAGTCTCCATGGGGACCAGATGCTGCCTCTGATTGGTCAGTTGTGTGATCATGTGATCAGTGTTGACGTGAGCTGGAGTGGAGCAACAGACACAGGAGTGAAAGCTCTGAGTGACTGCTGTGCAGGGTCAGTTTCATAATCACACAAACACACACACAGGACTCAGATGATGTTATGTCTTAGACTTAAAATGTCATTGAATTATTTAAAACATGCACTTTTTTAAATCATCAGCAATAAAATGTTTAAGTTTCCTCCTTTTATGAATCAGTGTCTGTCATCAAAAACTCCCAAGCTGCATTAACATCCACCATATAAAATATCTTGACTGGATGGCAGGATGTAGCTTAAACCCCCTCATGCTGCACTGGACAACTAATGTGTCTGATTGCTGTTCAGCATTAAAGCAATACTACATAAGATTTGTTATTTGTTGAAATTTTCTACCTGTTTGTCGTAAATATGCTTTACAGCTGCACACATGATTATATTACTCTTTCACTTGTCCTGACCTGAAGATCAAAGTTACAGAGTACAAGAACAGGCCTATGGAGTGCAGAGTGGGAATAACAGAGGCACCATTCACCCGACAAGTTACAAAGTTACATAATGGGGCTTTAATCCTTTATTTATCTTTCATGTAGGTTGCAACTTAAATCTGTTGTCCTGAACGGCTGTCATGTCACTGATGACCCCCTAATAAAACTCGTCAAGAGACACAAAGAAAGGTGCGTAAGTGTATTTAAGTACTATAAAAACATTAAGTTACTATAGCTTGTGTGATAGTGTTTGAGCAAGTCAAGATGTATCATAAAAAGCATTTACATGTGTGCGTTTGCTTTTTCACCAACCTTTTCAGTGGATAGGCCATCCAGGTATATCAGGATGTGGAAGCATTTTCTGTTTAAATCTGTTTGCGTGTTTTTTCCCATCAGTCTGTACAGATTGGAGGTGTTTGGCTGTCAGTTCCTTACTCCATCCTGTCTACAGACTGTATATGAGGTACTTTATTTGGAAAATGAATCATCTAAAATATGTCTCAAACATACTTTAGCATGTGAACATACTCGTTGCTCCGTCCTTTTGCATTATGTCTCATTTCCTCTGTATGTAACAACACTATAAGTTTTACACTATATGTGTACAGTTTTTCAGTTTCTGTGTTCCAGATGTGTCCTGGCCTCCAGCATCTCAACATCGGACAGGTGCCAAAAGTCAACGCACAGAGCCTCACAGTGTTGACATCACAGCTCAAATGTCTCATTTCACTAAATCTCACTGGACTACAGGCGGTGAGGTTCACGTTTTGTCACTAAAATTTACAGAAACTTCAAAGATTTGTATGGTGGAGAAATTCTAGTTGTTAATTTTCCAGTGCAAAGTCCGAAAATTTAGATGTACTCTCTGTTTTTACTGTAACAGGTTACTGATGCCACAGTGGACACGTTGCTTCAGAAGTGTGTCAAACTTCAGAGTTTGACGTTCAGTTCCTGTCCTGGAGTCACTGACCAGACACTGCACAGCATCAGCAAATACACACCTTGTATTAGGTACACACATGCATACACACACACACACACACACACTAATGCTACCATACCTGTAAGGAAAATGATTTACATGAATTAGCACTTTTTCTGGGTTTTCAGTTACATTATATGTGTCAGGTTTTGGTTGGTAGTTTTAACTAATGTGGTTTTGACATCTTGACAGTCAGAGTGTGCGTTTGTGCGTCAGATCCCTGGATGTGAGCGGCTGTAAGGCAGTGACAGATGCAGGAGTTCAGTCTCTGGCTCTGGGGTGTAGAAGACTCCAGCAGCTGGACCTCAGCTCCACTGGCACAGGAAACAGAGGGTACAACACACGTCACACAACTAACTGAGGCGTAATTTTCTCTGACTGTGTGACTGTATGAATTCATGAAGATTTACCATCCACTGTATCCCAGACATCAGCAATGAAAGTGATGGGCAAAATGTTATAACTTACAGTAATGATGGGGTGTGTGTGTGTGTGTGTGTGTGTGTGTGTGTGTGTGTGTGTGTGTGTGACACAGGGTTACTCTGCTGGCAAATTACTGCAGCGGACACCTCCATACTGTGAAACTCAGTTTCTGCCACGTCACCTCAGAGAATATACTGAAGCTCTGCAGACGCTGCAAGAGGTAAACACACACATTAGCACAAATACTTTTAAATATTTCTAGAGTTAATTTCACAGAGCAAAATAAACAAAATGAGACTTATAAACACTTGAAAGTGACTGTGAAGGTTGGAAAATTGACAAGCTAGCGGTAGATAAAGTAATTCAAACTTACCAGCAAACGGCATTCTTCCACCACTCGTATAATACTGCTTCTAAAACCAAAGTGAACATGAATACATCATGTGTTCAAGTTAAGCTGTCTGGAAATTATGTTCAAAGCAGATAGCAAACTGCTGTATAGATATACTGTATCTGCCTTATAATAACAATATAACAATATTTTAAAAGTCCCTACTCATATAAAAAACATTCTCTCTGTTAAGATGAGCACAGTTTAGGAACCATTCAGTGGTGATAAAAAATAAAGCCTGTCAACACTGCCAACCAAGAATACAATGACTGACTGTTTGGTGTGATTTCTTGGGAAATAGAAACAGATCAGCTGCTAGTGGTGTAATTAAAAAGAGTCAAACTATCTCTGCAAATCTATCCAACTGTTTGGTGACTTTCCTCTGTAGCTAGGAAACCTATAAAAGCACAACAACATAACATATTAGCACACAATTACACTTATTTCCATGTTTCTCTCTCCTTAGGTTGAAGGTGCTCCATCTCTACGGTTCTGCTCATCTCCCCACTGAGAGAGAGATCAGAGAAGTCAACACTGCTGTTAAAGTTTACCCTCTGGCCTGATTCACACACAAACATCTGCACACAACTGGACAGATATACACAACATATAATAGTAGACACTAAGCAATGTCATAACATTCCTACTTTTATATACATATTTGTGATGTTACAGTAATGGGCTGAATGAGGTCTCAAAGAGGATTATGTTCAGAGATTAATAAAATCTATTTGAATTTATCTTCGTGTGTGTTTGGAGATGGATTTCAGATGTGCTATGACCTCCCATCCCGAGGCTCTGTTACCTGCAGGGCATCAAGTGTTTTATCTCAATATAATTCAGCTGTGTTTAAATCTTTTTCAATCAGGCTCATTAACTTGTTATCTTCACCTTAACTGATTAATTGCCCTTGTATTTTTGTTAGAAAAGGGCTGGATTACTCTCTAAAACAAGGCAAGATGCACTGTAGTGTGTGTTGGTTTCCACCAGCTCTCTGTTACATTCAAAATGCATACAAGCATCAGTCACAGTGTCTTCCTCTAGTACAACTACAGAGATACACACAATATGGATGGTATAGTATAATGACAGATAGATAGATAGATAGATAGATAGATAGATAGATAGATAGATAGATAGATAGATAGATAGATAGATAGATAGATAGATAGATAGATAAAAAGTTATTTTATCTGTTTTCTACTTTTGCAGACACTTTTATATTTGTCTTTTTGGTTTCCCTGGAGGGATTCTTCCACTTTGATGTCAGTCATGGCCTTAACAGCATTTGCAACACCATTTTTCAGGATCCTATGAAAAATTGTTTTCGTCAGGAGTGCACGTGTATCAAAAAAGAAAAGAGACAGAGGAGGAGGAGGAGAGGAGGAGAAGATATAAAAGTGAGGTAGCAGAAGGAGTGAGAATCATCCTGGAGCCGTCTTTCCACCTTTATCAATGGCATTTTTTCAGACATGGAGCAAAACGTTTTATTTGCTCCTACCTAACCGGTGGCTTCCAACCAGCTCTCATTCTCACCAAAAGGAAATACAATGTTAAATTTAACTGTCTGACTTTGCTGCACAGTTAAACTCCAACTGGCTCTGGCTGTTTTTATAGCACTTTTATCTGTTGTTGAGTTTCGAGACACTTTCTTCTAGAGCCACATTAACAAAGTCATTCAAAATCAAAAATATGGCATCAACAAGAGGCATGAGTGAGGAAGAACAAACTCGCCTGAGTTCACTCTTTCATGCCTACGATGTGGATAATTCAGGGTGTATTGAAAAAAGTGAGTTCTCCACTATTTGTCAGGAGCTTCATGTCCCGTCCCAGGAGGTAGACGGCATATTCAACCGCCTGGACGTCAACAGAGACGGCACAGTGACCTTAGAGGAGTTTATCAGTGGCTTCAAAGAACAACAACAGGAGGAAGAAGACACTGAGTCAGAGGTGACGAAAAATAGTGAGAGAGAAGTTTCAAACAAGGAGGAACATGTCATATCCAGGTGAGATATAAATTTTTTTTTTAACATTTACTGATCTATTGGCAGAAATAGAATATAGGTATGTTTTCATTAGTGTATAATCAGCTGAATAAGGTAATTGTTTCCATTACCGTATAATGAACTGTTTATACAGACACCGGTCCTCTTCCACAGGGTCCGCCATGTTGAACCACCATGTTTCTACAGTAGTTCACAGCCACCGTAGTTTCTGCTACACGGTTAGAAGGCTGAACTGTACAATTCAAATGGTTGCAATCGGCAAATTCACCACTAGATGTCACTGAATCCCTCACACTGGTCCTCCTACAGTGTATAAAATGTGAATAAATGTAATTCAGATAAAATAAACTCAAAAAGAATAAGGCATAAGGATGACATCTGTTTTCTTAATAAAATTCTTTCTTATAAAAATTCTTCTTTAAAAGTTTTCTTAAAAAGTACATGGTGCTCCATGTAATGCAGTGAATAAGGCCTTTTGAGAAAGTAAATAATTAATCAAAATAAAAAGTAATTTGTCGATTTATAGTCTAAATTTTAATTACAGAGAGATGTAAATTGCATGGAGTATAGTATAATGTGTTTATGTATGCCTCATGTTCTTGCTTTTCTGGTAAATTATACAAGTTCATGATCTCTGGTTCTATCATTTATAAAGTTTATTCAACTACATTACAGACTATTAGCCTTTCCCCACAATGAAAGCGCTTTCATTTGGCCTGAAGCCCAGACTTCTATTGTTGAAGTGAGAGAGAGGAGTGGACACACCTCCCACCACACACACACACACACACACACACACACACACACACACACACACACAGGTACTGATGGTTAGTGTGTTACCTGAGTCAGACACAGTCTCTCTTCTCTGTCCGTCCGTCCGTCCGGCTGCTTGTTGACTCGAAACAAACCGGGATATTATTTGCTGAAGAGAGCACAGGAGCACAAGTGTCCACGTTTAATTCATTTAAAATCACTTAAAATGGATTAACTCGATTACATTTTAGAGTAAATGCCTAACAGCTGTCGAAATGTTTGGATAAAAGCGGACAGTTTGGAGTTACACTTTGTTTGCAGGTGTCCGGAGAATAAAACACTGGCAGCTCTGTAGAGTTTCTGGCTTTTCTCGTCGCCACAACTTACTGAAACGCCTTCTTTTCTTCCAGCCAGCCAGATCCCTCCATCAAGGGTATGAGCGCAGAGGAGCAGGACCGGCTGCGCTCCCTTTTTCACGCCTACGACGTGGACAACTCCGGGCGCATCGAGAGAAACGAGTTTCTCACCATCTGCGCCGAGCTGCAGGTGTCCGCGGCCGAGGCCGACCGGATATTTAACCGGCTGGACGTCGACCAGGACGGAACCGTCACCCTGTTGGAGTTCATCAGCGGCTTCCACGAACGCTACGGAGAGGACATGGAGCAGGACGGAGGAGACGTGTCCGCCGCCTGGGAGCGCTTCCAGGGCAAAATGGGCGAGCAGGCCAAGTTCATCCCCAGGTGAGAGAGTCAGGGAGGTGGCATTGTGCGGAGGGGTGGATGGATGTCTTTAAAATATGGAACTGTTTAGATGATATCAGTGTTTGCAACAGTGAAACGATAGAGATCTCCATAGGAAGAGGCAGTATTTAGAATAAAGTACAGGTGCAGTCGACTGTGTGAAGGGTCCATAGAGCCATTTTCAAACTGCTCCAATACAAAACACTCATGTAACAACTAGTGCACCCTTGTTATTTGAATAACATGCAAATGCTGTGACTTTATGTCAGAAAAGGAGCGACAGCGGTCTGTTATGAGCTGGTGCAAGTGTGTCTGAGTGTTTTATGCATATCTATTTGAGTGTGTGTGTGTGTGTGTGTGTGTGTGTGTGTGTGTGTGTGTGTGTGTGTGTTTTTTTTTCCTGAAGGCATCTAATTTCAAATTGAAGATGAATAAATAAGTTTCCATGTTATGTGTCTGTTCCAATGGATACAGCAGATCTTTTACAGTATAGTGTTAAGAGTTAAAACAAGTTCAATTATTATTAATTATTAATCGTTGAGTCAAAATGTTAAACATTACCTGGTCCTAGTTTCTTAACTGAGAGGGTTTTATATAAAGGTAATCTGAATATCTTTAGGTTTTGGACAGTTTATCAGTACAAACGAGGCATTTTGTTCAATTTTCTACAATTTTATTGACAAACAATCGAGAAAATAATGAAAAAGGACACTTTTGGATCTTTTATTGTTAATATAGAGAATAATCATTAAAAACAAATCCATTTGTCCTTTACTCAAGTCCTCTAACTTCTGGTAAACACATCATTCGCAGCAACAGTCTGATGCTGTGTAGCTTTACTGAAATATGTTTTCTAAACAGAATCTCTTTCGGTAAAGTTATATCTATCTATCTATAGGCTATGTTAATTTAACACATTTTAAACTGTTTTGTCGAGATTCACATCCAAATACTTTCATAAATTGATTTTCTCAATGCCAGTAAAGGAGGGTGAGATAAAAACCTCTATTATGTTGAAACTGTAACCGTACCAACAACAGGATTTGTCATTTGTTTAAAAACCTGAGCCAAGTAGAGATATAACATATTATTAAGTGTGTTTCTCATTAATTCACTTTTTCCACTTGAAAAACTTGCCATTACATTTTGGATGATAGCACAGAGTCTAACTATTAGGACTAATATTAAGAATATTGTGACTATATCAAAATTTGGCAAAATTAAACAAAAAACATTAAAACAACCAAAGTGACAAAACTAATGAAAAATAACAAATTTTATTAGTTTTTTTTTACTATAGTTTGCTGAGAATCATTGACTTGAATAACACACAATAATCATTTGATTACAATATGAATCCACTGAGATACAATTAATGATCAATTAATTACTGTATATGTTTCACCAAAGGCAGGCAAAAAAAAAAATTCTCACGTGTTTCTATATAGAGACTTTCCACACTGAACTTAAATTAAAGAAAACAGTGGAACATTGTCAGTTAATATCAAGTCCTTTTGGTAACATAACTGTACAATGGGCTAATTTTTATTGGATAACAGTGTTAATAACCTGTATCATGTGTTTCTCCACCCATATTGCCTTCTTTGTGATTCCAGTGATGTTTTTCTTTCCTTATCAAAGTGAGATGTGGCCTTATGTAAAATGTAAACCAATGAGAAATAGGTTTTATAAACAGTTACATTTTCGCTTGACTGTCAAACTTTTTATTTATTTCTAAACTGAGATGCTGTTTCTTATTAATGTCATTAATCATTCTTTGTTTCACCTTTGCACAACTTAGGGTGTCTATTGCTTTTTGGTATTCGAAAACATATTCTATTAGCCTTAGGCAGAATTCAATGATGAATTAGTTTCCAGATTATCTTTTAAGATACAGTACCTCTTTGAGATCTGCGTTTCTCAGAGTGTCATCACTTTGCGTTTCTTCTGTTGAGAGTTAGTGTTTGCCTCCCATGATGCCTTATTGAACTTTCCATGAAGGGACCTATACACTGTCAAAATTACAAAAGGAATATCAGCAGTAACTAAGATCAGTCCTTTCTGACTTTAATGTTATTCAGCTTATTAACTTTTAACAGACATCTCACATTTTTAACATTCCAACCTCAACACTTGTTTGGTTTAACCGAAATGTAACAGCACCAAATAATTAGCCAGCTTTGTTCACTTATGCCTTGACCAGATAGTTTCCATAATCCTAATTTAGTTCAATTTCTTACTCTTTAATTTTAAGTTCACAGCTGCTTCTGTTTAGACAAAACAGACAGTGTTTCAGCTCAGGTATCAATTTGGTATTAGTATAGACTGCTACCTATGCCCCCCTCTATAATTGTGTCTCTACATCTGTGTTTGTGTGTTTATAATTGTTTATATAGCTTCAGTGTGTGTGTTTCAATGATGTAGATGTGTGTGTTGGGGGGGGGGTGACCCCAGGCCTTGCATGGGACTCGTCCTCGTGCTGCTGTTCTGTGGCATTGAGACATTGATTGTCACAGTGGTGACATCTGCTAAATACACTCTCTTATCTTCAAGCAGTTACAGTCACTGTAACAGTAGTCAGCTGAGAGACGACAGTTTGGAGAGTGTCTGTTTTTCCGGGGATGAAAGAATATTTTGTGCAAATATGAGATGGACACATCAAGAGCAGAAAATCCGTTATGATCCTATTTATAATTTTATTGCTGACTGAGGCTGATGTAACTATTCTCTGAATCTCTCAGCTGATTGAGACAGTCGCTAAAATTAACAAGACGGCTTCTCTGCACAACATTACTTGTACATGTCCTCTATGCTTTTCTCCTTTGGTTTTCGTTTTAAATGCTTAAAAGTATTTCTTTTTAGTTTTGTAAGTGTGGATACAATGGATGCCGTGTCAGAAGCACCCTGACTTGCAGTGGTTTTCTTGAAGATGTTTCACTTCCCATCCAAAGAGCTTTATTTCTGAAGAAACTCCACTTGGCTTTGACTTGATACTTCTAGATGTTGTATCCTCCTAAGTTGGATGAATGTAAACAGATACTTTGGTTGAGATGACACAATCTATTCTCTCTCATTATGCAGCCGTTTAGGAGGTCTGAATTATTTAAAAAAGGTCTAAATGAATCATACAGGTGTAAATAGTTACTATAATTTCTGTGCCATTTCTTTGAGACGTGCATTTGCTTGTAGCATTTTCTGTCTACATAATATCTTCAGATTTTTCCAGGAGCAGAGGTGTTTTCTGTCACTTTAGATGGTCAAACTGCGATCCTGAACACATGATCATATCAACCTAACAACAGTTTCTATGTTTTTGCTTGTTTGTGAGTCACTATGTGTGACGGAGCGGCGAGCTGTGTGTCACTGTGAGTTATTGACAGACAGGCAGCAGTGTCTATATGCTTTAGCATTACAGCCAGTCCGCCCAGTGAGAAGGTAAACACACACACACCACTATACACTTATATGACCCACTTTTACCATCATGCTGTGTCAGAGGATGCGTTATCACTGTATAATGACCTCAGGGCAAGATACATAAACTGTATGATTAGGCTGCACATGTTGGCGTTAACCTACAGTGTACATTGACACATCCCTCTGGTCTGGTTTCTGTTTTTATACCGTAAAGAAGTGTGTCAGCTAGTCTCTCCACTATTTTTTGTCTTTCATTGTTTATTCGTCTTCTTGGTCAATCAAGAAACTGTGTTAATTAATATATCAGGGACACTCAAATACTTTTACATAGTTATTTGCTTTCTTGTAGAGTTACATAAGAAGACTGATACCACTCTCATGTTTGTATAGTAAAGCTACAGGCAGCTGCTGATTTGCATAGCTTACCTTAAAGACTAGATACGGGGGGGCAACCCGGCTGTGCTGTTATGTCTCTCTCTCTCTCTATTTCAGTTTTACTAGTTGGTTATATGCTGGAATAGTTCTAGTATCTGAGACCTCATCCATCTATTTCCGAAGAGCCGTTGTGAATCTTAGAGTGTGCTCGGCTGTGGCTGAGGCGGGCTGAATGAAGCCTGGTTACTGAAAACAGCCTCAAAGCAGCCATGAGCTTAATTATGCATCACTTTAAACTTTCATATAATTTGAACAGGTGAATTCAACCCTGTAAAGTTGTCTTGAACGTACAGACCGAATAGAAGCTATTTTTTCTATCAGGCTGTAAACACAGTTATTATCACTTCTGTAGCCAACCTCAAGAGGCCGTTCGAGGAACTGCAGTTTTTGGCACTTTGGTGTTGGCCTCATTTGCCAGCTACCAAGGGACCAGTACCTTACTGGAGTCTCCGATGGTTCCCTGACAACTTGTCCCAGCCAAGAAATGGTCCAGAACGTGTCCCCTATAAAGCGATGAATTGTTGTTTCTGACGCGTTTTTGTTTTACACAGTTTTTGTAGAGAGTGAACAAATAAGATATAACATTGTAATTAGATGGGCTAGTAGGTGGATTTTGTCATCTAAGTTTAGCTGTTTCCCTCTGTTTTCCGTCTTTTTGCTAAGCTAAACTAACCAGCTACTGCTCGTGGCTTCATATTAAATGGACATAAATGGTTGGAGAGCGGTGTCAGTCTTATCTAATTCTTGAAAAGAAACCAAATACATTTTTCTTAAAATTCTTTAAAAAACTGTCTACAAATACTACCGTTACTGTAATTCACTGTGTTTGACTCAATAAAACAACTGACTCACAGATAAACTGTTAAGCTGACATATTGACAAGTTGACATACTTACAGCTGACTCATGTTTATTTTATGTTCAATATATAACAGAAAAAACAGGATTCTTGATCTCCTTAAAGTCCAATTTTGATGTCAAATTTTGATTGTCTTCCAGGAACGAACAAGCAGCTACGTTGTACCAGAACATCAGTCTCACTGAGCCTAGACTGATACCTCAGCTTGAGAAAGTCATCATAAACTTCATCAAAGAGATCAAACAGCAGAACTCAGAGATGGAGAACCTGGCTCTCGCCATCAAACGGTGGGAAACACACACATGAGCAAACACATACTTGTCCCCTCGATGACAATGGAACTGCAGAAAATTAGAATATGATAAAACATTATAATATCCTACTGTAAGAGAATAACAATGCTTAAACCAGATATTACTGAATAACTGCATGTTGTGTTTCAGATATAATGACTCATGTCCGGCTGGCATTATATAGTTTAAACATAATTTCCAATAAGTTGTAAATGCTTTTGTCTGCGTCCAGATGTCAGGGAAAACACACAAATAAAATTTGTCAGGTCAGGTCAATTTAATGACTCTAAATTTGCTTCAGGTGCCCTGTGACCACACACAAGACAGTCAAGTGAAGTCCATTTTATTTATATATGTCCAATATCACAATGATAAATCCTCTCCACCATGCAGACATGGAAGAGGACAGATTACAAAGACACAGGAGGCAAAGCTTAAGCACACCATTAACACAGGGAGGAAAAAGGAAACAGACACAGAGAGGGAGAGGGAGAGAGATATCATGCACACAAGGACTCTCTCCTTGAGAGAGAGATTGGAAGATGGAGATCCAGATCAAAAACATCTGGAATGAGGCACTGACAGCCAGGAAAGGGAGAGACAGCTGATGGTCCAACTCAGAGAAGCCAGAGTGAAAAGAGAAGACAAAGAGGAGGAACTAGGGAGAGCAAGAGAGGGACGAGAGAGAGGTGCAGCAGTTTTCAGAAGGTTTACAGTATTTTCATCAGTAGGACAAACATTGACTATAAAGGGTTTATAGATTCACTGAGACCGACAGATAATGGTAACGAGTACATGGCCTGAAGTAATCAAAGAATTAGCAGCTAACTGAAAGTTAAGGCGAAAACTTTTAAGTTTTGATTTAAAGGCTGTCTGATATCAGCAGGGAGGTTATTGCAGAGAAAAGGGTCATGATAGGAAAAAGCGCTACAGCCTGCTGACTTCATTTTAATTCTGGAGGCAGAAACGAGCAGAGACAGGGAGGGAATGTAAGGTTTAAGGAGATCAGACAGGTATGAAGGGGCGAGCCCATTTACAATTTTGTAAGTCATCCGATGTGACATGAGAGACAGAAATCACTATCCCGAGTCAGAGGTTTTACCACTGCAGTGAGTAGGTTCATGCACAAACTGTATGAAACTGAATAAGTATCTAGAAGCGGCTTTACTTGCTTAGAGTAACTTGGTTTTCAAACTTGGGGAATAATTTAACTTTTAGTTGGAACAACGAAGGAAGAAATAGTGGTTTATTAATTATAATTTATAGTGATCCCAGTTTGACCATTGAAAATACTCTCAAATTGAATAATTCATTCATCGTTCATTACTTTTATGTATATTGAATATTGTATGGTTGTCATAAAATCCATGCCTTCTGAGAACCATTGGTCTGTGAAGTACCCTGAACAAAGCAATTCATAGTTGATGAAGATGGTTTTAATACAAGAGGCAATCTGTATATCTGTATAACCAGAAGATGATGTATCAGTTGAAACAAGATACGTCTGTAGACAATGAATGGAGGTTCCTGGCGTGCAGTGAAATAATCCTGTTGTTGTTTTGCAGAGCACAGGACCAAGCATCAATGCAGCTCAGTGAAATGGAGGAGGAAATGGACCAACGCATTCAATTTGCTGAGAGAAAAACACGAGAGCAGGTTGGACAAAGTCAGACACGCAAACACATAAGACCTCCTAAAACACAACAACATGACTTTTTGATGTTGTTTTAAATATTCCAGGCTCGTGTTTTTGTTCCTCTGGAGTTGGCGTAGGCATAGCGATAAGCAGAGCGTGTTTGTTCTGTTCTTCCCTCATGTCAAACAAACGGCTGAATATGAGATCCAAACTCAGACACGCCTGCTGATCGGTGGCATTTCACAGCTCTGTGGATCCCAGATATGAAACAGTAGACAGATAAAGGTGCTGGAGCATGTTTTAGCCATTGGTGTTTAAAGTGATATGGCTGCATATATTATTGATGATAGGAATGGGTGATGTGTGGATGAAAATAATAATGTATAAAGAATAAGACATAAACATGTAACTAACCTGAACTCTTAAATATTGTTTAACCTGTTTGCAGTAAAGGATAAGTTGGGACTTTTTTGATTAAGTAAAAAAGAGTTATTTAATTTCTGTCTGAAAATGAATATACCTGCGATGTTTTAACACAATTTCTTTCATTCTGTGATTCTTGCAATCTTCAACAATGAGGCTGAAATATGTTACTGCAACAGGAGCTTTTGGATAGTTGAATTAAAGTTATCTAACTTTTCCATGAATTATAAACTCCTGGACTGTGAGTTTTATGAAAGCTGGACATATTTCTCGGAATCTGGTGAAACACATTAAACAGTGTGTGAAATGATAAGAATTGATAACAATATTTAGCTTTCCGTGACATAAAATGAAAAGTGAAAACGACGAAGTGACAGAACAGCACAGATCACTCGCCACTTCAAGCTTCAGACCCTCCGATTTACTTACCTTGTATTCATTTATTTTTATCTTTGATTATCTTTCAAACTTGCGCGGAAACATAAACTCTGTCTTATCACTGCGTGTGTGTGTGTGTGTATCAACTTATGTAACTGTACTCCACTGACTCAGAAGCTGCTGTTTGTTTTGTGTAAGAAAAGCACACAGAATTAGAGGGCACTCGTCTGTATTCTCGCACACTGTAACGTATGTGCACACAGTCGTGTTCTGACACCTTTAAGAGAGGTTTTTATTTTTGGAAACTGTAGACAGACAGTTCCTGATACACTTATTGATTCCTCAGCAGCCTCCAACCACAGTTCAAAAGCTGCCCTAAATTCGCTTCAGATTAATGCGTCACAGAAAAAACTGTAGAGAGAGCAAACACACATATACACTTTCATAAAATAATGTCACAAACTGTTAATGCAATTCATTTTGTGTTGGTGTCTGTGTGCAGGAGAAGAAGCGAACAGAAGCTGCACTGAGTGAGTTACGAAGAAGTTATGAAACTGAAGTGTGTGAGCTGCAGTGTAAGATCCAGAGGATGCAAATGGTAAATGTTTCACTCCGTTTTCATTATAACACACCATTAACACTGTAAGTCACTTGTTCCCAACCTGAGGATCCAGATCCCCACAAGGGGCCGCCAGAACTTGACAGGGTGTCTCGAGGTTTTCTTGATTTAGAGGGGGGTAAAAAACTATTTTTTATAGATATACTCCTCTCTGTGAAGAACACTAAATTAAATTGTTATTTTTAAAGTTTAGATTATTATTTAAAAGGATAAGGGCAAGACCTGAACAAAAGTTAACATAGCCTTCACTTTCTCCAAAAGAGCTTTATCCTGCTTTAGAAAAGTCTGCAGTTAAAAACAACCAAAGAGCTAGTAGAACAATGGCCAAACAGGGAGAAGAAAACACTGAGTTTGTCAAAAAAGAAATAAGGTTTTTATCTCTGATGCTCACAGGAAATAATCTTCTCGAAACTAATTTAAAAAAACTATTCACTATTTGGGTTAATTGTACAGTTTATCAGTTATTCTGTGCTGTTATTGTTTTGCATTGAATATGATATGAAATCGGTCAGGAGTAATCAGTTTACAGTGATAGAAAAGGGGTCCCTTAAAGAAAAGCACTAATGTGAGTCAATACTGACTTCTGTGTTCATATTTACAACCCACTTATTGTACGTTTCTTCTCAGTGTTGTATATTTATCTTCAATGAATCAACGTCATATCAGCCCCACTTAAGAAACTTAAATCATAACCCGTATGTAAATAATAGGCAATATGGTAAACATAGGTAAACATGAAAACTCTTTCAATTCACTGGACACTGATTGAATCTTCAGAATTACAATGAATGTGTCTATGCATGTGTACTGTATACGCAGTTTTAACAACAACAATGTGAGTACAATCTGATTTAGGTAAAAAATAACCTTAATCCTGAATATGTGAACTTGTCCATCAGATAGAAGAAAAGTACAACAACATCACTGTGAAAGATGAGAGTCCAGCCTTGAAGAAGAAGATCAATGAGCTAACCCTGGTGAGACTGAATATGCTCATTAATAACACGTTTCTGTACTTCTTCCTGCTCCTAGTTTATAACGCATTCATATTCTTCCATTTTCCGTCTGCAGGAGAACCAGCGGTTAAAACAGGAGCTGCTGAAGTCTCAGACCAAAGTTGCCTGTCTGCTTAGTGACATGGACTCGCTAAAGACAGAGCTAACTGATCAAAGCATCAGCTCTGAAAGGTGAATTTAATACAGTTTGGTCGGCTTTATGTTTTCTTATGAATGCTGAGTCTCTTTATGTACTGGTTCAGTTCAGTTTTGGGTCATTTAAGGAAAGTATTGTTACATAAAACACACATCATCTTCCTCTCTATATACATACACACTCATCACTTCCAGTGTTTACTCTAAAAGTCTAAACCTAGAATTACTGACTTGTAGAGCAGGTTTTTGCCACCTTTTTCTCACTGCACTTAAAGCTGAACGTGAACTTGAGAGTAATAACTACTTGCACCCTGTTCACCATCATATGTAGCTCCAAATACTCCAACTTAGATACATTTCAAATAATTTTTTTATATTAAAAATACATTATATATAAAATAAATGTATTTAGCAGGGCAAATGCACAACACATGTATTGTACCAGATATAACTAAAAGCTATCTCATCTGGAGTCCTTGGGAGGAGGCCACTAGTGATGCGAAGGTTACAGAGATAAAAGATGAATACTAAATCAACACCTTACAAATCAAAAAACAGACAAAATAAAACACCATATGAAAAACAAACTAAGAAACAAAACCCAAGACTATCAAACTATCACTGTTGAGAGGTTTTGTTGCAGAGACATGAAGAGAGAGGGAGTCCACGCCCCCTCCTGGTGTTCCCGGGGGGGGGGGGTGTTTTCATTTTGTCACAGCTGAAACAGGATATCCTGGAGTGACTTCACACACACAATAACTTCTTCAGAAGCGTTGCTTAGCAACAAAAGCAACAGGGTCACCAGCAGGATAACTCTCCAACTATCTCAGCAATGTTAACATTGTTGCTTCTGTGTCTCTGAGGTGTCTCATGTTAATCATAAGTTAGGTTTAATGTCTTTGAGTTGAACTGGTTTCACTAGGTTACAGAGGCATGGAAATACCTCTCATCCTATTTATTGTCAGTTTTTCAAAGTCAGCATGATTTGATTATTGTTAATTTCATCCTCATGATGAATGTGTAGTTCTGTGCAGGATGTCCTCTGTGACAATACAAACACATGTTCACTGGCACTAATTCAGGTTACCGTAACTGTGACTGATAGACTTTGTTTTGTCGCAGAGACGAGGAGCTCATGAAACACTTCACTGATGAGCGAGACCACCTGGAGGGTCAGATCGAGATCCTGCAGTAAGTCAGACAGTTTCATACAGTATTGCTAAGGTGTTCTACTGAAGATGGAAAGAGTTGCTGTACTAATGATTATTTTGCTCTGTGTGTGGATAGGGCAGCCAACAGGAAGCTTCATGACAGCAACGATGGCTTGAGGGCCGCTCTGGAGAGGATCACCAGGGTAAGGCTGCACAGTTAATCCTAAAACAATCAAAACTGAAAACTAGTTCAGTTTCTAAATTGCAAGATGCTGAAGTTATTTCATGCAATTGGTTAGTGACTCTATATAATGTTGGTATTCTCGCACTTCTTTATGAAAATATTCAGTTCACTTTTGGGTCATCAGACTGGATTTATTCACAAGGCCTCAGCATCGTATTTGATTAATCAGGTTTTTCACCGTAAGAAGTCGTGAACATATTTGATATTCTGATGTCTAATCTATGTAAAATCTTTACACTGTTTAAAATGCATTCATTGGAACAGCAGATGTTAAACAGTAACATTCAGAGTTTGGTTAAACAAGTTTTGTCAGCTGCGAACTGTATGTTGTGTGACAATGTTCAGTAAAACAATCACAGTATGACGGCTGATTTCAGGTCATTAACACAAACAAGGGAAAGCTCCTTTTAATCTTTTTAACTCTTTTAATTGTTGTGTGTTACAGTCTGGTAACGGGGGCTCACCAGGAGACATAAAGGACAGAAGCAGAAGTAAAAGCATCTGCTACACATCACCTTATGCCTTAATGGATAGGTAAGACCTAAAGACAATGGGTGTCAATTATCCCCATACCTTCTTTTCTTTCAATATATGATATTATATTATTCCTCAAGCAGTTTCATTCTTCCTTTTAGAAACAACTCAGTAGGGAAACTCACAAGAGTAACGGGTTAAGAGTAACGCTTATATTTAATGATTTTCGCTTTTTACATCAAGACCAGACATTTAAGGTTAAACAGTAGATTTATTTCAGAACAGGTTGAACCAAGTGCATGTACACTGAAAAAGGGATTTTGCTTAAGTACACAATGACAAACATTATATCTAGTTGATGCTTTTGCTTGCAATTGAAGTTTTTTTCTCTAAAACACATAGCTGCGTATTTACATAGTAGTAAAGTAAATGTTTAATGTGTAATGTGCTGTGGGATATATATATATATATATATATATATATATATATATATATATATATATATATATGTAGACAGCATAAAATGTATTACACAAGGTCAAAAGGATATATATCTACATACCCAAAGTAACACAAAAAGCAAGACCAACACAAGAACAACCACAAAAATTATTGAAAGTCTTGTCTAAGCTGAAGTTGACCCACATAATTCTATATACATTTTTACATCTTAATGAGTGGGTAAATTATGATACTTTCTGTTGAAGTTAATTATTTCTCCTTGTCAAAAAAATAGTATCTTAGCATTAGTACATTTACATGTATGTGAACAGGTGCACAAGAAATCCTACATACGTATTTTAGTCTTTTTTCAGCAGTATACAGTGAGGAGTCAGACAGGAAGTTGATATACAGTGAAAAAGTCCCCAGCTGGATATGAACATGGGATGTTGCAGTAGTTTTTGGTCTGATTTTAACATCCTCGCCTCTAAGATTTCTGCTTACACCTCAAATCAATGGAGGTGAAAGGTGGTGGACTATTTTCTACAGAAGAAATAGTAAAAATGGCTCTTGACCAATGCTGCTGCTTCATTGTACTGGGGAAAGTGGCAGAACTTTCACAAACAAATATCTCAAAAACAATGCAAATAAAAACAAAAGTATATGAGGGGCGAGTTACTATGAGATAGGGTTCTCTGTCATTTGAACCGTGTTTATGTCATGGATTATTTCCCGACCTCTTCCTCAGGTTCTGCCAGCGTATGGATGATTACCCTCTGTACAGCCGCCGGCCCAGCTGTGACACTCTGGCCTTGGCCATGTGCGACCCAGGCCTGAGGCGCAGACACAGCAGTGAGTGCGAGGAGGACAGCCTGCCTGAGATCTACATGGACAGCGGCCTGTCGACACTCAGAGGTTCTCATGGAGGCTACGACTCAGAGCATGAGGTAAAAGGTCAAGAAGAGGAGGAAGAGGAAGAGAGAGGGGAGAAGAAAGTGGAGGATGACAACAATGATAGCATGATGGGAGAAAACTCTGACATTGAGGTGAGACAATATGAAGGTCAAGCACATGGACACAAATGTGCATGTTTACCAGGTTCACCATATTAGTGTAGCATGTAGCAGGCAGTTAAGTAGCACTAAACATAAAGTATAACTGGGGCTGATGGGAAATCAAGGATAAGGGATAAAGGTAATTTATTTGTCATTATAAAACACAAAGTTGCACAAGGAAATTAAATTATGACACATAGAACATAACAGGTAATTAAATTCATATTAGATGGATTTAGAAGTCATAACTTATCATCTCGGGACCTTGAATTTACCAGATTTCATGGCAATCCATCCAATAGTTGAGATATTTCACTCTAAACCACAAATGTTAACCTCATGGTGGTACTAGAGGATCACCAAAGTCTGTAGAATTCATCCTCTGGGGACCATGAATGTCTGTACAAAATACCACATGAATCCATTTAGTAGTTGTTGAGATATTTCAGTCAGGATCAAGATGGTGAAACAACTGCTGACAGCACCTGCTGCTGGGCTAACAAGGAATGTGTAGAATATTTCAGATGGCTGCACAGATTTTTAGGTCAAGTGAGTCATTAGACCCTAAATAATATCTTATTTGGTGGTTGATCTGCGATTCTGTGAGAGTTGACACTCTGCTTCAGTCCATAAATGTAAAAAAAACCCTCATAGAAGTAAATCATTGAAGTTAAGAAACCATTTTGAAAAGCTTTGCCAGAAAGAAAATGTTGGTACATCAGATGAGAAATATTAAACCTAAGATGTTTTTGTGTAGCAGGACACCGGTTTCTAGCTTTCAAAAACGTCCTCATGTTCACAGTTTCTGTAAAGGTTGTAAATAAGTGGTAGTGATAGTGTGAATTATGTGTTATTAATGTCCGCTACTGTGTGTCTACATCACAGCCAGCAGAGACACAGGACGGTGAATCAGCAATTGGGTCAGACAGCAGCTCAGTTTTGGACTGGAAGCCATCTGAATCCATAGGTGTGTCCGAACCCCCCGCCCCAACTACAAGAAAGGCCCTCAGTGCCATCAGTGTTCAGGTAAGAGAGAGCTGGAGGGTGTGTAATGGAAGAAAATTCAGTATTGATATTCATGGTCATTAGAAGATCATTCCCAATGATTTTGGTGACGTTCAGACTTTTTTTTAGAGCAGACAATACAGCAGATCTGTAGCCCCTCTCCAGTAGCTCCCTGTGGCTTTGACAGAAAATTATATAAAAAATAACATTTTCATTATCATTGTTGAAGACCTAAAGTCATATTTCCATTCTCCAAATGAAAGATTAATCCAATCACCAATGAGCTGGAAATATGTTTTTGAAACTAGCACCTTCCTCAGAACAAAGCAGCTAGCATTGCTGTAGCTGCTAGTGGATCTTTAGAGTTTATTTTATGTATTTCTTTGACATTTACTGACCAGTGCTGAACAGAGCTGATGATACAAATGACAAAAGTAGTGGTCGATGCTGAGGACTAAATATATTTAACATGAAGTAAATGTGCAGAAAGTAAACACAGTCAGCTTATCACTCTCTCTTACTTATTATTATTATTATTATTATTATTATTATTATTATTACTATTATTAGAATATATCTTATTCTCTCACTTGCTTCCTCTCCAGAAGGAGGACAAGGACAGCGCTGACCTGGGCTACATGACATCAGAGAAGGCGTACAGGATCGTGTTGGCTGGAGATGCTGCTGTGGGGAAGTCCAGCTTCCTGCTTCGCCTCTGCAAGAACGAATTCAAATTAAACTCCAGCGCTACGCTGGGTGAGCGCTAAAGCCAACCCCTTGTCAATGTTTAGACAGAATAACAACCTTTATTGTCCTGTTCTTTCAGCAGACTTATTAATGTTTAATTTCTGTAGATATTCTGTTAATCTGATCAGGTTCTGCCTAAAAATATCTAAAATGTAAAATGTGTCTCTCTTTTTTTCAACAAGCCCAGTAGTGTGACATGTTGGTTGGTTCTTCTTTTTGTTTTCAGGAGTGGATTTCCAGATGAAGACACTAATTGTGGATGGAGAGCCCATTTTACTACAACTGTGGGACACTGCAGGACAAGAGAGGTGTGTGTTGGTGTGAATATTTGAATAGTGCGATTCACTTTTAAATAATTTCTTTGTAAAGCTAAAATGTTGCTGTTTCATCGGATATGTATGCTGTTTTTAATTATTCATTTATGGATGTGTTGTGTAAATAAAGCTTATTACTTAATTTATGTGGCTGCTAGATAGTAAAATCTATACACACACAACAGTGCATAAGCAGACATATTGTAGTCATCCTTTCACAACAAGCAGTAGTTAATTATGTTTAATTTTCTAACTTGCTGTACATGCGTTTGTGTGTGTTGAACCAATTTTTCATCTCAGGTTTCGCAGCATTGCAAAGTCTTATTTCCGCCGGGCGGATGGTGTGTTGCTGCTGTACGACGTCACCTGTGAGAAGAGCTTCCTTAATGTTCGAGAATGGGTGGACATGATCGAGGTAAAGCACAATTCTCCTCTGCTGTATTACAGTAGTTAGCAAAAAAGTTCCAGACTTCAGCAGAATATAGGAAAGGGAGATTTTCTGTAATGGCAGCATTTGTGTTTTTGTTTATTTGAAGGGCTGCATGATATGTTAATAACATCATTGTCATCACAGTGATTATTTTTGACAGATGCTGCGATTGTGATATGATTCACAATTAGCGGGAAGGATAATGTGATGTTGTTGGGTTATGTATCAAAGAAACATCTTCCTACATGTGGAGAACAAGATTTGTAGGCCAGGGAATCTCTGCAGCACAACAGTACTTCCCTATGATGCTGTCTTGACACACACTTTATCCTTATCAAAAAATTGCAGCTTCTTGCGCTTGGTCATATTGCAATTTCAATAATATTGCAATTAATTGTGCAGCCCTATTTATTTGTTTATTTAAAAGATCTCCATTTGCTGATCTTCCTGAGGTCCATTCCTAACACATTACAGGGTTGATTACATGAATTAAAATTACATCAAAGCTAACATTCATGTACAATTCAAAGTCGGGTCAAAACTGTACATACATTTATGGGACACTAATGAGATAATAATAGGGTGATTTATTTTTAATTAGGCGGATATTAAGGTGTAAATTATTCCAGTTTGTTATGGCTCTGTCAATTATGTTTGTCCTTGAGCTGCATAACACAATATGGCCGTTACCGGCTAATCTAGTGTTGTGGTTATGTGTGTTATTACAGTAAACTTGTCACATGTTTTATTGAATATCAAACTAAGTGATGTTGCTTGTTTCTCTTTTTGACATGCAGCAGATATGTAAGTGTTGCAGGAACATTGTTTGGATTGTTTTCTGCTGTTAAACTGTGGGCATGTTCACATTTCTCTGACTTCTTATTTGTGCATGCAGTGTGTGGTTTGTAACATTATATCTCGTGTTGTCTGATATAATGCATGATGCACACCAGTGGTGGAATGTAACTAAGTACATCAAGTACTCTTCTTAAGTACATTTAAGTTTAAGTTTGAGGTGCTTGTACTTTACTTGTCTACCGTATTTCCATGTTCTGCTACTTTCTACTTCTGCTCCTCTATTTTGGAGGCAAATATTGTAGTTTTTACTCTATTACATTTAGTTACTTTGAAGATTTAGATTAATAATACAAAATATAAATCAGCCATGTACACATTAATGATGAATAATTATAATCCAGTAACGTAATATATATGATTCTGAAATGGGACTTTCTGTATAATGAGTACTTTTCCTTTTAAGATAAGATAAGATTTTCCTTTATTGGTCTACATTCAAATTTACTGTGCTTTGATGCCTTTACTGTTGTACTTTTACTTAGGTAAGATTTTGAATTCAGGACTTTGATTGTATTTTTACACTGTGGTGTTGCCACTTTTACTTATGTAAACTTGAGTACTTCTTCCACCACTGATGTACACACTGTGATGCTTAATGTAAAAGTAGTTTCAGTCATCAATAATTTGTTTTTTACATTTTAATCACCACGCTGCAAGTAATGTACAACAATATAAGTTACTTTGTAATATTTTGTTCTCCATTTAATTTTTTTCTTGTTTTTACCTTCTTCTTTTTTTGGCAGGATGTGTCCTACGAGGATATTCCCATCATGCTTGTGGGTAATAAGTGTGATCTTAGACAAGATGGAGTTAACTGTGTTCCTACCAGCTATGGAGAAAAACTGGCCATGGTAATGACAAATAAAAACCCCACTCACCTTACTATACCTGTGAGGACATGTTAATGACCACATAACTCACAACACATTTGGTATATCTGCGAGATATCTACACCGGACCTTGATCCTAGTTTAATCCAAGTATAAATCCAAGTAATAACGCTCAGTGTGGGTTAATGACTAATAGTAAATGAAAAAAAATTATTATGGATTAATGATTTCCGGTCTTTACCCAACAGACATACAACACTCTGTTCTGTGAAACTAGTGCCAAAGAGGGCTCCAACACCCTGGAGGCTGTGCTGCACCTGGCCAGGTGAGACAACCGCTTCAGTCCGCTGAATGTGTAAAACAAACAAACAGCAGTTTTAATTTGGTGTATTTTTGAGTCTGATTCAGAAACAAATTGTCCTCATGAGTTAGGAAAAACTAAGGGGACTATTACTTGACTTTTCACTTGTCAAACACAGGTGTGATTAAAGTGTTCTGTTGCATTCAATTTTGTTTTAGCTGTTCCCGGACACAGGTGTTGTATATGCAGGCTAATTGTTATGGCTTAGTGGGACACTAAAATCTAACATTGTTGATGTCCTTTAGTTACACAATTGGAAATTTTGCCATAGGAAGGTAAAGTATCTGATGAAAGGTAAATTTGCCAAGGTACTATCAAAAACAATCAGGATCACCTTATATATAGTACGAACAGCAAATACTTTCCATGCCAAGCTCTTAATTGTGACCTTTGCTGCCCTCTGGTGTGTAAAAGACCAGAAAGGTTGCCCTGTGGAGTTTTGTTTTAATAAACACAAAAGTTATGTTTACATTCAGTGTTACTCATAAGAATGAATTGTATCCTTGAGGTCCAAGGAATGTTTTGAATGCAACTAGTAAAGGTCAAAAGCTCGACAGGGAACATTTAAATTGATCTACATACATGTTTTCATTGGAGGTTGCAAGAGCCATGTCTCTATGGAGTGACATATCATGAAGAAGAATAGAAAGTGAAACACATGCTTTCAGTCTCATGAACAAATTCTCCTTGAGCACTCATTACGCTCATTTGATTGAGGTCTGTATACTCCAGCTTCTGTCCTGCTAAACCCTATTAGCTGTACTGAAATTGGGGACAAGTGGCAGCTATCTTTATAAGGTGATTCGAGTATCGTTTCAAGTTTTTCTTCCTTGATTTTTTTGTTCCACCTGTTAATCTTTTCTTTCCACCCACAGGCAAGTAAGGAAACAGGCTACTTTTAATGAAAAAAGTCATTACCACTCGCTGCCCAGCTTAGATGCTCCCAGGAAAAAACCCAACTTCTCCTGCTGCACCTGATCAAATTCATCAGAGCTAGACCTCCACATCTGACTTCATGTGAACTCAGCACAGGTGGAAAAGAGACTACAGATGCAGAAATGAGACATGCATAATCTCTACAGCAACCAGCAATGGGAACAAATCATCATCGTGAATGACCAGCAGCAGACTATCCACAACTTCATGCATTTCAGCCACAGCTTGAAGTCTTATTGTTCTGTATTTTATTAATCTGAGAATGTTTAATGTCTGTGTAAACCTCTTGCCATGTGAAACTTCATTTTTTCATTGTACGCATTGGATACTCCAAGCACATCGTGAAAAGAGGAGGACATCTGTGAAAGTGAAGTGAGAAGGAATTGGAAGTGAAGCCAAGCCTATGAGTATGTTTTTTAAAGTGACATTAGTATGTGACGCTGACAGATAATTGCATGTGATGGAGGAGAAAGAGTTATTTTAGCATATTGTTATGTGAGAATGGATTTTTAACTAGTTTTGCTATTAACTGTGGCAGTTATCCAATTACTTCTGAGCTCAGTTATCATCGGTGGAAGTGACGGTTTTGAAATGGCGTCTGCAGCGTGTTGGTGGCCTGAAAGGAAACAGATGTTGCAAGTGAACTGCGTTGATTGCCGACATGGAGACACTGAGAATTATGGGAGAACTCGTCTTTGTTTATATACGATGAACCCTGGTGCAATGTGTGATTGTATAAGTCTTTATGCTAATGTCACAACCCATTGTCTTTTACTATTTTACCCCACAGTGTTACATTTGACGTCCCACTGAGGATGACTTTGTGTTATAGAATTTATATTTTTGGAGCTGATCATACAGCAGATAATTCAGTTTGCACCATTTAAACACTTACTGTTATTTTATTATCTGGTATTAGTAATGAAAATTAGGAATGCATAAAAGAGGGTTCCCAGGAAGCAGAGCCTTTATTTGTATGCCTCAGATTCAGTATATGACACTAATTCTGTATAAATGTGTACATGTGATCTTGAGTATGTCTTATTATTATTTCTTCATTATCAGCATACTGAAGGGTGGTGTATAAAGGTTCAGTATGCTTCAAATGAAATGCTTGTTGGATTCTCAAAAAGTGTCTGAAACCCTTCTACCCAAAAAATAAAACCCCTCCAAATTGGGGGACTGGATATATATATATATATATATATATATATATATATACACCTGTCAAACACGCACACAAAAGGTAATGCTTTTTTTTCCTTAATGCTTTTGCAATATTGTCTTTGTTACACTAATGCCAATAAAGCAATGAATATTGAAGTGATACATATACATACATACTTTACATACACATTAGTTTACTTAGCAGCAGCTTTTGTAACTTATTGCCACTGACAGTGTAACAGCCACATAGTGATTGGCCAGGTTTTATTTATTATTCACACCATTACTTTGTCACTCGTGGTGCTGTACATACAAGAAAGTGCCACCAATGTCTCAAAGGAGAGACGAAGTGTGTGTCTATCTCCCTTCATACAATTTATCACATTTCTTTATTATAGCAGGCTTTTCGCCACAACAAGAATAAACACTTCTGCCTTTAGACGTGTTCGGAAGTAGAAACTAGTTTGTCAGCATCAGACTGTGTCCTTAATTTTGAGTCTGAAAGTTATCTTAATGTGCATGTAGCACATAAGTTATTTATTTCACACCGATTGAACTTTTTGCATAAAAGTCTTTGCTAATGTTGAAATAAGTGCAACTGCAAAGTTACTGTCTTTGCAACTGAGGTATCTCTGTGTTAAAAGTTCTTGTGTCAATAAAAAATATAATGTGAATGTCACAACATCACAAGACGGGTATCATCCAGATGAAACATTAGATCTGTATTTGGAGGTTTGACAAATAGTAAATAGTCCATACTTTTAAAGCCACTTAGAAAGCTCAAAAGCTGGTCATGTCCAATATTGCAGTACTTCTTGATACTTTAACTACATCTCTTATCATCAAAACATACATAGTATCAAAAGTTTACATCGTGCTGAATGGCTCTTTTAAAAGTGTTAGATTATTATATAATGTATATACTTTGTATTATATTGTGTTATTATGATTACTGATGCATAAACACATGCAGCAGTTTAATGTTGTAGTTTAAGATATAGAAATTTTACTTACTTTATATGATGGATATTGTGCCATTAAAACCATAGTTCCTCAATATAACCATAATTATATAACTTTATAGGCTATCATAGGTTATTCTTTCTGTAATGACCTTGAGCATTTTCCGTGATCTCTCCTGGTCAAACACAATATACTGATTGTTTGTCATCATCACCACCTTTAAACACTGTGAAATTTATAGTCAAACATAAGTATAAAATGAAAATAGTAAAAGTAAAATAGAGTAGTAAAAGTACAATTAACTGCAAATTATATTTTAAAAAATACTCCACAGATTTAGCATTATACTGCTACAACATTGTCTGATAGAAATTGATGCAGTAGAACCAGTGATATTGTATTTCTTATTCCATGCATTCTTCTTCATTGCTAAAACCGGGAGCCTACATTACCCACAATGCAACTCGACCACCGATTATTCACGGAGGGCTTTGGGTGTATTATGCTAGAAGCAGCTAAGCCACCAGCCTCAGGTAGAGATGAGGAATGGACTAACAGAGGTCTGGATTTCTCACTTCTTTCAAACGCCACACTCCCAGATTTGTTTAATTTTGAAACTCACAGTCTTCACACCCAACCCCCATTATAAAGGCACAAAGGAGGAGTCAAATCAATAAATCAGATAACTTCTCCTTGGTTGCTGCTCTAAAAGACCCTCCTGTTAGCCATACTCCCCGAGCGTCTGCAAGTGTCTCGAGCATAGCTGTTTGAATAACTACAACATATGTTAGGGAGTTTTGTGCGTGTGTGTGTTGGTGTGTGTGTGTTGATGTGTGTGTTTGTGTGTTGATGTGTTTAGAGCTGGCACGGGTCCCTGTCTCCACCTCCCATCTGTTTACATTGTCATGTGCTTGATGAGGCGAGACCACTCATTTGTCAAACAACATGTGGGGTAGCGGAGGTAGGGATGGGGTGCGGGGGGGTTAGCAGCTGAGAACTGTGTGTGAGGTGTGTGTGTGTGTGTGTGTGTGTGTGTGTGTGTGTTCTGTGGTAACAGGGGGATAATTAGATAAGGGGACTGTGTAGCAGAAAGGTTAATGACAGTAATGAATATATTAGTGTAGAGGAGAGAGAGCAGGTTCTCTTTGCTGTTCTGCATCTGCAGGTTCGAAAAGCCAAGAAAACTATAAAACCTAAAAATTCACATCAACAATCGTGTGCAGTTCTGTGAAAATGAACTATTATTTCCAAATGCCCTCGAAAAAAGACAATAAAGTCTCATATATGACATCTGTTATCAAATATAAACATGTTAAAGCTAAATTTATGAATAATGCTTTTTTTTTTGACTACAAAATTCAGTGTCGGAAATTATTTGAATGACAAAAATGTTTTCTTGCTTTTCATGTTCCAGATTTTTGCCCAACCTTTGCTAAAAAAAAAGAAGTAAGGAAATCTTGAAACAAGATTAGAACCTTAATTAATTTAAACCCTTGTGGCACATGCTTCAAACCTCATCAGTCAGTCTTTGAAAATTTTACACACACACACACACACAGACTGATGAAGGGAGCGGGGTGTCACCATCTGGAAAGGTCAGAGGTCAGAAAATGGGACCACTGGTCACTCAGATGACATCTGGGACAGCAGACTGTCTGTCTAAATCCACCTTCATGTCAGACACACACACACACACACACACACACACACACACACACACACACACACACACACACACACACACAGACACACACACAGTCTGCTGCACCCGATGGATATCTGTCATATTGTTTGTCATGTCTGGTTTTGACAATATCATCAAAGCAAGCAGCCATGTCTGGCAATCTGGCAATCATGTCATGGTTGAGGAGGGAACTGTAAACATATCTTTTAAGCTACTGTATAAGAAACAAAGAGATATATTGTCACAGGGTCTTTGGCTGAAAATGAAATAAAATATTTAAGTTTATTTGATGTAAAGAAGCTAGTTGTCAACAACACAGTGTGCTATTCCACCTCTGCAGGCAAGAGGGCAGCAGCCTCCTATAATTGGCTTATTGTGTTTTTCCTGTGATATGTTGTCTTGTAGCACTAGAAACAGTATTTTCTTTTATGTCACACACATATACATTAAAGGTCTCTCGTTATCAGAATGTGTACATAACTTATGAAAAAGATGTTTGATTGTTCGAGTGTCTGACGAGTTAAAGTTGATATTTCCTGAAAAGAAACACCAAATAATACACACTATTAGCTTCTTGAACCTATACACTGACGCTCTATCACTCAAAAAAACATTATATTAGAGAGGAAATTCCTAATATCTTGAGCTGAGTTTGTGATGTTGAACTTGCCAAAGAGTCTGTGAACTGAAATACCACTTAACTCTGTCTAAATGGACAAGTTTGCAGGTTTGAATCAGAGAAAGTGCCTCTTTTCTGTGTATTTAGAATACCAGCACTGCATTTCAGTTTTATTTTGCTTTTATTTCCTGATTTAAAAAACAAAACATGTTACATGGTGTATAATACTGCAGTAAAAGTCCAATAGTTTCAGTAGAAATCTTGCCCAAGAGACAGATAGGCCACACTGTGCTCAACTTGTCAAAGCTTCAGGAGCATTATAAAACAGTAAAGCAACAAACATTTTTGTTCATGTGATTCAGTCAAATGACGGACGAGACGCCGTTGTTCTCAATGACCGCTCACTCAGCTCTGTAGAAGGACGAGCAGGGATTAGGCCTAGTTGCCGTTTTTATAATGTGTGTTAATCTGACAGATTGGCTTGATTAGGTTAATCTGAAAACGTTTGTGTGTGTGTATTATGTGTAATGTGTTATCGTTTGTGTATCTGCGTATTACAGTTTGGCTCCACTGTAGAATCATTCAAAAAACACATGCAGTGCATCTGAATGAAGATTCAAAGTCGATGTGATGTTTTTGGCGGGTGATGTCGGGGGTTGCTAGGCTGTATTCTTCACTGTGTCTAAACAGCGTTTTCTTGATATCTTGTCAATAACCTCCAGCTGTAGTCGATGTCCACAGAGTCCCTGTCTATAAACTGAATCCCCTTCAGAGAACAGACATCAGTAGTCTGTCTGAGGCAGTATCCCCCACTGCAACTTAAGAATGACATTTAAACCACTAAAAATCGGATTCCATGTGGTTTATCTGAGTCAGAGAGAAAAAAACAGATTATTTACATTCATCTATCAAATCCACTCGCAGTATGCTGACATCTGTGTGTGTACGTGTCTTCACACAAAGACATAATGACCCCCTCAACCCAAACAACAATACACCGATCTTGTCTAAAATCTGTATTGACTTATTGACCAAACTCGTCACACGTGAGAGCAGCCGATATCGACATGTCGTTCACACAGGAATGTAACCTAGATGTAGGTCTAGGTTCAGAGCAGCAGCATCTAGTTTATCACTTATACTATAACTGAAGGTAAACATAAGCAGAGGTGATGCTGTAGTTTTATTCTATATTTCTATTATTGCTTACTACGGCAGTAACGTGTAAATACTCTCTTTCAATAGTTTCCAACTTCTCTCCCCTGTCTCTGGCACTCAAATCTTTTCATTACTGAACATTTAAACATTATAAACAAATATGCTTTTAGCACACGCTGCTGGAACATTGGTAAATGGTTTATTTGTTGGGGACTATTCGAGCCATGTATTAATACACATTTGACGTACTCAATAATTTGTTTTAATCGTTTTTAGAAAACAATAGAGGTCTATGGCACAGAGGAGTAAGCTATAGCTTTGGATAAACAGACATTTCTTACTATTAGGATTAATATATAATGTCGGTTTTGGTGTTTTCATGGGATTTGTTGACAATTAAATATATACAGAATATTGTCAGCCTGTCCCACTTTCTTCCCGACAACTGTTAACAGCTTGTTAGTTACAGTTTTGTTTTTATTTTTCATCCATTACCAATGTAAAAAAGAAACATGTTTTACAGAGATCAGTAGGCACATTTTACTTTACTGCTACAATTGCAGACATCTTACAAACATGTGAATCATAGCACATAAATAGTATCGCTCACTATGCTAATTTAGCCTCTGATCATATGTTCATTCTTCAGGGTGATACTCTAACCACACAACACAACCTCATACTGTCTTTGGTTTATGCAAAGACTGACATTCAGATAAAAACTCAAAGAAATTAACTATATGCTGTAACCCTTACTATATATATGTGTTCTCATTACAAAGATACAGACGGATAGACATGCCCATCAATCGTCTGAGACACCACCAAGGTCAGAAAACATCCGCATCTTAACCCCCCCCCCCACACACACACACACACACACACACACACACACACAGACACACAGACACACAGTGCTACTTCCATTTTGCCTCATGGTTTGGTGGCCTGCTGTTTTTCTGTATTCAATTACACTAAACAAGAAACAATAGCTTACACACACACACACACACACACACACACACACACACACACGACACACAGACACACATACACACATACACACATACACACATACACACAACACACTTATCAAGTGATTAACTGTCAAACTGCGCAGCCAGGGTTCAGCAAAGGTCAGGATTGATTTACATAGACAGATGGAGAGTCCTATTAGTGTGTGTGTGTGTGGGTGTGTGTATTCATCCCCTCCCCCCTCACTGATTGCACCCACACACACACACACACACACACACACACACACACACACACACACACACACACACACACACACACACACACTCACGCTCACATGCACACACTCCCCCTGTGGTGCTGCTCTGTGCAACTAGTTCATGTTTCCATGGAGATGATGAGCTTGCTGTACATCATCATGATGGGGTCGTGGCACAGTGAAAGGTCAAAGGTTATGGGCGGCATGCCATGGGGTGTGTTTGTGTGTATCAGTGTGAGGACTGCCCTGAGGGGGGAAATTCTTACAGTGGGAGCGTTTTGTGATCAATCAACCTAAAAAAAAAGCAATTTGAAATCAAAGATACAGTTAGAGGTTATGTTTAGAGAACTTTATGTATTAAATTGGGCAGAATGTACAAATAGAGGCATCCACACCATCCATGCGTCTACACAGTGAGCTTTTAATTATAAAGTTCTATCTAGTAGACATAAAACATCATTAACCAATTACTGACTCAAATTCAGTGCATAAATCACATATTTAAATGTTTTGTCTTCAGTGCAGATGTTCAGAACCAGTTATAAGACATGTCAAGTTGTAGATTTTGTCAATAAAAATGTGGAATACAATTTTCAAGACACTAGGGAGGCAATTCCAGTAAGTATGTTTAACTTCTATAACTTAAAGGAGGAGTTTGGTTTACTTCAAATTATATATCTTTTTGGATCTTTGTTTTGTAGTTTTGACCATCATACCTATTGTTAATGATAATTGTACCCACCAGTAATTGATAGCTCACCTGGCACAGCTGGGTGAGGCTGAGTCTAACCTGTGACCCTTTGCTGCGTGTCATCCACTCGCCTCCAGCTTTCTGGTCCATCTTGAGCCGTCCTATCAAATTAGTTGTAATTAACTGAAGAATCCTTTAATATCAGTTAGCTTTGATTTCATTTGATTTATTTAACATCAAATAGATACACACTCACACAACATTGCAACAAATACATACGTATTCATTACAAAAGTATCGAGGACAAACACAAAAAAAACATATTTCTATCGTGGTTTCAACTTTCAACTAATATTTTAACTTGCAATGTTTTCCCAGCTCTTTCACAATTTATTTTATTGCCATTATTGATGTTGTTCTGTATTTATTTAATGATTTTGTGAAACCATTTTCTCAGTTTCTTAATATTGTGAATCACTCTGAGCTACATTCTTTCTTCTTCCTTTCCTTCATTATCTTGTTGGCCTCATATCGTGAGTCTGTATGTTCTAATGTCACTGTAGTACATGACTTGTCAGTATTTCTCTTCTTCAGCATGAGCATCCTTTGCTTCTGCTGTAAATAAAGCGATGCTGATGTGACTCTCATGTGGTGCTCTGATGTGTGCATGTGTGTCTGTGTCTGTGTGTCTGTGTCTGTGTGTGTGCATGTGTGTGTCTGTGGTGCAGAGTGAGAGAGAATAGAGAGCGAGAGAGAGATAAATGCTGCTGTCGTGCTGTGCGGTGCGTTCCGTCACTTTGATAAATCTCACAGCGAGCTGACGACACCTGCTGACAGCACACTAAAATCTGATTGGCTGGAACAGCTCCAGGTCAGGAGGATGCTAATGGATATGATGTGGACAACAAATTGCACACGGTAATACACACACACACAAGGACACACATGAGGAAATAGGTCACACGCACATACACACATGTGAAGAAGATCCAGCACACACCTAAACTGTATGTGGACACCCCATGTCTGACTTTGTGTATATCATTAAGCAGGCCAATTACAGCTAACGATGGAGTCTTCACTCTGTCCCACCTGATAAGCCATTAACGCATTTGCAAATTATTTTACCTTACAAATATTTTCACATAGACAATTAAATAATGAGTCCAGGAGGCACACATGTTCACATAAATGTGAGCATTAACATACAGTATATATACATATATAATACGCACATATGTCAGGCACATAGCAGATGTCTTCTCACCTTTACACCCACATACACACAGCCATTAAATCCTCCTCTGATCTCTGTTTTGATTCGTGGTTTATCATGTAGGTCAGGAAGGCGCATGCTCTTCTTCTCTCGACTCTCTGTATCCGCTTCGCTTTGTGCCTCTTCTGAGCATCACAGATCGGTCACCAAGCATCAAATATGATTTGATTTCAATTGATTTGAGAGAAATCACTGGTGACAGAGAGAGGGAGAAAAAAAAGAAATGGGGGGGGCGCGAACAGAGAGAATACAACATGAGTGAAACATCAGTGAGAGAGTGGTGAGGAGACGGAGAAAGTCATGGTGTGATGGGGGAGGAGGGGGGATGATGAAACGCAGTTGCAGTCTCGACCTTTGAAGAGCCAGTGGAAAATGTAGGGACAACTTCAAAAGAGCACCATGAAATATACAACACACCAGCACCAACACCACTATCACCACCACCCTGGCTGCTGCTGCTGCTGCTGCTGTGGCTTGAAAACCTTGTACCTCCAGGTGTGGTGTTTTTCAGGTGGTTGTTTTCTACTCGTGCTCACCTTTGATATTTTCCTTCACAGGTCAGATAAGAGTTGCTTCCCCCAGAAGCCCCTGTGAAACACAAGCTGTTGGAATACAGATTGTCTGTCTTTTCCATCTCTGTATCTGCTGAACTTTGCCTTTGTCAGGGCCGAAGGTTTTTATCTGTTGCTTTGAAAGAAATATGACAGTGAATCAGACGCGGCTCTTCTTTGTGTTTCCAGCCCCCCCTCAAATCTATCTCCCCCTCCAACTCTTTCCACGCTTCACATCCTTCACTTGCCCTATCTGCTATTCCCTCGCTCTTACTGTCTCCATCTCCCCCTGCAATGCTCTGCATGTGTGTGTGTGTGTGTGTGTGTGTGTGTGTGTGTGTATTTTATCTTGATCCGTCCATCTATCTTGTGTGTGTGTGTGTGTGTGTGTGTGTGTGGGTGTGGGTGTGTGTGCCTGGCTGATGCAGATGAGACAGTGATACATGATTTGCTGCGAGTCTTTCTGTCAGAGGACATCAGATCATCAACCACACACACACACTTTTACACACATGCAGGCAAACACACACACACACACACACACATACACACACAGCGTCTGAGGAGATAAGGGAGTCTTTGAAGGTGGAAATTAGTTTTGGCGCCTGGTTGCTCCTGTCTTGCAGGTCATGTGACTAAATCCTCCAGTCACACCAACATAAACTGATAAGACAGCTACTCTGTGAGTGTGTGTGTGTGTGTGTGTGTGTGTGTGTGTGTGTCCTGCTCGCTGTATGACTGTGCACATTTACCTGCATGCACTGAGCGAGTGTGTGTGTGTGTGTGTGTGTGTGTGTGTGTGTGTGTGTGTGTGTGTGTGTGTGTGTGTGTGTTTGTGTGTTTATAGATTCCATTTATCCAGTGAGCGTCTCTTGTGGCAGGGCGAGGTAATTGGTGGTAGATAAACAGCGCTTAACACACACATACACAGACACACGCACACACACACAGTAATCAGAGGGGATTTACAATGTGTAGTTTGGAGCCTAATTGCTCTTCAGGTCCCTGTGAGAGTGCTGCCAAAGCCATTAGCCGCTGCTATTCTCAGAGTGTTCAGTGTGTGTCGCTTTTGGTGTGTGTGTGTGTGTGTGTGTGTGTGTGTGTGTGTGTGTTTGGTCTCTTGAAAAATGAGCGTGCATGTCACTTCAGTGTATTTATGCATGTATGTGTGTGTGTATCCTTTTGTTTCAAGCATTTGTGCGTGAGTGTGTGCTTGTTCTTCTGTGTGTATGCCCTTATTTGCTTCTCATTGGCACGCGCGTGCCCGTAGCTTTAGTGTTTTTCTCGTCGACTTGGCTTCCCTCCAAGCCTGAAGAGCTAATTGGAATTAGAATAACATTCCTCAAAGGCCGCTCGTTTAGTGCCTGTGCTGAGTGCTAACGACGGAGTAGTGGGTGAGAGAAAGGCGGGAGAGAGCGCCCTAACGATCTGCGCTAACAATGTTTTATTCTGATTTTTAATGAGGGGTAATCACTCAGCTGGAGAGGAAGAGCAGTGGAGAAAAAAAAACGAGAAAGTGGAGGGGGGTTGGAGAGGAAGAGAGGTGAGGAGGAAACAGTAATTATCTTCTCTCTGAGCTGTGAGTCACAGCCCGTCTTGCGGTTTCTCCCTGGGAAATTAGAGATGCACACTAACTGCTTTTATTCAGAGTCAGTGCTACCTGACAGCACCATGATAACAGAACAGAGGCCTTTTCTGTTCTGTTATCCTCATATATAGGAACACTGCAGTGAGTTTCCAGTGGTCTGTGGTGTGTGAGGCGTGTCAGGGCAGAGGTAGCACTTGTAAGGGAGATGGGTCACAGCTTTATTGCTGGTTGAACCCCTAACTGATCCTCACTGACACCCAGCTCTTGTCTACGGCTCCAAGTAGCAGAGTTTGGTGGCGACAGTCAACCGCTCTGACCAGTGGGCTGAATTGGAAAAGGATAAGATGATGAGAGCTTGGAGAAGCTTTACCATCTACTACTAGGCCAACTACTACTACTACTACTATCTACATGCCACATAGGATCCAGGGGGTCTAATGCAAGTCTCATGAAGGTTTGTAGGCTGCCGTGTAAATTCAAATATTAAGAAATATGACTACAAATATGGATATTTAAATATTATTCAGCAGTTGAGGAGTGAAGGGCATCCAGTCTAGTTACAGTTTCATAACATTTGACCTTAATATCCCCAAGGAAGAGCAAAATGTTAGTGTGAAAGAAGTACTGAAAGTTTGGTGACATTGTGATTACTTGTAGGCCGTGCAGTAACACTGGTTGTGGGTTTTTTTCACAGCTAAATGAATTTAAAGAGGACGAAAGCTCTCGTGCTGTTGTTTTTCACTCTCATGCTGAGGATGCCATGAAGTATGTGCACCACAGTTAATGTACATATAACATGGAAGCTTCCTCCATTATGGTCTCTCAGGAGATTGGATAAACCATTTGTCTATCACTGGCAAACATCAACCAATCAGATCAACAAACCATAAAACGTAATCAAACCTTTTCCATTGAGAAAAGCCTTCAGTGCCATTCTTTGCTCTTATAAAGAAATACTCACCAGTTCTGATACAACTGAGACTGGCAGCATGTACGCTAACCTCTTTAGCAGCCACCATTGTTGTTTTTCAGTCACTTTTCACACATGTCACACATACACCACAGTAAACCACGCCCGTAGCTCATTCTGTATCTGCCACTAGTTCCTTAAAGGACGCTGATGAGTATAAACCACTGTTGTTCAGACACAAGTGCAAAGCTTAAAGCGGGGCAAGATGGATTCTCATGTGATCTTGTTAGTTCAGCTGCCTCGCAAACTATCAAAGGTCGGTACTACCAAGACAGTTTAGACAGTGAACATCCACATGTCAAAGTTTACCAAAGTTGAATTCTACTTGACACTTTAATCCATTTAAAGTTAATTCATTTCTGTTATAAATGCAAGTGTGATCGAGTCCATAAAGCACAATATAGCACAATAAGAAGTACAGTCTCGATCTGTGTGTTGAGATAACTTCTGTTATGAGTTGGCGCTATACAAATATAATATATTTGAAATGAATGGATGCTCCAAATGTTAATTAACTTCATTTGTTTTCCCCACAATATCCACTCACAGCACTTAAGGTTAAGGTGAGGGACAGATAATTGTTCTGGTTTAATCGAGAAGAAGTCAACAGTGACCTAAAGCAGGTAACATGACACGTGTAATGTACTGACATTTAATGGAAACCACAATCTTTCCCAGCTGGCAATATAGACTAGATTAGTCAATCGTGGGACCATAAACCATTGAGCAATTAGGCTTTTTAAATCCAAAATCCCACCAGGGTGCCATCAAAACCTTCAGTTAAGCCACTTTTATCGATATACTGTAAACTCTTAAGATTTTTCACTCCGTCCAACTGAGCATTAATCAATACGGAGCGTGGGGGGGAAGTGAGGGAGAGGGCTTGAAAGAAATCAGATTTGCAAAACAGAGTGTGAGAATAAGGGAGGCACTAAAAGACAAAAGAGAGAGGACGGACAAGGGCAGAGAGACATATGAATACAGAGAGAGAGATGGAGTGGCAGCGGCATACAGCAGTAGTGGAGTGTGAAACAGATGCTGCTCAGTGGAGAGTGAGAGGCCAATGGTGCTTGTAGAGTGCGTAGAAAGGGCAGAGGCTGAATCGATTCACACACACACACATTGTGCGTGTGTGTGTGTTTGTGAAGTGGGAGGAGTGGGTGTGAGGGAGAGTGAAAAATAGGGGAGAGAGAGCTTGAGGGGAGGGGGTGAGTGATGGCAGGGGAGACATAGAGGTGGAGATGGATCAGGAGTGAGATAGAGGCTGATTATTGCTGAGCACTGACAGAGTAAAGGCCCCATGGGTGTGATACTAACACACTCGCATTTACACACACACACACACACACACACACACACACACACACACACACACACACACACACACAGAGAGAGAGTCTTCAAGTAAACACATGCGCTTACACACTCACCCACAAAGTGATGGAGATGGAGCTGCCAGAGTGTAATACAGTTAAAGCCCCATTTCCACCTCCATCACCACTGAACGTCTGCACTCCCCCCCTCCTCCCTCCTCCCTCTCTCCTCCTCTCGTTCTTCTCCTCCTGATAGACTTTCGTCTGTCTCTCCTCCCCTGATCATATTCAACTCCCAGCCTAATTCTCAGTCTTCTTCTGCGTCCTCACCTCCTCCCCCCTCTTACCCAAACCTCCCCTCCTTCTCTTTTCCCTTCTTCCTTTCCCATCTCTTCTTCTCCTCCTCATCCTCCTCCTCTTCATCCTCCTCTTCTCCCTCCCTCCCCCCACTTCTCTCCTGCTTACTTTATCATAGCTTCTCTCCACATGAGGGGATTCTCCGGACCCTCGGAGCAGAAAATGGAGGCTAGTGGAGAGAGACAGCAAGAGATAAAAATATGTTGCACAGACACACATGTACACACATACATATGAACAAAATGTTGTTTTCAAGGAGACAAACTGAAAGTTTACACATGTTTATTGTTCATTTAGTTATTATTCAGTATCATCCTCATAGTCGGCATTATGATCATCAGATGTGATACTGCACAGTTTAAAACATGTAGCTTAAAAATAATACATTTCATAAAATCCACTGTTCAACGCTGAATTTTTTGTGTAAATGAAATCACTATTTCAGGCCTTAAAACGTGTTTCAACACATACAGCTCAACACAAGTTGCATATAAGTTTCAACTCTGACACATAAACAATTAACACATCGCTCACTTATATCGGTTCCAACTCTTAAGTGTTGTAATATTTGTCACCTTCAGCGAGATTAGATTACGCCGTACTTGAGCTGCTGAAATGTTCAAACTGGTGCTGTGAGCTAAACACAAATGTCAGCACGCTAACACACTCACGTTGTCAATGTTATGCTGATTTTTAGCGGGTATGTTGTTAACAATGGTCACACTTTTAGATTAGCATGTTAGCGTGCTGACACAAACTATAGTTGAGGCTCATGAGAATGTTGTCAGTTTTGTAGGTATTTGGTCATAAATCAACATGTCAGACAAATAAAAGACCTGATGATGGCGATACATAAACTTTCTAAGCAGCTGCACTTATGACATCGAACAAACTTGAGAATCCATCTTGCCATGCTTCCAGCTAGGCAATTGTGTCCAAACCATGGTGGTTCGGACCAACGAGCGGCCTTTGAGGAACCACTGGCAACTACTTCATGAGTTACGAACGTGGTTTAACGCTAGGTGTGTGTGACGATGAGCGGATGACTGTTCAAAAACAACAATGGCGGCTTCTAAAGAGGTTGGCATCAGTGGTGCTATACCATCAGTTATATCAGAACTGGAGAGTATTTCTTCAGCACTGAAGGCTTTTCTCAGAGTTTATATGGTTACATTTGTTGATCTGATTGATTGAAGTTCGCTCTTGATATACAGTGATATAGGCAGATTGTTTATCCAATCACCTGTCGAGTATTTTTTGTGCCTTTCCCAAACGGTTTCCAAGGATGACTGGTGAAAGTATAGGATCACTGAAATAATCCCTTCTCTTCCTAGGGGAAGATAAACGTCTGTTTCATATATCATGATAATCTACCCAATAGTTGTTGAGATATTTCACTTAGCATAAAACTACAAATGTCAACCTCTTGGTAGCGTTATTGGAAATGTCAGGGGACCAGCTGCTGTCGGACTGATTCTCTAGAAATCTTGAATACCTACTACTAAAATGTGGAGATGTTTCTCTGCGTACAGTGTGTCGAAACTTTGACCTGCTGGTGGTGCAAGAAGAAAAGTCATTTGGATTCATCCTCTGGGCACCGTGAATATCTGTATCGGCTCTCGCTGCATGTCAAAGTGTCCTGGAGCAAGACACTGAACCCCAAATTGCTCCTGATGTATGAATGATTAGTTTCCATTCTGGTGAGCAGTTGGCACCTTGCATGGCAGCCACTGCCGTGTGTATGAATGTGTGTGAATGGGGCGAGCGTGGCATGTAGTGTACAGCGCATCGAGTGGTCGAAAGACTAGAAAGGCGTACAGTCCAGTTACCCTTTACCATTTCAGGACAACACAATAAATAGTTGTTGAAATATTTCAATTTGGATCAAAGTGGTGGACACTATCTCACTAACAGGGCTAAAAAGAGATGGGTGAATTTATATATGGGTCAATAAATGTAGAATTGCTGTCCCATCTATTTTACTTTAACTTCAAATACTCATATTTTTTCATATGAATAAGCACTGACTTCCTGTTAGATCAGACTCGAAGGGATCTAAGAATTACGCTGTTCTGGCACATAAAAGGTGATTTCATCATGAACTTCATTAATAACTTTGATTTGTGATTTGTGTAAAAACCTTAAAAACACATTTCTTTCACTTCATGGTGCATTTTTTTTCTTTTCTGCACATTTATACTGATGGAAAAGTAATCTGAAAGTAATTAGAACGTGGCGTTTATCTTTCATTATGATTATAATTATGATGAGGTAAAAACTGACTGTCATAAAAAAAAACATTTCTACATTTATGTACCAACCATTTCATCCATAATTCTTCTGTTGTTTTTTTGCATTTGATTGTGAGTGAGACATTGAGTTAGTCTAAAGAAGAAAGCCTTTAGAGTTACTATACCCAAATATCAATGAAATAAATTGGTGATGTTTCACAGTCTGACAAAAGGACGGGAAGGGGGACAAACAGAGAGTTTTATCAGAAAAGGAGGATTATGGAAATCAGGTTGTGATCTGTGGAGCGGTAATCCTTGCCACAGCGAGCAATCCCATAAAAAGTGTTAGTGAGATTAACCAGCAGATTAGCCACGTAGCCACGCACATATTTAACTGATTAAAACCCTTGAAAATCCGGACTCTGGGGAGGACCCACACCGTTTAGGATCTGTATCCGCTGTTAGCTATTTCCTCAGGCATAATTATGGAAAATTTTGTGCGTTGCCCTCTGAGTGTGTGTGTGTGTGTGTGTATAGTCGCAGAGCCAAGGCTAAAGGAATAAAGACAGAGGTTTAGTATGACCCAGGGGGTGAAAAAGGAGTTTTAATTTCCCTTGCATCCTGATGATTGATGAGAAAGTCTATTATTCCTTCTTTTTCAGTCCAGTTGTGGAAGATAAGCATATGGATTAAAAGTGAGACAGTCAGAGAGAGAAAAGCTTGTGTGTTCAATTGCTTGCGGTTGGCTTTAGTTGGAATGATTCATAAAGGAAATCAATGTCTGATCAGCGGACCCTAGTTTATAGCTATCAATTGGACGATCAATAGATGATGGGTTTTCAGTCCTCGGGGGGAAAAGTAGCCCTGGAGCTGTGTGTCCGATCAATACCACCACAACTGGGTGAGAGAGTGTTTGAAATCATCCTACTTTCAAAAACAAGTTTAAACTCATGAATCTCAATTATTGATGGGACTGCAGTACGATAAACGCAAAAAAATAAACAGTAAATAAAGTGAATGTAGTAGGACAAGATGGGATTTTAATGCACATATAAATATGGGAAAAATAGTGAAGTGTAGTAAAATAATAAAAGAAAAATGTACAACACTTGATCCAACCGTACACCTACTGTGTTTACACTGAGAACCACAGTAAGTGTCAACATATTGTATTTAGTTTTCTAATTATACGGATAATAGTTCATATTAATAGTTGCTGTTAAAAATTAGACTTCAGGGGCGACTGGATGGCTCACCTGGTAGTCCTGCAGTGGTCGAGGGTTCGAATCTGACCTGTGGCCCTTCGATGTGTGTCATCATCCTCTCTCCCCTTTTCCTATCACTCTTCAGCTGTCAATGTATTAAAATAAGAGACTTTGCTGTACATTATTAATAATGATAATATTAGTTGTTCTGTACTGTTATTGTTATACATTCAATATAATATGAAATATCAGTAAAATGTGTCACTAAGTCAGGGGTCGTCAGTTTACTGTTAATGATAGAAAACATGTCCCATGAGGAAATGAGTTATGAGTTGGAGATACATACGACAGGCACAAGTGACTTAGATTCATGACAGTGTGAACAGCACAAATCACTTGGAATCTGATCATTTCGATTCTTTCGGCCACTTTCATATGTGGTCCAAATCAGATACAGGTATGATTTTTCATAATTCTCTACCTAGAATTCAGCACACTGTAGTCTAATGAGCACAGGTGGATTTCCTTTATCTCACATCCTAATTCGACTGTGACACTGAATCCACGCTGATGAAGATGTGTTGGAGGCTCTCTCCTCTCGACAGGTAAATGCAGTATTCTCTGGTGTTTCTCTGAGTAAATGAGGCTTGTTCTGGATGTAGTTCTTAATTAACACTCTGTCAGGGAACGTTTCAAACAGCTGCAGCCTCTCTGGAAGGGGGCTGGGCTGATGTTTAGCTGCTGGTGTCGACTGATGTGTGTTTTTTTTTCAGTGGCTCCAACTGACAGTCAGCTTCAGGTGAAGATACATATTAAAGATGGAAAACCTTCGCACACACACACGCACACGCACACACACACATGCACACTCCTTTATCTCTGTCCTATTGAATAACTCTCTGATGCTTTCCATATTCCATGCGAGGGATTATTACAGCTTACCCACAATCCCCAGCAGCTGATTATCCTGCATGTTGACAGGACAGAGTTGTGCTATCGCCCTTGTGCAGCAGTCAGCTGTGTGTGACTGTAGGTGTGTGTGTGTGTGTATGAATGAGAGAGAAAGAGAGAAACATACTGTATTTAAAGTGTGTGTGTGTGTGTGTGTGTGTGTGTGTGTGTGTGTGTGTGTGTGTGTGTGTGTGTGTGTTTGTATGTGAGCGAGGAAAAGTCAAGATTTATTCTGCATTTATATGTGTACGAGTGTGAGAGAGAGAGACGGGGAGAGGAAATGATTTTCTTGCGTGTGTGTGTACATTTGAGAGAGGGAGAGGAAATTACTTTTGTGTGTGTGAGTGTGAGGAGTGTGTATGCATGTGTGTGTGCTCAACCTGGCAGGTGTTTGTGGTTGATACCTGCAGCTCCAGCAGTGCTGATCACCTCAGCATGGCACCTCACCTTGGGAGGGAGACAGCCCTAAGCTCATTAGCACACAAACACACACACACACACACACACACACACACACACACACACACACACACACACACACACACACACAGGTGCAAAGCACAGTGGGCTACCTGGGGAGGCTGGGGCAAAAAAAAAAGTGTGAGGAAAAGAGGAAAAAAGCAAATAAGCTCAAGGGAGATGGAGGAGAGGAAAGGAGAGTATATTTTCTGTGAGGGGTGGAGAGAAAATCGGTTTACCAAATAAAAGATAACTAGGAACTTGAGGAAAACAAAGAGAAAGATGAGGGAAGGAGGGAGTGCGGGGCCTGGAGGGACAAAAAGAGAAAAAGAAATAAGAAAAGAAGAAAACATCTCGGTAGACGAAGGCTTTGGAAGAAGGTAGAACAGAGAGAGGAGGGAAACTTAAATGAGAGTGCGAGGAGGAGCAGAGAAAGGTAGAGAAAGGAAAAGAGGCGGAGGAGGCTTGAAGAGAGCATAACAGGATGAGATGGTTTTTAAAGACCTGGTTTTATTCGTGCTGCCAGCAGCTGCACTGTCATTATCCCCTGCTCATATGTGTGTGTATTCAATTTAATCTGGGTGTATTGTAGCTGGTCATCCTTCCACCGTTCTGCTGTCTGACATCCACAAACATTTAAACAGCATTGCAATGATGGTTAAGTCTCACTTTCACTCTGAGTGATGAAAAATTAAACATCTCAAGGTTAAGTACACAAGACAAAAAAACAATCGAGAGACGGAAGAGATCTAAGATAGCTTGGTGATCAGAAATATATATATAATATAGATTGTATACTGTCATTTATTCCCTTAAAGCTGCACTAATCAATATTTTTTATAACGTAATGGTGTAACATACTCCTAGTGTTAACTATGAACTTGATCATTACTGTATTAAAACTAGCATCTGGTTGTGGCCAAAGCAACATCAACAGTAGGACAACTGAACACCAACCAACAACCAGCAATACATCACCTCACTACCTTACATCGTATCACTCCGCCAAACTTCATCATCTACATTACAGGCAAGATGCATCATATTATGTACTTCCGCATCTAAATTATAGAACAGAATACAAATATTTATGTATGTAGTTACTATGAATTACATTATGCCAATTGTCTCAATAAACCTGAAGAAATTTATCATTTCATGTCATTTATCTTCATAAAATAAATCTTACAGTAACAATGGATCAAACAACTACTGTAAGTGTAATGTAGTGAGAATAACCACCTGTCTTTGGAGTTTCTCCTAGCTCTGTGGAGTTTTTATTAGCAGATTTCTGGTTGTTTTAGTTTTCCACTCCACAACTTTACTGTTTTGGTTCACTCTCACTGCTCCTTTAGTGTTGTTTTTCTGCAGCAGCAAGCAGCTGTTTTCAGCGAAAAAAAAAAGGTTCTGATAAAACCAAACGACAAACAGACAAAGTCAGTGACTAGCTGGTGAACACTGCAGAGCATTTATCAGATAAAGAGACAGAAATTTAAAACAGGAGGGGACTAGTAATCTGGCATAGTGGGCATTTTCCCAGAGGGCCGACGCACCAAAGGGCCACTCAATTTATATATACAATATAGGTATATATATATATGACGGGCCTATAAAGGACAGCAGCCCAATCACATCCTCTCTCCTTTGCTGATGCTGCCAAATGCAGCAATAGCTTCAACATCCACAGCAACAGCAGTACGCGCCATTACGCAGCAACAGGTTGAAGGAGGAGAGGTTGGCTGGCTGTGAGGAGCAGGTGTAGTTGAAGATATGTCAGGGAGTAGCATGCAGGGAAACATGAGCTCTCAGGGAGGGTGCAGGGAGGTGTGTGCCATGTCATGATAATGTCCGCAAGAATGGTGAACTGGTGGGTGGTGAGTGTAGGGGGGCTGGTCTGGGCCAAGAATGCCAGGGCTGATATTTTGTGCCAGTCCAGCCCTGAATTAAAAGAAGAGTGACTATTTGACTTAAATTCAAACATGACTTTGAAATGAATGTGTCTACAGGAAGAAGGCTTTTTTTTTATAAAGGATATGTGCCTGCCCCAGGTGGCCAATACATCTATTAATTCTGCTTGAAAAGAACGTAAAGCATTTTATTAGTTATTGTGTGATGAATTGTGGAAATCATAACTTATTTTTATCTACTTCACCTCATCGTGCAGTAGTAATTTCCACTTAAATAAGGAAAATGTCCTTATTTAATCTATCCTTTATTTTATCCATTAATTGTTTTTGATATTTAGGTTGTCCCAGACTCTAGCAGCCTTTAGGAAGAACATTTGGAACAAATAATGATGAATGAATATTAGATGAAATAGTGTCACTAACAATATATCGTACATATACACTTCATCACACAATAATTTGTATTTCTGTATGCGTCTGGATCCCCAGCCTTGAATAACTAAAAGGAGTATAAATCGAAATTCTACCTCTGTATTAAAACCTAGTCTTAAATCTAAAAACAGAGCCTTTTCAAAGTGGGCACAGCCTGAAATGTCGCTACCTCCTGAACTCCTGAACCGGTCCTCATAAATGTAGAAATACAAGTATACTCACATCCATACTGTACACATAAGCTGAGCAGTGGGAAGAGAGCACCTTTTTGTGTGGCGTTGAGATAAATAGGATTAGGGATTTGGGAGATTTAGGGGGAATAATCCGTCTGTGTATCGGAGAGGCAGCAGCGGTGATGATCAAAAGAGAACGTTGTGATTCAGAGCTCAGAAATCTCTGGATAGACTGAAAACTTGGAGTGACATTTCCTCCATTTTTTCTCCAAGGATCAGCTTTCATTTTGTCACTGTGACTGCTGTAATTGCCACATAATCACCTCATACTGTACAACACTGTCTGTGTGTGTGCGTGTTTGCACAAGTGTCTGTGTACGAGAGCCGGGGATAGACAGAGAATTATACATTCACAGTAATTAATCAGATTTACAGTTTACATCAGGGGAGAGAGAGAGAGAGCTAGTCTGTTTGTTGTGGGTGTTAGTATTAAGCAGGGGATTGGACTTGGTTATTTAACACGCAGTTCATTTGAACAGCTGCTCTGTTCTGCTACTATCTATACCTCCATATCAATACCACATATGCTAAAAAAAAAATCCACAAAAACACTGCACACTCGTAACTTCTCTTTTCTGCAGACTGAAACATCCCTTTTTTTGGTTGAGTGGGCCACCCAGCTTCTTCATTCTTCGCCGTTACCCACTTAAAGCTATTCAGGAACACAAGAGGCCAGAGCTGACCCTAGAAGCATTGGAGAGGAAGCAGGAAAACAGTGTAGACGGGCCATGTGTTTCACAGGATAGACAAAGATACAGTGTCACTACAGGACATGTAGGAACGAGCAAAACCAAGTCGTTTAAAAACCCAACTGAGATAGATTTCTGCTGGAAAAACCTGATTGCTGTGCACAGTGCAGAATGTTTTGAGACCCTAAGTTTCCCAGATTTTTCCGCTCTGGTGCATCCGACTTCTACTAATGGTCCTTGAGATGCTTCTACAACTCGATTAGAGTCCACCGATGCCTAAATTAACTCATCAGACTTCCAACTAGGAAAGGCACCTGTCTATAAGGTCTGCCAGCTGATGATGTTTGGCAGAGTGAAAAGCAAGCCATGAGGTTGAGAGAACTGTCCACAGACATACGAGACAGGATTGTGTAAAGCAGAGGACTCCAGTCTTTTTGAGAGTGAGGGCTGCTTAAAGGGAGACAATCTGTATACGTGATATACATCCAGGTTAGACTGACTCAGAACTCATAGGTTATTCGTGGGCTACAAGGCGCCCTCGGACACTTTGCTGGAGACACATGGTGTAAAGATAGGTTCGCTTTGTCATTTTTTGGGGGGAAAATTAAAGTCTGAAACATAACTAAATTTGTAATTTGAATGGGTCTGAAAAATTCCTGTGTGCACTGTAAACCCTCAGCTGGGTTCTTTCAAGTTTGTGCAGTAACACTTCAACAGGGAAAGTAATTCAATGTTGAATAAATGTGTTACACCGTCTCCTTTTGATTTGCAAGCGAAAACTGTTTTAGAGTCATCACACTGCTGCAAAAGTGTTATATCCAATTTCCCAGTTAAACCTGATTAGTTCAGCCGTCACTAACAATCAGTATTCTGATTTAGGGACCAGGAAGTAGCTGATTTGTAGTAAGTACACAAGCTCTTATGCTGAGAAAACGTGACTTTCTGTGGTTCAGATAGATTTCTATCTTGTCCTCGTTTGACCAACTAATGAGACCCGTTTCATGTTGCAGCATGGGAGAAAACTCAATTACAGACATAATTTTACCGCCAGAATAAATGCACAAATATTATGCTTAATAACATACAGACTGTAGCAGACTTGCTGTCTAGCTATGTTAATTCATTAAAAATAATGTTACAGTAGCAGCAGCCAACCACCACACACGCTGCTAGAGCCTTTCAAGCTGCACACACTCAGCAGAAATCATTCACAGTCAAGTGGAGTCACACACATTAATACCTGCAAAGGCTGGATGCCATTCAGGTAAATTTCAGCCCTTACTGAAGCACTCGCTTTACTGGATGCTATTAAACTCACGTTCAAAGTGTTAATCCAGTAATACATACATAATGTATTATACAGAGCACTTTCAAACCAAAATATCTTTGCATAACTCATAATGCCACATAAATGTCATGTCATTTTTATAGAGGGAAGCTAAATTTTAGTCACTAAAGTTGTGTTTGAGTTACAGCAAACATTTCGCTTCAATAAATAACTTGTGTAATGTTGTAGGAACATTTTGGTCTGACTCACTTCAGTACAAATCACCAAAATCACCTCCACAATGACGAAGGCTGTTGACGTTTTGTAAAGGCAAAACAGGATTCAGGGACACGTCTTCGCATCTTTGGAAAAAAACTGGAGGAGAAAACACACACACACACACACCCACACACACACAGTGAGGTGCAGACTTGTGTACGCCTGCGTACTCCAAAACTCTTCTCTAGTCGTAAATAAAGCATTGTGTACTGGAGAAGAGCTGCCTGAAGAAACCAAAGGAAAACCAAGTAAATATGTTTTTTCGAAATAAAATAACATAAAAATGAAATGTGTCCTTTATATTTCAAGTCGTTTCATCAATCTTTCCTCTATTAGTGTACATGAATAAATAATAGACCCCAGGTGACTTATTTGCATTTTTCTGATTTTCGGTTTTAATTGAAAACATCAATAATGTACCAAAGCATTAAACCTGACACTGTGATGTATGATGATTTTACACTGTAATAAGTACATTTTATTTCCAAGCTTCAACCACACAAAGCCAAATGAGGGCAACCATTATCCTCTGCTGGCCACGGAGCAGTTTAGAGTTTCAGTAAAATATACCTTTGAAAATACCTTCCAAGGCTGATTCTGAAAGCTTCCATCGCAATTACCTTCAATGGATCAAAAATATTTCATCAGTGAGGTGATAATGTGTTCCCAGAAAGTCAAAGACCACTCCAGTTACAAAAAAAACCACATTTATTGTCTAGATATTTCAATCATTTTAGATAAACTAGCATTAAGACCATTTAGTATTTCTCCTGATTAGACGTTTCTTTTCCATGTAAAAGACGTACAAAAACAGTTTGTTATTTCTAAAGCATGTCCTGTAAGAAAAAAAAAACAGATATATACATTTTTACAAACATTCAACAGACAAAAATAGATTTAAAAAAAACGAAGCACAATGTCATGAAATTAACGAGTTTAAAAATGGCTGAAACTGACTGATTCCTTCCTGAAGCTGAAATACAACTGCACCTTCGCTAACCTTCTCTATGAGACTATCTTGACAAATAATTTAATCTAGCTGGTATTCTTAAATCTTTTGTGTAAGGTGAAAAAACAACATGACACAGTTGTACTTTTCAAAGGCAATTGTCCCACATTCAAGAACATTAGCAGAAATAAATGACCATTATTTTGTAAAAAAAAAAAAAAAAGACAATTCTGATTTTCAGATGTTTGTTTAGTGAATATGGTAGAAAGGTCTTTTCTCTTGTTTGACACAAGATTAATTTATTTGTCAAGATGATCTTTTTTTAGAAGTACAGTTAGTCCCCATTTATGAAGCGTGATTAACCATCTCATACAGTAACACATCGTGTGAGAGAGTGTACAAAAGGCAGGGCCGGGGTGAATTTACAACAGTGAAGACAGAAACCAAAGGGCTGTTTCAAATTAAGGGAAAAACATTTAATTCAAGAGCATTAATTGTAATCATTAGGACCTCAACCAATGAACTTACTGTGAAAGAGACCACAAGCAAACAAACTGCATTAACATTATCAGCAGGGGGCACGCCTAGACTTCAACAAGACCACATGGAAAAGGCCATGTGACTGATTACCAATACTAATGTCAGTTCAGTAATAGTCTGAGTAAAGGTGGGGCTCGCTCTGCCAGTATGAAGGCTTATGTTGCTTGTGGACTGTGGAGTACAGCCAAGTATGGAAATGATTGGCTGCAGGTACAGTAGAAGAGGTTGATCAATGGAATTTGACGATTAATTCAATCTCTGAAACTTATTCCACCTTCACCAATTGGTCTTTCAACCAGAATCATTTGAAATACCAGAGAGGGAAAAAAAGAAGAAAACAACCAACACGTTCTGTAACAGCATTTAAAGTGTATGATCCTGCCCTGGGTGCTTATTTGGTTTTGGAAAGCAAATCTTTCTACCTTTTAAATGCACTTTGCTTCACGAGGATCAAACTAACCCATCACAGAAATCAACAACAGCATGATGCTAGACAAATCAACACAGCCTTCATTATGTTCAAAACTGTCATTGTGTTGTGTGTGTGTGTGTGTGTGTGTGTGTGTGTGTGTGTACTAAGCGTGTAGGTGGACAGCTACCACTACAGTGCAGTTAGTGGGGATAGGACTTACTGTTAAGACAGAAAAGGTACTTTTTCAGACAGTGTAGGCGTATCAGAACAGCAAGCTGAGGTTCTAAGGTCAGAGAGTCAGAGCTGAGAGATCAACAGGCTGTGGGCACTGTCTGTCTGGAACAAAATAAAAACCAACATGTTCTGCACTCAATGTGTTGCTTTCTCCTCCTCCGTCTATGCATTATTTTATCAGTTTCCGTCCACATACATATTCAATATTCAATCATCTGGTTTGAGTGTTCGTTCTAGGGTCTCTGCCCCCTGGTTGTCACACTCGAAGTGTGTTTTAAAATCTGACGTTCAGTACAGTGTTCTCCCTCTGCCCCCTTTTGGTTCAGTCATTGTCTGGTCCCTGTAACTGATCCCTGTGCAGTCCATAGCAGAAAGCAGTCGAGACACGAACATCCAAATAGTTCCTCTCCTTCCATTAACATCCAGCTGTTCCAGTTAATTCCCAGCTGATATGGAGTCACGTATACATGCACAATAGATGTGTGCGTGTAAAATGTTTGTCTCCTTTCTGTGTCTCCTCGGCAGATGTGACAGAAAAAAAGAAGGTGCCATCAAGGTCACTCTTGCCTGCGATTTCTGACTCCATGCGAAAATCTCTAGAAACATATCGGGTGTGAGGGAAAGTACAAAATGTCCTCCCTTTCTTTCCATATGTTTAGTAGATGACCTCGTAAACAGTGGCCTTCTTGTCCCCTGAACCGGTGACGATGTACTTGTCGTCCACAGATATGTCACAGCTTAGTACCGAGGATGATTCTTTAGACTGAAAAGAAGGGGAAAAAGTCAGTTACAAATAAAGAACAACTTCTAAGAAAATCACATCATCACTGTTTCTGTGTGTGGGATCCAGTACCTAAAGGTTTTTAAACTATGCTCTTAGAAAATATAATTATGTCTGGTGCTCTCATTTCAGTCAATATTGCTGAATGGGTGTAGCCATGATAACATGTTTGATAATGTTGTCACAGTGAAACATGCTGATGTAGCATATGAGACAGGATGTGTTACCACACTATACCACAATATTTCACTGCACACTCCAACAGCAGGCATTTTTGCAACTTTCATGCGTCATCAAAACTGTAAATGCACAGTAGAGAGTGCTGTTTTTGAGGACACCATAACCACGTCATGGTAAGTAGTCACTGATGCAGTGCAGTGCTGGTGGAAATGCAGCTTGGCCTGTTAAGCTGAAGCAGCAACTTCAGAGGCAGCGGCTTTATATATTATCTGTGTTAATGTATTGTATAATGAATGTAGTGATCTGTTGTCCCAACCTGGAATATGCTGGCTCCATACGGTGTTCTCCATGCGTTCAGTAAGTTATCCTTCCCTGTGCTCACAAACCATTTACCTGGGCAGAGAAACACACACACAAACAATAAGCAATCTCAGGGGAAACAAAAAGTTAGACAACGACATCATTATCAAGACATATTTAAACAGTGAAAAGAGGAACGCCCTATATAGAACAGACAAAACCAATTAAAAAGATAAAATGTAACCTGTGTTGCATATCACCCCCCCTTGGTTTTCCCTTGTTTCCTGTCTACCTCTATGGTGTACTATCTAATTAAGGAAATCAGTCATTTTAAAAGGTAATAATATTAAGATAGACTATGAAGCCAGCAGGGGAAAATTAATAAAAATGTGGACTTAATAGAATAAGACAGCCAGTTTCTTACCACAATAGGCAAACTGCAGGGAGAGCACACAGCTCTCATGTAGATGAAGCTGGTATTTGTCAGGTTTGGTGACATGAAGGACTTCAACGTTGCTGCTCTCCATTCCCACAGCGAGCCACTCTCCTGTTGGACAGTACCCGAGAGAGAAGATCTGCAAAGGACAGACAGTAAAGTTAGTCTTACTGGGGATACTACTTTTAATACAAAGTTTTGCAACTAATTAGTAAATGCTAAACGGTATTTAGAAACACTGTTTGCTGAGATAGGTGTGTACCTGTGACGTAAAGTCATGCTGCTGCAGCTGCCGTCCCTCTCTCAGATCCCAAGAGCGGACAGTGTTATCGAGGCCTCCGGTCCACAGCTTGGTGCCATCATTGGAGATGTCGATACAACTGGCTCCATCGGTGTGGCCCTGGAACTGCCTGCAGGATACACACAAAGACACGCTTTGCAGTTAGTATGCATCACAGACTAGCAAATCTTGTAGTGCTACTGCTTAATATTCTGCCTCTTTGTGCTACAACTTGTTATCACAAAGGTTAAATCAGCAGACAGCTAATTAAGGAATGTCAATAATGTGATTGAAAGGTGGTTAGAGAAACTAGGCAGTAATTGTAGATGTCCTTAAAATTCAGATTTATTTATGCTAAAGTCTGTCTTACCTAACGAGTGTCTGGTTGTGTAAATCCCAGACTGCGATGTTTCCATCACTGCAGCAAGAGAAGCAGACCTTGGAGTCCGGGCTGATGGCCAGAGCGTAACATGCAGGTGCTGATGATGTTAACTCTGCCTTAATCCTGGGAGTAGGCGTGGCCAAATCCCATATTGACAGCGTGCTCGCCTCACCTCCAACAATCAGCGTCCGACCATCAGGGAGGAGACGACAGGAGCGGATGTAGTTGTCTCGGTTCTGTCGTGGCAGACACAAAACAATATATTTAATGTTTTGCATATATACAATATTATACTTCTACATCCGTTTCTGTGTGACTAATATATCACAAATATCTTTCTTTTCAGACATGCACAATCACTGCAGAAATTATAGTTTTAATAGTTTTGACAAACACTTAATACAACACTTAACACTCTCACACAAAAAAGCCAATTTGCACTGTATACCACAGCGACTCACTCACCAGACAGTCAAGCTGTGAAACCGGGCTCTTGTTTCCTGGGTGACTAATGTCCCAGACTTTGACACAACCCTTCCCTCCAGTGTAAACGTGTCGGGTGGGGTTACTGATGGTAACGGCGCACACCACCTCTCCGTGGTTCAGTGTGTTGATCTGACGGGCGTGGCGAGGAATCCCTGGGCCCACCAAGGCGTCCGGGGGGAACGGCACCGGCTGCATCTGTCCGTCGGCTGCCACGTGAAAGGAGTAAGCACTGATGATACAAAGAAAGACGGGAGGAGGTTAAACATGATGGTAGAAATAAAGGAGAGAGGTAAAATAAGTAGTGAAAGTGTCATTATTTTTAGAGGGAGGTTTTTCTAGGACACATCAGTCGTTCCACGGAGAAATTCAGGTGATGAGTCTTCAAACATACAAGCCAACGAAAACACACTTACGGTTTGCCACCAGGGATTCCCGTCAGACTGGGAGGCATCCCAGGAACTCGCATGTGAGGATGAGGATCAAAACTAACCTTGAAGAGAGAACATAGACATTATATGAACACAGTGCAAACACACACCCATGGGCAATGGCAAAATGCACACAAGTCAATACTAACCTGTGGAACACTACACAAACACTCATGAGCACAAAGCAAACAGACACTCTCAAGCGCGCACACGCACACACACACTCCACATCTGAATGACAAGTTTAAGAGTCAGCAAACAGACAGAGGCAGAGCTGTCAGTACTTGTGCTCCCCCGAATCCAACACAGACCCACAGACACACACACAGCTGTTGAGTACACAACCTGAGTTTCTATCAAGTGTTGCCCAGACACATTCACAGCTGTGAGTCTACTAAACCTATTTAAACAGTGTAATGAACACTATGCAAATACAGCCAAGACTGATGAGGCGATTGAACGTAATGCACACCAGCGTACCCACTGTATAAATACTATCACACAGACAGGAGAAATGCAGCTGTGCAACTATTGACACTTTCCACACATTGCAATATAAAATATACAGTGCTTATAAAAAGTATTTACACCCCTTAACTGCCCATATTTTATTATTTTAAAACACTGAATTATAGTGGATGTAATGCTTATTCAACACTGATTGACAAAAAAAATAAAATATTCAAAGTATAATATTTTAAAGTACAAATTCCACAAATATATCTAAATTAAGTTCATATAAAATAACTGACTTCATAAGAATGCAGAACAGCTGCAGCCGTAGCTTTTTTAGACATTCCTTAATAAATTGGATGGAGATTACCTGTGATTAATCAAAGTGTGACAGGAGATTTTAATTTAATGGCTAGAAGCCACAACTGGTGCAACCGTTACTGCTGAAATTTTCCTGGCAAAAACTAAATTTTTAGACAAAAGATCAAATCAATCTACTGTTACTGAAAAGTACAAATACAAGGAAGGACACAAGAAAGTCTCCAACACTCAGCATATGTTCCCCTCAGAGTAGTGCAATCAATGAAAATGGAAAGAATATACTGTAGCACAGCTGTAAATCTGTCTAGAGCAGGTTACAAGGTTTCATGGCTGAGTTGTTTGCACTGTGCATATACAACAACCGTTGCCCAGGAGAACAGCAAAGAGGAAGCCTCTGTTGAAAAAACACTCTTATAAAAAGTCAGTAGAAGTAGAAAGCAGGATTTGAAAATGCACTCTATTCAGTTGACTCACAATCACCATGCAGTTTCACAGAGAATGAGAAGTTTCACAAAGAGTGGGATTTAAAAAAAGCATCCAGATGTGCAAACCTGACAAAAGTCCTTCTACATAGATTTAAAGCTGAAATTCCTGCCAATGAGCCTCTACTTAATACTGCTAGAAGGTGATATGCAATAAAGAGTGTTTAATATAATTAGTTCAGATTTATTTGTAGAGATTTTGTTAAATTAACTAAATTACCTCCAACACAAAATATGAAAAAGAATTAAATAACAATTAAAAACAATTAGTACAATATAAAGTAAACTGCTTATGTTGATATATATATATATATATATATATATATATAAAAAATATACTATTTTGCAGACACACACACACACACGAAATACCACTTTGCCAGAACATAAGTCAAGTCCCCTTTCCACTCACCATTGGTGAACGGCCATACGCAGCTACAGCGGCCGCAGCAGCAGCACTCATTTGAGGTGACATGTTGTGCAATCCGGCAGCATAGGCCGCAGCCCCCGCTGCTCCGGCCAGCTCCCCATTCATCCCTGCTGCGTGGGGCAACATGCCAAATGCACCCGGGTATGGGCCTGGTACAGCCAGGGGGGTCCGCAGACCTGCAGCTGAGGAAGAGAGGAAAGAGTATGGCACATTTAAAAAGCTGATAACAACTAAGAGTGTATTCAAGTTAAAAATCCATTAAATATCTAATTGCAGACTTATGATCACTACACAATCATCTGGCATTACTACTAACTCTTGGTTAGAATTTTTTCTTTGACTGGGATGCAAAGTTAAATTAAGCATAAGCAAAAGGAGATTTCTAACCCAAACTGTGATTTGCTGTCAAAAGATTTATCTTTCATATCAACCAGACTCTGGGGAACTCCACACATGCATGAGGTTTTTCCAAAGTAAATTTGTGCCGTGAAACATTGATCGACTACTGATTAAAGGCTTACAACAGTTCTTCTGAAAGCAAGCAAAACGTCCTAAATCACCCAAAGTCCCTCTAATACAGGTTAAATTTTCCTGGAGGTAACTTAGACATCTAATTACTTCTGGCAAAAATTAGCATTAATAACACAAAGTATCATTTAAACAATTTATAGATGTTTATACTTACTAGGTGGATGTGGTAACTCCATGGAGGGGGGTTTTGACAGACTGGGCCTGATTCCAGGAGTAGAGCTCGGACCTGGGGTGGAGTCACCTCTTGGTGTGGGTGTGCTTGACTTTAGTCCAGGTGTACCTGCCTTGTCTCGCTGCCACAGAGAGAGAGAGAGAGCAAAAGAGCGACACTTTAGAAATATGTAACTATCTATATCTATATCTAACTATATGCTAAAGCAAGTTAAACAAATGTGTCTTGTCCATCCCTACCATTGACATCTCTTTGGACTTGAGGGAGGAGGAGCTAGCTGATGATGCAGTAGAGGCTGGACTGCAGGGGTCTTTCTTGAGAAGACGTGCTTTATCCAGGCCATTTTCTCTTGGTGAGGGGAGAGGCGTGCCACGAGGGGAGGCTGGATCCTGGTGAAGGAACAAGGATTCAGTTAACTACCTGAGAACAAAACTGCTGCACAAAAGTGATGTTGGCATTTTGCTGGATACAAGACTTTACTGTGAATATATTGTGGTTCATTTCAGAAGGGACTGTATACATTCCACAAGAAACAACCACAGTCCTCACGACTATTAATAAACAATAACAAACAGCAAAACATACTGACCTCATTCGAGACATCCACCACTAAATTATCATCACTTTTCTCCCCGTCGCTATCCTGCAAAAGAGGACAATCACTTAGAACACCATTAAACACTGTCCTTTGATTAGCTGAAAGACAGTTACAAGGAACTTACAAGTAAATAACCAACTGGAAATATATATGTCACTCTTAACATTCAATGTGTGACTGATACATCTGTACAAACACAAAAAATGCATGTGCAAATGACCACAGACAAACAAACATACAGTTAGAAGAACCATTTCTTACATAGTGGCTTGAGTCCTTGTCTTCCACCTTGCGTTTTTTGGTGTCATTTGGAAACTCTGGTCCGTTACGTCGCTTATCTGAGTTCCTAAGACTTTCTGGCAGCAAGGAGTTACTCTGTAGATGAAAGCAGAAAGGAGTAGAAGGACAGAACACAGAGGGATAGGAGAGCAGAGGAAGTGAGATTAGAGAAATAAGATAGGTTGTGTAGAAAGAAAATAGAAAAAAGAGAAAGGAGAGTTTGGAGGACAAAGGAGGGGGGGGAAACAAGAAAACGGATTTGCAGAGGTGAGACAATGTTGCCATTTACAGTTCAGATTGTGCTTTGTTGTGTGTGCATTCTGCATGAGCTCACTAAACCGTCTGATCCATCTACCACTAATTACAACAGCTATTCAGCCATGTGTAGAGCAGGTTAGAAAAACAGACTCTTACTCGCAAATAGGTTAATAGTTCACAGAAGCATGAATTAGGCAGCACTAACACTTAAACAGCAACCTCTTTTCTCACTTGACCAAAGTCAGTCGCAGCCACACACAACCACACACCTCTGAAGTTGATGATTACATTAAGTGGCTCTCAAAATCTATCAGTGCTCCCTCTCCTGGCTCTGACAAGCTGCCCTGGCTGCAGTTATGCGTGTGTGTGTATGTGTCAGTGTGTGCGTGTGTGTATAATGTGTAATTGACTGTAAAAGCCGGTGTGTATGATCAAGTGTGTAACAGACTGTGTGTGTGTGTGTATTACTTGCATAACACTCCTGTGTCCCTGTGTCCCAAGACTACACACACACACACACACACACACACACACACACACACACACACAGCGCCCCCCCGGCCTCCTGACCAACGGATCCTATTGTTAATGGATTAAAGCTTCATGTTGAGTCCATTATAGTCTCAGCCTGTCAATGAAATGTGCATCCAACATACACAAACACGTATGCGCATGCACACATCTAGCGAGCAAGCGCTTGGGCTTTGAGGGGGGAAAGGGTAAATGAAGGAGGAATAGCTACGAGAGGAGGAGGAGGGTGAGAAAAAAGGGTAAAGGGAGGGGATGAGATTAGAGGACAGAGAGGATGGAAGGAGGGTGTGAGAGTGTGGAGGAGAAGAAAGGGTGACAAGAGACAAGGGAGGGAAAGAGAGGGTTGGGGGGGTGAAAATCTGTATTCTGCCAAAGGCCCCTTCCTTCACGCCCTCCCCTCTTCCTCCCTCCCTCCCTCACATCTCCTCCCCTTTATTGAAAGGTTTTAGTGAGCTGAGCACAGGAGCACTGACCCGCAAAACATAAGCAATCCCTCCCTCCCTCCCCTGTTCGCTTTTAGCATGGTCTCTCTCTCCCTCTCTCTCTCCCTCTCTCACTCCCTCCCTCTCTCTCACTCACACACACACACACACACACACACACAAGCTCAGTGTCATATGACTGCTGCCCCCCTCCCCTCCCTTTCCCAAGCCCTCCCCTCTCAGTGGTGGTGATATTAAACACAATGAGAGTCTTTAAGCGCGGGATCAGGGGCGGTGGGAGGGGGGAGAAGGGGGTAATCTGCTCACTGAGGTGTTAAATAGGCACAACAATGCAGGCTAGGCTGGAGGAGTGTGTGTGTGTGTGTGTGTGTGTGTGTGTGTGTGTGTGTGTGTGTGTGTGTGTGTGTGTGTGACCATGCTAAAAAGCTCATTTGGAGGAGAAAGGAAACCTAACAGTTCAGAGCAGATCTGGGGCAGAACTAAACAGGCAGGCCAAAGCTCTACCCGAGAGAGATCCCCAAACACACATAAACACACACACACACACACACACACACACACACACACACACACACACACACACACACACACACACACACACACACACACACACACACACACACACACACACACACACACACACTTTAAAACTGACAGTCAAAAATATACAACTTAAGGATGAAAGCTATTTGGGTGTGAAACAGAGGTAAAAAAAAACAGCACAGTGCTTTTATGCATAATGACATGGAGAGGTGAACTTCATTGATCCCTGAGGGGAAATTGGGTGACTGCAGCAGCAAAAAATAGAAAAACACAAGTAATACTATAAAATGAATGCCTGCCTCAGCAACAGCAAGACTTTACTGGGATATAAGTTTAAGTTTCAAGTCTTAGTTTTAATGGGACTTAAGAAAGAGTGCTGTGACTCTTTAGATACTACATTCTCAATAAAATACCATTACACGTGACATAACTGCATGGTTGGCCAAAGATGACCTTGGTTGAATAGAAGGGATTAAAGCGATGGAATGTTTTTTTGGGACTGTTTTTCCTACATAACCAACAGTAGATAATTCCTTAAGTACAATTCCAAACAATTAGATTTTTTGGAAATTCTATATGTAAACTCACTGTAGTTTACTTAGGGCAGACAGTTTAAATATTTTTTTTCCTACAGCCTGAGTAGAGCTACTCGTCCTGTAGATGTCTATCAACGGAGCTAAGACGGACTAATCTCACTGTTGAGCTAAAAGTCAAACTGCGCCTAAGAACAACGTCACATTCCCCAAAACCAAACTATCCCTTTAAGAGAGACAAGAAAATAAACTGAGTGGTTTGTCAGAACAGTAAACATTGCTGCAGAAAGAGGAAGTACTTACTGTGCCGGGCTCTCGCTCTATTGCCATTGGAAATGCATACATGCGGTTGAGGTCACAGGGTTGGGTGTTCAGCAGAGCAAAACGCAAAATGAAATAGACAAGAAGGAGAATGAGTTAGAAATTCCACATTTAATTATATGTATAAATAAGAACGTTCACACAGAAAACTGACTCTGAAGCAGCTCAAACAACTTTGGTCACCATTAACCATTGGTTTAAAAGTGAACTGTACTTTTTTTGTCATTCATAAACTTCCACGTCAGCCAACTGGGGGGTTGGCTGACGTGGAAGGATGGGGGATAATTCCTCTTTCTATTTCAGGTGGTGGAGGGTGTGTGTTTGTTCACCTCTCAGGTGTTCAGGTCCTGCAGGGTGAGAGTCTGGTCCGGACATGTGGGGCTTTTTATCACCACCATCTTTTCCCACCAGATGGGGAGGAAGAGTACCAAGTGCTCCTGATAGAGCCAGGAGACCAGCCGAACCACCCAGCTGAGAGGGGTGGAGGCCGGCAGGGTGAGGGGTGAGGGGCACAGGGGCACCACCGTGGTTATGGGATAGGTGCTGCTGCTGGAAGACAAGAGATAAAATATAGAAAGAGAACAAAGTTGTTAGTTGAGTTGAGAGAAAAAACGAGGAACATTCAGGGATGTGTGTCGCAGGCCTAAAGCTGGTAATATATCTTAAACTAATGGAGTAGTGCATTTTTGATTCAGTCCTCAGTATATGCTGACTGACCAATAGTGGTCATATTCACCAGCAGTTTTATCCTAAAAACACACCAAAGTTAGTTTTGCTTTGGCCCGTGTAGCCAAAAAAATGACACCTGACACTTAAAACTCAAGCATCAGTGAATGAAACTGAGACACCAATAGGTACAAATCAATAGCACTCTGTAACCTAATCAATAGAGATTTTGGCCCTATTCACGTCTTCAACAGATGGGGCAGTTTCTTTGGTGTCTGGGTTTACACCACCTCAACAAGCTGCTGCAGTCTTCAAGGCGGTGAACACCCCCCACCCCCCCCCACACACACACACACACACACACACACACACACACACACACACACACACACACACACACACACACACACCCCCTCTGGGGTCAAACACTGAACAATACTGACAGCTGGGATCACAGCCCAGAGCCTGAGGATGTGGTGGTAGAAGAGGGGGTGGGGGGAAACGGGGAGGAAAAGGAGGAATGACGGAGAAGTGGGGGGAGAGAGCTGAGAGCCCCAGCTGCTGCCTGCACTGTCAGGTCTTGTGAGGGAGTGAGGTGGCTGAGGAGAGAGGGGAGGAGAGAGGGAGAGAAGAGGGTCAGAGAGAGAAGAGGGAGAGAGAGTTTGGCTGGCAGCCCTGCTCTCTCTTTCACACCAAATCAGGCGCTCGTCTGAGCGTGAAATGCCTTTGTGTTCCAAAACATCATTATTGCCTCCTCAGACAGTAGCCGCGGGAATCCAAGCTCACTGATTCGCCACCGGGAGGGGAGGAGGAAGGAGGGAGAGGAGTGGGGAAGGGGGGGGGGGCACAGGAGGCGACTCTGCAGGGGTGGAAGGAGTGCTGAAGGTCAAACCGACTTTTATCTCACCTAATTGACTAACCCACTCCCCCTCTCCTGAGCCCCCACCTTCTCTTTTCCCCTCTATCCATCCTTCACTCTCTGCGTCCTGCCCCGATGAATGAAAGCAAAACAACAAAACAGTCTTTTAGCCTCAACCTCCATGCCTGCCTGTACACACGGACACACACTCAATTTCCCAGAGTTGGCTCGCCTGCCAAACAATCAAACATAAACACACCCACACGTCACACTTGATCACACTAACATGCGTACACAGAATCTAGATAAACAAGGCAGGCACACACACCCTCACTCAACCATCCTATCCCTGCCTGTTGTTTTCTGGGGAGAACAGAAATGCACGCTCTGCTACACCCAGACGCACACACAAACAGATGCAAAAACACACACACACAAACAGATGCACACACACACACACACACACACACACACACACACACACACACACACACACACACACACACACACACACACACACACACACACACACACACACACGACCCCTGATGGGAGTAAATGGAGGGGAAGTATTGGTGGAGGAAAGGGGAGCCCAGTTTATCATGGGATGTTAGTGTGTGTGCTTGTGTATGCGTGTGTGTGCGTGTGTATGCATGTGTATGTGTGTGTGTGTGTGTGTGTGTGTGTGTGCGCGCGCTGAGGTAGGGGCAACATGCTTCATTACACTCATTTAACTCACAAACGGGGTGAATGACAGGCTGGCGTGGGAGACGGGAGGAGAGGGGAAGAGGGGAGTGTAAGGGCAACGCCGTGACCCCCCCTTTTACAAACACTGAAATCCCTGCAATTAAGACTCAAACAGCAACTGCCAAATCCACCTCTCCCCCATCGCCACACACACACACACACACACACACACACACACACACACACACACACACAGACAGACCCCCCATCAGTCCACGCCAACTAACAAGCCCACCTCACATTTAACTCTCCAAACCCATTGCCCACTTTTTGCTAAGCTAAAGCTATAAAGACCCCCACCCCCCCCTTTCCCACATTCCCCTTCAACTCAACCCCCTGGCCTCACCTCCCACCAGTCAAGCCCCTATGGGCTCCTATAAAGCAGGGTATTCTCAACTACCACCCCATCCCACCCAAAAAGTCACCACCGACAGCTCCACTCTGTGTCTCTCTTTACCTAAACATCAGAGCAAAACCGCGAAAAGCGAAAAGTTTGTTTTTCTAACTTCTTTTCACACTCACCGTGCCAATCCCTTCTCAATCTGAAAAGCCAGTCAGTGAACATCATTCATCACAGGCTGACGACATCTTTTCAATAAACACCTCCCATCACACTTCTCCCACCGATTCAAATCCTCTATTCTCTACTGGGTTTAAACACATATATATATCTCCATGCCCTTGAGATTGGTTTAGTGATCAAGGAATAGAAATAATTACATTTCTTATAAAACACAGTGTGCTTGTCAATTCAATGTAGTTTTTTTGTGCAGGTGTGTAATTTATAACACCAGAACCACAGCTTTACTTGCTTTAGTAGTGATTCTAAAGGTTTCAAATAAAAGCCGGAAAAAAATATTTAATTACTTTGATTTGCTCGGCTGTTGTGTTTGAGTTATTGAATTGAATTGAAATGTCTTTAATGTCCCCAAGGGGCAATTTGGTTCACAACAGGTAGCCAACACATACACATTCGCATAAAAACACATAAAAACATGAAATGATGAATAAATAAAAGCATAAATACACATGTACACTATATATATATATATATATATATATATAAAAAAAAATAAAAAGTGAAAAAATGTATGTCTTTGTTCCTATTTATTACAATACAAGCTAATAATGAAAAAAAAGCATAGACAGTTGTGTGTTTTTCAGAGTATCTTATAGTATAGTATTCTCTCACGTTTACCCTATCTTTTACTGCTGTTAGTGAACTATGATACGCTCTTCCAATCGCAACACTAGCCCTACGACTGTGGCCTCACATTCCACTGTGTCGCATTAAGCATCTGAGAGGTTAAATGACACTACTGACAAAATACGAAAGAGATGCTGGACCGAGAGTACACACAGAAATACAGATACAGTTGATTTAAGTACAGTTTAGTAAAGAGTAAGTAGAGGAATACACACGCTGGGTGGAAGACCTGGCAGTCCACGTACCCCGATAACGGCATTGAGCTCTGCCATGGTCACCTGTTTTGCTCGCTCCACGGCTTGGACCACCTGCTGCTGATGCTGCAAAACACGCAGACACACACACAATGTTGCTAAAGACAAAAAGTAAGAAGGCTGATTTATCAGTAAAGCTAGCAGAGATAGCCGTAAGTATATAAATGGCATAAAAAACAGTCTGTAGCTCAAAGTCACACATACTTACCTCCTGTGAAAGGAAGGGAATGACTTGTGCACAGATGGTGTTTAGTCTCTTGGCAATCTCCGTCTGATGGAGGAAGAGACACACAGAGACAGAAAGAGACTTAATTGTTAATAACATAATTACATTCATTTAGAAAAGACAGCTGTTCAGTAACACCAATAAAGTAATACAAGCACACACAAACGCGCTGGAAACTGCCGCCTCCACGGCAAGCGGACAAACACGTACGCACACAATGAAACCCCAACCAGTCTATGATACAATACCCATCCACTTCTCTCTACACACAAATCCAGTGTGTGCCATTTTCAGCATCACTCACGCACACACACAGTACAATGAGATTTTCCTTTCTAATCATCAGCATGAGCTCAAGTTTCTCTCTTGCCTGTTGTATTTCTTTTGCTCTCTCTCTATCCTCTGTGCTCTTGTCCCTCTTCCCATCAGCACTTCACCATAATCTCATCAGCAACTAACTTCATTTGCTCTCCCCCAGTATCCATGCCAACACATCCGCCTGCCCCCCAAACCCCCGGAGGTGGCAACAATTGGCTGAAACCAGATACCCCCACAGTGGCACCAAATCAGATAAGGGGACTCATATTACATATCATCCAATCAAATTGATACGAAGAAGGCCAGGGTGAAGAGGGAATTGGAGGAGCCATGAAACGTAGTAATGGCTCATCAGACACACACATCCCACATAAATAGATACACAGTGAAGGCTTAAAAGGGCTATGTGTTGTTGTTATGCGTATACCTTGGAAAAAGTTGTAGGATTTTCATCATTGTGTTGAAAACTAATTACACTTTTCAAAACTCAGTGAACAAGAGCAAAACACAGTTCTCAAGCTGAAGGACGTTCGGCAATCTATGGGGGTTTTACTGTCCCAACAATTACGTCACCGGATGTGATAATATACAGGACTTCCTCTTTTCAGACACTTTCGAGTTACAAATTGCCAAACAAACTTTACTTACTTTGTCAGTTTCCTTCCACCATCAGCTGCGCAAGAGACTTGTGGATATTGCTGCAATTCTTTTGTCATTAAAAGAGCCTACAGCCACACTAGCGGTTCTTTAAGGCATCATGCTGCTTTGAATTAAACGCTAACACATCTTAGTTTAGTCTGTTACTATGCTAGCATTAGCTAATTAGCAGCTAATGATGATGGGAATGTATTTGATCAAAAACCAAAGTATTGGACAAATTAAAACATTGACCTTCATGATGATGCTAGATGAAAATTCTGGGATAAGTTATTACAATTCATCCTGAAGTGGGAATGAAATGTCTGTATGTACAGAACATCATCTCAATCCATCCAGTAGCTGCTGAGATATTACAGTCTGGGCCAAAGTGACTGATTGACAGACCGATTGATATCGCCACTATACATTATTTTAATGAGTTCTATAACTCATGAACAGCTCACATGATGGAGACGCCCTCTTTAGCACGTAGCATACTTCCTCTCACTGGACCTCTCTGTCAAACACATACAGACCTATTAGCTTGCTGAACTACTGATCCTGATTCAGCCAATTATGTACTTAGATGAGCTAAATAAAGTACTAGCCCATCCATAATGAGTCTCGAAGTTAAAACAAGTAACTGCTTCGCCTATAATAGAACTATAATAACTATAATGTCAGGCAGACTTTACCTGCAAGTCCTTTCTCAGAATCCTGAGTTGTAAGCCTATCATTAGTCTTGTATAAAGGCTCGCTGATTAGGCCGTCTGAGAATAGTCTGAACAACTACTATCAGGTCAGCTCAACCAATCTAACTAAGCTAACTGACAAAACTAACAAGGATCAAACAGATAAGGCCACAAATACCTGAAGCTGCAATCCCCGAGTGAGCCATCATTACAAATTATGACTCAAGAATATTTGGAGGAAATAAAATAAAGGTAACAAAAGCGCACAACTCATGTGTCCTGAATAACAACATTGAAGATTTGCTATGGTGCGACACCCACACTGTGATATTGATATAATTGAGAGAGTGGGTAAAGAAAAAGTTGAGGAGAGACGATGCAAGTGTACACACACACACACACACACACACACACAGTGTGCTAACAGAACAGGCTTTCCATTACACATATAATTGGAGCATTATTGGCACACTACATACACACAAACCCGTACCTTCCCAGCAGGAGGTGGGTTGTTGTGGATCCCCCGTACCCCCCGCCCACAGAAGCTTGTTGCTCTGACAACTGCAGCCCCAAGCTAATGACCTCCCCTGGAGTTTTAGTGTGTGTGTGTGTGTGTGTGTGTGTGTGTGTGTGTGTGTGTGTGTGTGTGTGTGTGTGTGTGTGTGTGGACAATAGGAAGAGATGCATCTCCCTCACAATGAAAGAACAGTAGCTTCACATGGACATAAAACGAAAGAGGAGCCAAGAAAAAAGAAACGATGGTGGGGGTGGGGGTGTAGCACAAGAAGGAAGAGATCCCATACTTTTAAATGGAGACTGAGGAAGGCGGAAAGAAAGGGACAGAACTTGGGGTGTAAAAGGGCGAGAATAACACAAGAGGAGAAGGAGAACAAAAACTAATGGGAGGGAGTATGAGAGTCGAGGAAGCATCCCCACTCCTCAGTGAAGCAGCCAGGCCAATCCACCTCCAATTTCCTCTGGTCTGACTGGTCGATAGCTGTGGTAATTACTGGTAAACGCTCTGAGCCATGCACCACTCCTGTGGGGAAATGTGTGTCTGTGTGCATGAGAAAGAGAGTGAGATTTTTCCTCCCTCACCCATGTGGCTACACTGTACGCTTGCCTTTCAATGCGTCCACGTATGTACTCATGTATAAACATGTTTGACTTTCTGTGTTTGTGTGTACATTACTGTGAGTGTGTTCAATTGTGCCATCCTTGTGTTTGGATACATTATTTATGGCTGTACATAAACGTCCTTGCCTTACATTACAATAGGTGAGTGTCCTTTCTGCATTTTGTGTTTGCACACTTGTGCGCCTGCCCTACTAAAGTGTGTGCTGGTGTGTTTTTCACCTCCCTGCTTCTAAAAGGGAGAGCTCCACTGTCTCTCCTCTGCCGGTCTCACCGTGATCGATTCCTCTGCCCTCCCCAGCCCTGCCCCTCTAATGTAATAAAGCAGGCCGCTCCCCTAGACAGCACCAATCAATCTACAGAGCCATTCATCCTGCCTCTGGGCTCAGGCGGCCGGCCCTAACTGGGGAAATGGAGACAGAGCCCCATCGATCACGAATAAACACACACACACACACACACACACACACGAATACAGTAGAACACACACAAATGCGAGGACACGTCAACAGGCACACACACCAAATACATCAAAACCCTGCCATGAGAAAGGGAGGGAAAGAGAGAGAGAGGAAGAGAGACAAACAGGAAGACAGAGAGAGAGAGAGTAGACAAGAGGCAGACAGATAAGCATACATACCTGTTTGTGCATTTCGATGTTGAGGCCATAGGACATCTCGTAGTACTGCAGAGGACAGAGTTGTGTTAGATTAGTAAGGCATTCTGAACCTTTTAAATAAAAAGCGAGAACGTGTGATCTTGGAGACAACAAACAGGCATTCAGATATTTTGAGAATAGAGTGTCACACCAGGTCAATCTCACAGAGCAATCGAACTTTGTTTAAAAGGTACAGCACCCAAATCAATTGCTTTTTACCTGTGCAGGAACGTCACCATAAAGGAAAAGTAGACAAGTATGTTTGCAAAGAATTCCGAACATTTTTTTTCTTTGTTTCTCAAGACTAAAGGCCTTAGACACACACACACACACCTCTTTTGACCTTATGAATTTGCATTTATCTTTGGAAAGGAAAAAGAAATACAGAACCTTGTCCATTCAATCTAGAGAAATGATGGGTTTGCTGAAATACAGGAGCTTGGTTTAATCAAAATGAAAAATCAGCCAGCTCACAAATTGCAAAGTCGTAACAGAGTCTAATCTGACACTCTAATCATCTCCATTAGCATGTCTAAGTAAGGGAAACGCTGTGTGTAACAAAAACAGGTGTAACATTAATTTTGCTGTGCAGTTTTCCTTTTATACCTCTTCCCTTTGTTCAGATGATACAGCAATTACGTAATCCTCAAATAAAATATTTCATTCATCAGCCTTTAGAAAGAGGAAAGTTCGGCTACAGAACATATAAAGCTGGTGGGGACACAGCATCCTCCTCAAGGACACTTCAGCAGGGCAACAGCCTCACTATGTGATGTTGTGTGTGGTGGGGGGATGAACTGAGTATCACGCGGATCTCACCATGACATAGTGTCTCTGCATCTCCGTCTTTTCACTGGCCAGCTTCTCACACTCCAGCTTGAGACTGAAAAACACAACAATACACAAACTTACAACTCAACTCAAGTTAAGCAAACTTGATCTCATTCAAGCCAAGCCCATAAATGTAAAGTAGCAGCATATATATATATATATGAGCCCTTGTGGGTGGTTATTTAGTTGTTTTGGTTTTACAGTAAGTTTCACTGCCGATGAGTGAATATCAGCAAGTATTTAGGACATAGACAGATGTATGACTGTCTGCCTCCTGTCTAAAACATCTGCTCGCACTGAGAATAAACAATGAGGATGTTGAACACACACACACAAGTTTTCCTACAATACATATTTAACAATGGTGAAGCATACAACTTAGTAAACAGGTTAATGTTCCCTGTGATCCCTCTTTTCCTTTTGCTCTTTTAAATTAAAGCATCCAAAAATGCAAACACAAAGCTTAACAGAGCAGAGCACAAGGCTGTTTTTTAAGAAAAATGAAAGTGAAATGGAGAAGACGGTGCTTTCTGGCGAATGATTATAACCACCGTCTGTTGGCTGTAGGATGTTTGGTTTAACCCTGCTCTTTGCATGTGTGAATCAGGATGTGACTTGGAAACAAAGCAGCCTGTTTTTAGGTCGGTAGCTTTTCACCTGTTGCGGCCAACCCTCCCCGACAACACAAATAAGTAAAAGTAGTACATATACACAAAGCAAAGAAAAACACAACTGCACACGTACTCAGGCAGACTTTTCCCAATACACAACCACACACACACACACGGGAAAATAAGGAGTGATTTATGAAACCCTGAGCCCACACGCCACCCTCTGG
>NW_026136714.1:10773600-10901100 GCF_905237075.1 Dicentrarchus labrax
TGCCGAAAAGTGAATAAATTATTTTTATATGCTCACTTTGTGCACAAATATTGGTGATTATGCTATAGGGAAAGATAGACATTAAACTCACAATGATGATGACAATATATTTGGCTCTAACTTCCATATTCCACAACTTTTGGTCAGTAGGTCAGTGGGGGAACCACAAACTTCCTCTCAAATTTAGGACCAAATTCCTTCCATATAACAATGATGAATAATGTTATCTAGGGAACATAAAAGATGCCCTCATTTATTAACCCTCCTTTTAACTGCCTATACAGCACAAATCACAGCTAAAGCCAGAATAATGACACCTTCACCACTCGTCCTGGAGTTGTAGTCGTGTATTTTTGTGTCTGACGAACCTCACCAGCATATTAACCGATGAAATACTAAGTGACTGACGACAGATGTGCTAAAGGGACCACGTCATGAAGGGTGAGGCGGTTGAAACTGGGTTGTAAAGCAGACTCAGGGTTTTCCGAGCTCCACTTATACCGTCTAAACACCGCTCACTTCACAGGGAAAAAGACCCTCAGCTCCACGCTGACCTGTGATTGGCGTGGAGAGCTCAACCCCTGACCCTGTGACCTATGACCTCTGCAGTGGCTGATCCAGTCCATATGAGAGACTCCTGACTGTGACCAGTCGTGACCTTTTCCCAGCTCTCACACAAACACACACACAGGTGCTATACAGTGGGTGGTACTGTTAATCACAGTGGCGTGTGCGTGCAGCCATACTTATGTGTATGTGTGCGTGTGTGTGTTTGTATGAGTTTTTATCCCATTTAGTCTCTGTGTTTGTTAACACTTGTCTCAACCTTATGTAGACCATATATAAGATATACACTTTAAAAATAATCTTTAATTGCCAAATGGTTACAGTAACATAAGCACAGATGTGTGAATATATGGTGGATTTCCATTACAGAAGAGACATGGCAAACCCTGAACTTCTGAAAACTCCTGAGTCTCAGAGGCATAGGTTATTTCTCACATTTCCACTGTATGTTTACAATCTAGGATGGGAAAAAAGAGGTTGTCGATTGTCCCGAGAGGTGCAGAGTGCCTGGATTATGGTTGTTGATTTCCTATCATTTTAATTTTCTTAATAATTTCTATGTGATGTACCCTGAAATATCCCAAACACTGCACACAGCACCTTTTTGTTTCTTCCCTCGTCTTCTTCATATGTTTTCCCCCAAATTCTTCAGGGCTCGGATGTTGTCAATTCATCACTTGAAAATTAATTTGACATAGTTCTTGTGGTTTTTTTTTTTCTCCAGCTGTAGTAGTAAAAGTGTGTTAATGTAGTCCTCATAGGTTCACCTGAATGCACCTGAAACCTGAGCTCAGACACAATGTGTGGAAATGGAAAGCAGAACCTGAGACAATAGATGCATGTTACATTACATCCCCTGAGTTCCTATAAAAAGAGATAATCGCTAAATATATTTGGTCTAATGTTTTCTCAGTTCTCGAAAATAATAGATAACAAGCACAAAACTACAAGACTGTCTCCCCCACACCCCCACAGGGAAGCGTCTATCACATTTGGATATTAGTTCAGTAAGTTACTCATATTTACTTCCCACAATCTGCATCCACCAAGTGACGTCTTTTCCACACCTCAGCACACATCCTTTCTCACCTCACCTCAGAGCTTTCTATAAAAGATAAAATATGTTCCGATACCACGTCACCAGTCAGCAGTGTGTCACACATCAAGGTGCAGTGAGTTAGCTGTGGACCCGATAACTCATCACTCAGAAATAATCCTTCAAAAAATGGCTACTTGCCCAAGAAAGCAACACAGTGTAACATCACATTTCTTTGCCCCAAAGAACAGCAAAGCTTTTTAAACTACTTTTCTTATGAGCAAAGAAAACAATCATGGTTTCCTGTTGGTCCTTTTTCTGCACTTCAGTGATTTATTTGGAATGATACAGTATCACAACGATCATTAAAATTTAACTGCACAAAAAACACCAAATGCTCTCTGCTCACAAAGAGTTTAAAGACCTACTTTTAAGCTTTGACATAAGACAAAGGAAGCTGTTTGACGGTCATGAAAGGTCCGTGTGGATAATACTCACACACCCTTCGCTGCATGAATGTGCTTGATGAAAGGTAAGATTTATTTAAAAATAGCATTTATTAAAATTAGCTTTTCTAAGGTTACATTGTTCTGTTGTCTTATAGAAGTAAAAGTCATCTTATATTTATTTTCTCTTGTCTGTATTTGCATGTTTGGTATTGAGGTAATCCAGAAGTATTGGAAATCAAGTCAGGTAACTTTAATATTGTGATACTATATTTTTCAACAGGTAATTAGTAGTTGTATAGGATTACTTTTTAAAAGTAAAGCTGCTATTCTCATTTACCCCTTTATCAGTGTAACAAAAGGAGATGACATGTACGGTAATGTATGTTGAGAGGGTTTATTATTTCTTACAATAACAGCATACTACAAAGGACCTTCAATTCAAGGAATAGCAACGTTACATAGCTCAGACCACTGTGAGAGTCTCCTCTTAAGGTCAGGTTGGCAGCACATTTTAACTCAGACTAGCAGGATTATATATATATAGATATATCGATTATAGGATTAGGACTTCGAGGTAACCATTAATGGCTTACATAGTTAGAGAGTATAGTCCCACTTAAGGAAAGAGGTCTTGATACTGTAGGTTTATATAAAGTGTCTGTTTCTGAACCGACCCAAACGTTCTCAGGGATACTTTGTGTTCTGCTTTAGTGATCAGACAGCAACAGTCACCAGGCAAATGGATAATTGCACATGAGCTCACTGGCCTCCTGATTTCCTTAACAAATAGCCCATCCCCTCATTCACTTCAAAAGTCTCTCTCTCCCTCCCTCCCTCCCTCTCTCTCTACCAGTCATTTGTTTAGAGAGGAGAAGCACACAATTAGCCTCTGCTTTGGATGGGGTACAAGAACCTGCCATATAAGCCTCATTTGGTTTGCAAATGTCCCATTTCTTTCTGATTTTAGTGGCTAAAACAAATGGTTGAGCTTTGTTTACAAAAGAGGAAGGAGAGAGAGTGGCAGAGGGAGAGAGAGAGAGAAGGGAGTGACATGAGGGAAAAGAGGCTATTTTATCTGTGACCCGGTCATCTCGCCTGTAGAGGAGAGAAGAGGCTCTCCCAGATAATGACTGAACAAGCAGCTTTGTGTGGGACGACAAATGGAGTGATCCCACTCTCGTCCCACTTACCACAAGAAGAGCGTTGGTGTTGGTGTGTGTTGGTGTTGGTGTGTGTTGGTGTTGGTGTGTGTGTGTGTGTGTGTGTGTGTGTGTGAGCTTATATGCAAACATATGTGTTTAGTTGGGCCGTGCACTATTTGAATGTGTGTGTATGCGCATTTGGTTAGTTTGGTTAGTCTCAGTGTGTGTGTGGTTGTGCGTGTGTGTGCGTCAGGAGAGGGTGTTAAAGAGTGTATTCATGGTCATGAGGTGGTGTGTGTGTCAACAGCAGATGATTTGCGTGAGGGTTCTGGCCGAGCTGTCCCATGGAGCCCTTTTGTTTTGTTTTGACTCTTCTGTTTTTAATGGACAACCAAGGACATCATTTGAATACCATCACCCCCGTCTGTCTGCCACTTTCTCTGTATTTTGTTGGCGGTGGGGGGGGAGCTGTTTGGTTTCCTCTTTGGAAGAATTTGAGTCCCTTTGTGCCAAATCCAGTCTTCTTGCGCCCAATTTGGACTGAAGTTCTGCGTGAGCGGAGGAGAAGAGGAGTAATGGATATAACGTATAATATTTCAGCACAGGCCTTCAGAGACTCCTTAGGAAGATGTCAATCTGTTACCTACTCGTGAAGCACACTTCACATTTCAGTACTTGGCAGGATCAGCTCTCTCCCAACGATCAGAACCATACAAGGGACAAAGGCACTAATCTGTAGTGTCAACACAAACTGCTGCCAGTGAGAACTAATGATGCAAGTGTATTTACTTTGCTCTATCAAAACTTTTCTGTCTTTGGGTCAACATGTTGTTTGCTCAACTATATCCTACAATGATACATCCAATGTATTTATTAACGTCCCCCTCCACTCAAAAATGGGTTTTGCTTATTGTTACTTCACTTTGGATATCAGTTTATGACTGTAATATTTGCATATTAAGAGATTTTTGCTTTCAGTGAGGGAGAAAGAGTTAAGTAATTCTAAGAATCAGACGCACACAATGTTAAAGAATAGAAATAATAATTATATTACAATATCTAACACAATATATATATAATATATATATATATATAGGTATGTACATATATGTAAAAATAAATAAAAAATTTAAATATAATAAGAGCCTAAGTATGTACCTTATAATAATACCATATATACAGTATAGAGACAGGTAGGTCAATTAAATGTATGCCACAGTATGTGACCGATTGTGACAGATTGCAGTATTACAGAAGTTACAAAGTTATTCAAAGCATAGTATTTTTTATATGTTTTGTAGCAAGTCTGGAGGGGGTCTTTAAAAATCAAATCCTTCTTTTGAATGCGACAGAGACAATAAAGCTGACATTTTCTCGTACATGTTGAACGTTGTCGCATATCCTCTCTATCGATTTAGGAATCGCAATAAACTGTTCACCTCATGAAAGTGCAAATTCAGTGGCTCAGCCTGGTGTGACTTTCTTTGGCTGCCTACAGGTATGAACCCTTTCCCACTTAATCTCCTCCCATACCTTCAGTAAATCACTGCTGTCATATGTGCACAGAGTCTCTCAGGCTCAACGTTGGTCCACAGATGACGTTATCCTCACAGTCTCTGGTTTCAGGCCTTCAGAGAATGATGTTGTGAGCACTGAATAAAAACTGAAGCGTGACAGACGATGGAGATAACATATGTGAACATAGTTTAAGGGCTGGACTTCACTCGTCACTATTATCTGTTTATTTATGCTAATACTAGATATACGTTTTCATCAGAATTGAGTAAACACATATGTAAATATGGGATGCAAAATGCATTCAAAGCAGATAAAACTAGTTCTACTGACTGTCAGGGAAATATTTTCACATCCTTTGGGTCTTGTTTCACATTCATATAAGTCAGAATATGTACACATTATTAACTGCTGTTAATGATCACCATATTTTTTGTGTTTTACTATATTCAAAGTGAGTGTTTTTTCTTCATTATTAGCCATGCTTTATCTTTGCACTGTAGTTTCTCACTGGACCCTGGGCTAATTTTCTCTCTTGACCCCTAAAGGTACAACTCAGGTAAAAGGTCAAGCAAAAAAAGTCTCAAGGAATCAGCATTTAGATTGTGTGTCATGTCTATAATTCACCGTATTTCCATGCAAAACATGACTCTAATGCTTAGAGGGACTATTTAATAGTTTGTGTGCTGGGCTGATAACAATCATAGAAAGTGAGTCATTGATTAACATACAATCTGCAATGGTAGTATTTTATATACAGTGACTAGAGCACCGTGACAGACAAGATCTTATTTTCCAGGAAGTAAAAGGAATGTGCTTTATATTCTAATTACATTATAAAGAAATAATCAATTATATGTGGCTAATTTATTACTAAATGTGTATATTACATGTAGGGATTTGTGCTTCATTGTGACCCTAAGGGTTTTCCTCTTATCTGTGGGGGGAAAAGTCCACTTCTTCTATAGTTCGAGGGTGTCCCGGAACCAAACTATGTGAAACAGGTTTTTGGCATTTGTTGAAGCCACAGTATGGTGTTCATTCCCAGTTTGCAGAGTTCTTGTATAATTTATGACTGTGCATTAAACAGCCTAGCACCAGGCAGCCCATCATGTAAACAGATCAGGGCTTTTACAGGCAGCTTGCCGGCTGTTTAAACAGACGAAAGGAAAAGGGGAGAAGGAGGGAAATTAAAACCTAAATGGAAAGCATGTGGAAGTGTGTGTGTGTGTGTGTGTGTGTGTGTGTGTGTGTGTGTGTGTGTGTGTGTGTGTGTGTGTGTGTGTGTGTGTGTGTTTGGGTAGGTGTGGGGGGTTTGCAACTAGACGATGTTGAAGTGACACAGTGTGAGACGAAAACGCACACATAAAAACTTGCAAACACATCTAGACACACACATACAGACAAGCACGCATGCACACAGACACACACACATAAACCTACGTACCACAAAACCTCTAGTTTTATCAAGTCCAGCTGTGAGCTGAGTCGTATCAAAGGCAGCATGTGGAGCAGAGCCGTGGTGCTGCAGAGAAGATCAGGTCCAGATGGGTTTCAGTCTGTCAGACAGACCTGCTCGCCTCTGCTCTGTTTTATCCTGCTTTGTTACGTTATATATTGCTCCAGCCTCCAGACTGATCTTTTCTCTCCTGCTTTGTCCCTTTGTTTTATTTCATGGCTTTCCTGTTTTAGTGAAGTCAAATAGGAAAGACAGAGGTGACATTCAACAAAGGAGATGAGCCGGTTGCAAACCCACAATGTGTGTGTGTTTATCTTGGCACGGTGCCACCAGGACGTCCGTCTGTGTTTCTGATCAGAGAGAATCTGAGAGAATAAAGACTGCAGAACTGTGGATGTTTTTTGTTTTTTTGTTTTTTTTAAAGGTTTTGGCGGTTACTCTGTGTGTCCTAACATGTGTAGTGGCAATCGGAGCCATGATCTACAGCAGATGGTTGAGCAAAAGGCTGTCCAATCAAGACACAAACACACACACAGACACAAGTTCAAAGAGTTGTGCGGGGAGAGCATGGCTTATGGGATATATCACAGTGGATAAAACATAACAAATCACTTTAAATGCTGAAAAATGAATTTTAATGAATTTTAATGAAGACATCGTGTAACTCTGTAGCCATTATACAGCAATTAGCACAGGCCACATCTGGTCACATTCATATTGCTTGGTTCTAAAGAAAGGAAGCGACTCTGAGGTTACCATTATAAAACACTGAATGAATGCATGAAATGGACAAATATGCCCTAAATTTGTAATGGTGACATAATTGTGCTGCTGTAACTGTGTAAGTAGTGAATTGTGGATTTTCTCAGATCTGGAAAGCATGTTTTGAAATGTGTTGATGTCTTTATTTTCACACTTGTAAAAGAGGCGTCTTGTTCCTCAGAATAAAAGGTTGAGTGAACGAATGAAATTATGTGAGGTGTGTTTGCTTTGGATATTGACGTTGACGATAAACAAAATGTCCTCTCACAAACTCAAATGTGGCATGCCGTTGGTGGGGGCATTTTGTTTCAGATACCAGCGGGACGATAAAATGCAATATGTTTGCATACCAGAGTTTAACGCCTTCGTTCCGACGTCAAAATATTACCCAGCGGTTTAATAACACTGAGGCAGGACATTGCAACTTATCATAGCAGCAATTATTTTATCTTTTGTCACAAAAGCTGCCAGAATAAATAGAAATACCACGAAATGTGGTGCACATGTTTGCACTAGGGATGTTTTGTTCTGTGATATTGTATTGATTCTCAAAAACACTGTATTGATTTTTGTGTTTAAATCCCCACTGCTAGATTTCAGTGTTGTAAACATAAACTGAGGGCTATGATGTTGGGTGTTACAGTGACTGTGATAAATACAAATGCAGAGCCCACTGTTCTGCCTGCATAAAGAAAGTCAACTTCTTTTTAATTAGATTTTATGCATATGGTGGTGTGCTCTAATTGATGACAGTTTTTCCTAAAATGTGTGTTTTTTTAAAAATTGCAATATATATCACCTTGCTTACAGTATTGCAATATATTGAACCATAACCCTGGTATCATGATACATATAATATTAATACACAGCCCTAATTTGCACCTTGCTTTTTAACAAGTGCTGCAACCAGAGGGAATTCCTTTTTATCGTTATTCTTTTTTGGGGCTTTATATTACTTTATTTTGACAGGAACAACTGTCAACAGAGAGAGAGGCCGACATGCATGCAGCAAAGACCCACAGGTTGGAACTGATGCAGTAAGGTACCAGGTACCAGGTGAGCTGGACCAGGGCAAACCAGAGTGAATTCTGCTGATGACATCTACAGATAATCATGTTTTACCAAGTTGAATTGTTATTAAGATTTGTAGTAGATACTCCAAGGTGAAGGAAAACTTACGGTGCAATGAAGTTGACCTGGAGACTGTTAACAGCTCTTCTCTGAATCCCCAACACAGGCCCACAGAGACACATCTGTCTGTATAATTCTAAATCAGTAATACTTTGATATACTCTTCCCCTAACGCGTTCTATGACTGCAGGCATTTTCAAATACCTCATCTTGTGGGCGTGGGCAACTGTGAGATGGCAGCCAAACGTCCTCCTGTATAGCTCAGTATTCAGGCTTTTAAAACATCCTGGAACAGCTCATAATTAAAATGTGTACATTCATTGCCATGTTTAAGATAAAGCCCTACACCAAGTGCCCTCTGTTGTGTAAGATCTTGAGAACACGGAAGATCAAAAGGTTCGGCTCTCCTTTTGTCTTGAAATGTTCTCTGACTGCTTTGTTGGGTCTTACACATCTATGTTCACTTAATGTTATTCCATATAGCATCTCATGATTCTACAGCAGCGAGGAATGTTCAAAGTCCAAAGTAGAGAGTCAAACTTTATACCACTGGGGTATTTTGATCTGTCTTTTTGATCTGCGTGTTTGATCTGTCTATTCTTTTTGAAGCACTCTCCTCTAGTTTTCCTCCCCACTTTAACAAGGATAAAACAGAAAGCAGAATTGTGGCTGCCAAGTCGCTCAGCCATGAAAACATGAAGTCTTTTATGTCGAGTGCAGAATGAAAGATAAAGTTGATCTACTTCTGCAGCCTCCGAATTTGAGACAATATTGCCTGTTTAAATGCATTCTCTTTGTTGTTGTTGCGTGTGTGCCCCGCATTGCCTAGTGCATGCACTTGCACATACATTTTATTATCTCTGTTGCTGTTGAGTGTGTCCTCAAACACATTTGTTTGTTTTGTCCATGCAAGGCTGCCTGCTTGTGGGTGTGTGTCCGGAAGGAGGTGTCATGAGTGTATTCATGGTCATCAGGTGTGTGTTTTCTTACCGAGCGCTATCAGACAATTACGTGTGGATGCGAGCTATTCATGGCTTTGCCCTTTGTGTAAAAAAAGGGAACAAAGATGTCTGTCTAGATACACCAACACCCAGTTTGTTTAACAGCCATGCAAACAGGCTTGGGGGAAATACCCACCACGAGTGATAATCAAAGGCTTGTTATGGTCATGGGAATGCAAATAGAAGTGTGTGTGTGTGTGTGTGTGTGTGTGTGTGTGTGTGTGTGTGTGTGTGTGTGTGTGTGTGTGTGTGTGTGTGTTCTTTGGACTCACAATGATGTGTGTGTACAAAGAAATGCAAATAGAAGAGTGTGTGTGTGTGTGTGTGTGTGTGTGTGTGTGTGTGTGTGCTGACTCTCCTCGGCTGTCGTGCTAATCCAAGAGACAGGCTTAGACACTGAGACTCTTGCGACCCTTTAGGTAAGCACTAATACTGTTAAACCACAACTGAGCTCTTACACACATTGACAGAGAGCAGATAAAGATAGAAGAAGCTTCAGTTTGTGGGCTCTCCCTCACACACGCATGCACATTTACTGTATGAACCTCCAATCAACTTCTTGGAAAACCATGCCTTTTCATTTGTGGCGGTGCTGGTTTCGAACATGTGTACTTCAAGGACCTCTACGTCAAAGGCCAATCAGGTGGTGCAGTAAGAACAAAGAGAGTTAAGGCCCTCATGACACAGGCGTCGACCCTGCTTATGTGTCCTTGGGCAAGACACGGAATCCCCACGGGTTACGTCAGGGCTGTTGAATAATGAAATTATAGCAACAGAGAATAATTCAAGAGGAAAGCTAATTCCCATACAGGATTCTGAAAATATGACTTTATTATTATCATTAAATGTGGATTCACAGATATTATTCTATGGCCAATAAAAATATATGGACAAAAAACAACTCCAATATTGGAAATATTTCATATTCTAACACCTCTTCTCTCGGTTTCCCCTGAGAACCAATGGGATTTTATCTTACCTTACATTAATATCTGGTGGTTGTGGGTGTAAAGGACTGTGGGGGAGACAAAGATGGGGAAAAGAGTGACAGTTGGAGGCAGTGAGAGATGGTAAGATGAACTGATGGAGAGAGATGGAGGCTGTGGGTGAGCGAGCAGACTAAGAAGATTTACTGAAAGTGAGTTATTCAACACTGATGTTAAAGAGGCTTATGATCCCAGCCTCGTTCCCACCTACACAACCACACACACACACACTAAATATATGGCATGCTAACACACTGACACACACTAGAGAGAAAGAGAGAGAGAATTGTAGTCTGGCTTTTGCATAACCGCCAGTAGGATCCGTGTGAATCAGACTGAGCTAAGAACTGGCCCCTGGACTTATTTTATAAGTCTAGGACACACACACACACACACACACACACACACACACACACACACACACACACACACACACAACAAACAAGCTTTTTACTTAGACATAACAAGAATACCAAGTACATCTTAAGCTTTCACCTACTAATTTTGCATTTGACAGAGCTGGTTCTGTCCGCTAATGTATGGTACATTCATCACCTGTGAGGAAAACGTAGCCTCTTTCATGCACCTTGTTACGTAAATGTGAGGGCAACTTTCAGTGGTGGACTTGTTTGAGGAGCAGGGCCGAAAAAATAAAGAGGGCACCAGCGCGCAGACAGTTATGATGCATTTATGGTGAAACGGTTTAGTCAGGGTTAGGATCAGCACCCTAGAGGGCACTTTATCATGTTTTATCCATAGGTTCATCCAAGGTCACTTTTACTGCATTTTTTTTTTTTTTTTAAACTTGGGGGCACCAGGTGGGACAATGGCAAATATTAAATTTTCACACTTTTTTTACGCTTACTGATGCTCTCCAGCAGTGGTTCCGCTAAATAATACCCCTCCCATGTCTGAATGACAAAAGAAATTAATTTAACAGACAGATCAGGGCAATAATTCTACATATTAATAAAAGGGATTATATGTGTACATAATAGATACACAACACAATTACATGCCAACAAAACTTTTAATTATGTTGCATTAGCTGTATGAAGAGATGTGAGGCAAATCTGTTTTACGGCATCCATGGTCATTTGTTTTACTTTACTATTATCGTTCATCAGCGTTATAGTTATTGTTCTTGGTGTGGATGGCTCTAAAGGGACAAAGAGAGAAACAGCAAGTGATTGGACAACTATGGTCCACTTTCAGTAATAGTTAAGACCATGAAAAACCCATAACCCTCACTGGTACTGGCAGGAATAAAACCAAAAGCAGAACAATGAGACGGTACGTATGGTAATACAGGGAAGGTTCAGTTTACTTATCAGAGCTCAGGCAAGTGAAAACTGAGAGATCAGTCACATGGGAAAACAAATCCAGGAAAGGGGCAAGCAGAAGATCCAAGACCCAAAAGGAAGATCAGGCAAAACAACACTATGAAATGCTGGAGAACTGGGCAAAAATACACAACACAGTCTGACAGGGGTCAAGTGGAAGTGGATTGGTGTATATACTGAGGCACTAATGAGGGAATAGGCTGTAGGTGAGGAGAAGGGCAGGGAACACCAGGTGAGAGGAATGAGTTGATTGCACTGAGAGAAAACAGGGGAGTTAGTGATGTGGCCTGAAAACAAAACCAGAAGAAAACAAAGCCCTCCATTCAGCACCACAACACAAAAAGGCCAAAGAGAAGTGACAAAACACCACAGACAATAGAGAAAATGAGCAAAAACTCTCTGTCTGTTCTTATGAAAGCACAACTCGTATCCACAGAGCAAAGCATGAGGTCATGTTTAGCAGTAGCACAATGACCTCAGTTAGTAGCAGCAGCTCTCTCTTTGACCTTTCATTAACCTTGTTAACCGCTTTACAGCCTCACAGATCAATGCTAAATCTATTAGAACAGATTAGCATTAAGGCAGAGTGTAATGGCTAGTCCTGTATCTATTGGGATCTCAGGTGTAAATACAGACTAGTGCTAATGCCACTGCTGGCATCAGACCCACCGTGGCCACAGCGCTAAAAGCCATTATAAAACCGAGGTAGCTTTAACAAGGTCAGCGCATGTGGGCCAATTACGAGGCTTGGAGAAGGTCACATGACAAAAGCAGTGAGAGGAATGAAACTGACTGGATGAAAAACACGCCATGTACATGTAGGTCGAAGGTGACATGCACAGGAACACATACTTATTAAAGAAAACAAGCGTGATTTATATTTTTCTTTTCACTCACACACTCCTTTCCCGGCCTTCCTCCTCTCACTCAAACCAGCCATCGGTCCGTTTCTGAATTAGCAGCACGTCTTTAATGTGGATGAACGGATGATGGACGAGGAAGAAGAGACGAGAGGGGAAGAAAAGAGATGAAGGGGAGAATTCAACAGCTTTGTGGTTTCGAATGGAAAACCACAGTCCAAGTTTTCAACCCTTTTTTTTAACCAGAGCCGTTAACTGATGGCATATTTAAAGTAAGAGCCACAGGGAGAGTTTGGAAGGGAAAAAGTGGGTTTCTGCATGAGTTTACTCGTCCCGTACACATCCTGGGAATATTTTGGTGAGTTAATCCATCACATGAGGGTGGTCACTCAGGAGGAGCCTCATAAACAAGATTGTCCAGGGTTGTTAGCATTCATACTCTAACCCTAACCCTAACCCACTTATTGTCTTTCTTTTTTCTCTTTATATATAAATACATATTATACAAATATTATATAGTCTCTTTTTATTGTCTCTATTTTATCTTTATTTATATTTTTCAATGTTATTCACTAATTTACCAAGGCAATGTCCTTGTACTGTGTTTGAAAACCTACTTGGTAATTCGGTAATCGATTCTGATTGAGGCTTGTTATTTAAAATCAATTATTTAAACAATCTTTAATAGGGGTGTGCCATCCTGAAACAATTACTTTGACAGTTATTTTTGATTTATATCAACATGTAAAGTTAATTCCACTTAATTAATATTAAGGTTTGGTTTATATCTCGACTATTTGCTGGGAAATTTTGGACAGATGGATGACACCCAATGACTCTGGTAATCCCGCACTTTTCCTCTATTGCCACCATCAAGTGAACGTTTTAACTTCTCCAGTGAAATATCTCTACATATAGGCTATTGGATGGATTAACACCAAATTGTGTACATACATACATGTTTCCCAGAGGATGTATCCTAATTACTTCGGTGATCCACTCACTTTCCACCCACTCCACCAAGTAGTTGCCCTTTGTGGTTTTGAGTGAAACTATTGGATTATTATGACATTTGGTACTCAAAGAACTCTGGTAATCCCCTATCTGTTAATCTAGTGTCGCTATGGGGTTAAAATTTCACTTTGTCCAAAACTTTGGTTTGACTAAATACCTGCAACGGCATTTCCCATCAGCTTCAGCTGTACTTTGTGTGTGGTGATAATTAGCTAAATGTTACGATGTAAACACTACACTAAGATGGTGATTATACCTAATAAAGATCAGCATGTTAGCATTGTCCCTGTGAGCATGTTAGCATTTAGCTTGAATCATGGCTGTACACTTTTAGTCCTGTTTTTATTGCAAGGTTGAAATTTACTCACCTGTTTGCCTATTTGCTGTGCAGAAAGTGGTTTTACTTACCCTTTAGAAGAGGATAGGAAACCTGAGATATACGCTGAACTTTGGGCCTTGTCATTAAAAGAAGTAGAAATAAGTTTTGGGTCCTTTTCGAGGTGTAACGGAGACTTTCACCTGAATGTCCTCTCACATCCAAATGTTTAATGTTAAATTGTCACAGTCACAAGGTTCAGGGTGATCCCAGCCTGTTAGCATGGGTTTGCTTGCTGAAGGACACCAAACCACAACATCTTATCAATTGATCAAGAAGTCAAGGATTTTTATATTTGTCACGCTACCACACCACAGTACAGTGAGACCTAAAGTGATAGGCATCTCAAACTATGTATGTGTGTGAAGAAACGCTAGCCACTTCAAAAAACTTCAAACGAATCTAATCAAATGTTTTATGTCAAGTTCCAGGAGGCGTGAAGTCATCAAGGGAAAATTTGTCAAATGTTGATCTCTTTCTCACTACATAATTTAACTGACAGGCTGAAGTGGTCAAATCAGCCTCACAGTCCGTGTAAAAATCAAGAAGTGTGACCGAGGGATACAGAGAAGATAATGTTGACACATGACACATTGAGGAGGACGGAGACTCAGATAGCTTTGAATTTTTTAAAATAAAAAATAATCATTAGTAGCTATCAGATGATTTTGATATCTTATGAAGTGTTTTATTTTTTTATCACACTTTCTTATCATTACTTGATCTAATAAACAACCTCTGTTACATGCATGCAAATCTTGCTTCATTAAACAACCCCCTGACTTGATGTTTATCATACAAGCTGTCATTGAAAGCAAAAACACTATGAAAAAAAAATATAGGGAGGACTCGCAGAAAGTGGAAAAAGATTATAACGAATGCCTAACAGTGATTATTCATGCTGTGTTATCAGCATGACATTACAAGAACACAGAGTGTCTCAGTATGTATGCTGTTACTGATCAGTTACTGATGACTTTGAATTTTCTGCTGCTTGTAATACTGCGAATGCTCATTTCCAAGGTCGTGGAGGTAGAAAAGCATCAGATGCTACCACCAACAAACACCACCATTGTTCTCAGAGGCTGGTGGCAAAGTACAACTCTTAAGTGGTGTGTCAAAACAGTTTGATTCGCCCATAACTAAGAGTAGAAGGCAGGATTTATTTCTGAGGATCTACGCAGGGAACGAGTCAGCCAACTCTGACCCGTTCCCTGCAAACTCTGAGGTGAATTTCACCCTCCGTCAAGTGCTGGGTGAAGGAGTGACTGTGTAACGAAGTGCTAAATCTAAACTGTCCAGTGCTCAACAATCACATTAACACACACACACACACAGAAGCAGATGTTAGATATCAACCTTGAGAGATTACTTTGTATTTCAGATAAGTAGCTGTATCAGTGCAGTCAAGTGACGACAAGCCATGAGGGTTAAAATGGCAAACAAAATGTGTGTCTGTGTGTATATGTCTGCAATAATGGTTTGGAGTGCTGTGCTTCACACAAGTAAATAGCGCTATTTAATCGTCTCTACAATTATTCAGCAATTGGTCGTTATTTTCTGCAGCCTGGAATAGAAACACAAAAAGCATAAAAAGGAAGAATTAAAGAAAAACCTTGCAAAGGTGGAAGTAAGGTGAGGATGTTGTAAAGTGACGGAGAGCAGAGGAAGCAACTTTGGGTGGAGGGATGGGTCAATAAAACTTCAGGCTTTAATGCGGGAGCCGTTTGTTTCCCATTTCCAACCAACTTCTGTGTTTTTTTTAATGACCGTTATTGTTCCCTTACTTTAATCACACAGCTACTGCAACCAACCAACTAAACTACAATGTTTCCCTAAACCAGCGGGGTTTTTTTAATCCTTTTTTAACAAGATAAGTCAATTGAGAACCAATTGAGAATTGAACGAGCTGGCCAAGAGGCAGTGACAGGTGGGTCTTGGGTGATCCAGTCACCTACTCAACTGACATCCTCTGCGTAAACAGAAGTGTGTATCCATTCATGCACTAACAGTGTCGTATTAAAGCGCCACACAACAAGAAGAAGTCACAACAACAGGCAAAATGGATTCTCATAGATGGAGAACACATAAAAACACGCCGAATAGAAATTGTGTGATTCTTTTTTTTGCCTTTGTTTGGATGATTGCTTCTTTCAAAGAAACTAGAGTATTGCTGCTTCTCAGCGATTAAAAACAACAACACATTTGGTCTTTGCAAACAGAAATGAGGTACATGTTATTTGTCAGGTGTAAACAAGGCCTATATTCTAAAACTAAGCATTGTTCATGAATTTTATTTACCATTTCATGTCTTCAGTCTGCACAAATACACCATATACACCAAATATATTTCCCTCAGAAGCTGATCTAACCTGACTGCATGCACATTATGGTTTGTTATACAGAACCATCTGCTCATATAATGTTTTATATAACATTGTCAAACTCTTCGGAAGAAGAGCAAAAACATCAGTATCTTCTCGCTGCATCACACCTAGCGCCCATCCCACTAGCTGTCAGTACTTCCTCAAAGGATGCTGATTGGTCCTGTGCCACTGTAGTTGGCCACAAACCGGAGACAGAAGCCTGGCAAGATGGATTCTCACGTGATCTTGTGATCTCACGAATCCAGCTGCCTTGCAAGTAGACAGAGACTAACAACAGAGATAACACAGAGTGAATATTGGAAATGAACAATGTTGCCAGATGTCTAAATAAGCATCTGTTTGCTAACAAATTCACTAAATCAACTTAAAAGGTGAGGATATGTCACAGTTGGTTTGACAGCTTCTGCCACCAAGTGACCAAAAGAGTATTAATATTGCAGGCTTTTTTTAATGTGGTCCTCCTGAGGGTGAATCACCTCTCAAGTTGTGCAGACTTCAGGGGAGAGTCCTCCGGTTAGTCCCTGCTTTGATTGAGGGCTGGTTACAGTTGAGGCTAATAGTTATGGATAAGCCTTTGTTGGTCAGAGTTACTGGTCATGGAATTAATGCAAGCAAAATGTGTGTCATAAGGAAGATAACAAAATGCATGTGTGCGAACATGCATGCAGGCAGCGTAGGCACATATCATATTGTATTTGTAGCACTGCTGCTGTTTAATCATCCTCTGAAGCAGCAGCTGGAGCAGTAGCTGTACAGTGGTAAGTGTGTGTGTGTGTGTGTGTGTGTGTGTGTGTGTGTGTGTGTGTGTGTGTGTGTCAGACTGTTACACTTGCGGTAGTTAAAGGGAGATTTTCCATGTTGAGAACAAAGCAGTACAGTGGCTGAGAGAACGGCTGCAAACACTGCTGACGCATTAAATGGGGTTCTGTGTGTGTGTGTGTGTGTGTGTGTGTGTGTGTGTGTTGAACACTCCTGGGGGAATTAGGGCCTAATGAAAGGCAGAGAGACTAAAGTCCCGGGACTGTGAGGTAGCGTGACAACGTGCTAATGAATTTTGATGCCCTTAAAACTTTTTTTTCTTTATCCTAAACTCACATGAACACATGCACTGTGTGGAAAAAATGTAAGAAGCAACTCTTGTTTTGTAAAATTGCTGATAAAATTGTAAGGGGCAAAACCCACAATTCTCAGCCCACAATCTGATAGCTGAAAGCACTTTAGAGGGGTTGGATGGTCGAGTGGTTTGCAATGATGCATGTGACACCAGTGGTGCTGAGTGTAAACCCCACATCAGTGAAATTGCTTTTCCACAAGCAAAAATACGTTCCAAAAAAGAAAGTTGTTGCTCAGACAACCGAATGTCCAAGAACGACAGAAATCACAATCCTAAAACTGACAAATGGTGAGCTTAAAATTATAAGGTTTGAAATGTTTCTGTGGAGTATTGAGGATCAACATTTTGACAGCCCAGCTGGCAAAACTTTTACGTTGTGGAACCTATCTTTATAACACAACAGGGCCTTGCACCCAAGTTGTACTTTCAAAGTAAAATGCTATCAAAATACTATTTTTTTAGTAAGAGGCCCCAAAGCAAACATAGATATTCTGTCTTAGCAGATGTTGGCACTTATGTAACCCTATTCAAAATGCTGGTGAAAGGAAAAGTTTAACTGATTCTTACTGAAGCATTGAAGTTGGCGCACACTGAAGTTCAAATTAACTTTCACACTCAAACTGAAGTCATTGAATTGAGGCAGATTTTACATTTAAGAAACTGTAGGCAGATGTCAGGGTTGCAAAAGGAGAAGAGATGTTATGCACCCACCCTCGTAGCACTTATTTAATTCACCATGAATCCCCTTGAGTTCAGACAACGGTCAAATACCTGCAGAATACAATTCAAGGTGGGCCTACTCTTGTGTTTGACAGCAAATAAAACTAAACACATTTATCCAAGTCAGGAGGATTGGAGGAATCAAACGCCCTGCATCCCTGCAGCTGATTCTGTTCTGATAAAGATTCTGCTAAACAGCAACCTTCATCCTGAAGACGTGGTGCTGATGATGATATTGATGATGACCTCTACCCCTAAACCTCTCTTTGCACAGTGAGAAGAAAGGATGCTACTTTTCACAAGCAAGCAGGTCCAGTCAGCAGTTTATGTCAGAGAACAAACAGGGTAAATGTTTGCAGGTCGATGACAGACCGTAAACATTTTGTGTCAATAAATGCAGACATGCAGATGAATTTTAAGATTTTGGAGCTTTGTGTGCATGTCCTCAGAAATCAATGCTTCTTCTGCAAGTTGCGATTACGCCCATGAGTGGCAGGAAGGTTAGAAGCAAACTGTTCAAATGACAGTAACACTGGCAGAAATACCACTGTCTCGATCTTAACATAAACAATATAGTAATACTCTTAAGTGTTGCCATGTTTACTTATGTTAATCTTGTTCAAAATCAGCAGGTCTCAAGCTCTGATCTGCGCCTCTTAGATACACTTTTTAATCCTTCAAGCACACACAAAGTACACATAAATATTTGAACATTGCTGCTCACAGCCACTTGGCTATGCAAATATATATAAAGTAAAAAGCAAATACACGGCAAACAAAGACAGAAAAGGATGAGAAAGGAGGCCAAGGAGGGCTAAATAATTGTCTTTACCCTGAAGACAGAAAACAGAACCTAAACGAGACAGAATTCAACTCTGTTAAGGCATTTTATAATATGGGGATGACCCAGTTTTGTTGAAAACATTAAACAGAACATCCTCATTTCTGATTAATAACACCGTGGTTTTCTTGCTTTCTTTATCCAAGAATTTGATCCTCTATAGCATCAGTTTTTATTATTGCAGAAACCCAAAAGTATCTTATTGAACACTGAAGCTGGAAAGAAACAAATATCAGGGAGATGATTCTCAGTGAGAAACATTTGCTTGTATAAAAGTAATTAAGTATCTCTCCTTGCAAAACGTCATCAGATGAGTTCATGCAGGTGTGTGTGTGTGTGTGTGTGTGTGTGTGTGTGTGTGTGTGTGTGTGTGGTTGTATGTGTGTGTATGTTTCCTGATTGTGGGTGGGCCCATTAGCCCACAACCTCTCATAGCCTATGGGTCAGTGGTTTAGGAAAAAATGTTCCGAACCACAACCACACACACGTACACACACACACACACTGACTAACCACAACACACATAACCATACCATCGTGCCAAACTATATATACAGACACACACACGCTGAAAAAAAACACCCTGATCGTGTGACACACATCATAACAAACAGTGCACATATAAACCAAACACCCTGTGTGAGTTTGTGTGTGTGTGTGTGTGTGTGTGTGTGTGTGTGTGTGTGTGTGTGTGTGTGTCTTGTATGAGTCTCGCTTTATTGAAGTTTTATGATGAAACATGAAGACTGGCCCTAATTCAAACCATATGACGGCACCAGTGTTTGATCTCCGCAAGCTCTCTGAGTCACAGAGGGGCTCACGGTGTGTGTGGTCACACGTTCACTTTACACATGTGATGGTTAATGGTCACTCACAAACACACACACACACACACACACACACACACACACACACACACACACACACACACACACACACACACACACACACACACACACACACACTCAGACACACATAAATACGGAGCAATGCCAGTGAAGAATCCTTAAGCAATGTACTATACAGCTACCAGTTCAGGGATGTTAGCCTGCAGTTGAATTGACAACATGGAAAAATGGATTGACTCAAAGGATCCTACTGTTAGAAAGCGTGTACAGTGTACTTTCCTTTATTTCACTGCACTATAAATATCACTTCAAACTCCTTATGGTTTGCATTATTATTGCATAGCATTACCCTTACTAAAAACACAGACTGATCTGGTCTGGTGCAAATTTAAGTGCAGTTCATAAGTCTGGACATTCTTCAACATTTGAGAATAAAATCAAACCCAGACAGTAAACAATAGAAAACAATAACATACAATTAAAAAAAAAACTGTGAACTTTCTTTGTGTGTGGAAAAAGGTTTTGTGTGTAATTACATCACAGATACTGACATGAATAGACCAACAAACACCTGTGCCTTGTAACATAAACCTACAGCTTCACACCATCAATATTGACAGGAGGACCATAGATCCAAATAGTAAAAGGTCCAGTAAGTTGGTGATAATGATACCATCTGTTTTAATAGCTCTCACAAGAAAAAAAATGTTTCTGAAAAATGTCTGTTTCATTTTAAGGACTGTAACATTTTTATTTGCCCTGGAGTTAGGAAACTTATGAATCTGTTAATAGAAACTACATTTTGGATACAAACATCACCTGTAGAGTCAGTTATACAGGCAGTGAAGAAATGTTGCTTTCACAGATGATGATGAGGATGAGGATGATGGTGTTGTGCAACAGACAACATACTAGACTGCATACATACAGTACATAGACTAGAAACATGTGACTGTCTTTGTGTGTCCTAAAGGAAACATGTGCATTTGAAGATGAATGTTTGTGTCTGTTGAGCCGTGGGAATGTTTGTCCTGTAAACACTTTCAACTATTTTGCACATGTGTACCATGCGTTCAGCCAATGAGCTTTTCTGCTGTTTGTTTTTCCAGAATTAAGAAAATAAGTACACCCATTGCTAACACTGACATGCCCTCACACTCAAATACATCACATCCGCTTGAGGAATGGTCCGATATTGTGGGAAGTACACTTATTTGCTTTCTCTCAGAGAGTGAGATGAGAAGATCGATAACATTGCATTAAGTATGGAGCTTGAAGCAGACATGTTAAGCCTAGCTCAGCATAAAGACTGGAGGCGGTGAGAAACAGGTAGCCTGGATCAAAGTAAATAAAGCACATGCAAAAATATAATACATGTAAAAACTGCTTGACATTTTAGGCCTTAAAATCAACTTTATTATCACATATTTGATCATACACGTAGGCCTATTTGTCCTCTGTATTTAACCCATATTACGTAGTAGGAGCTGTGGGCGGCCACTGTACAGCGCCCAGGGACCAACTCCAGATCTGGGCCAGTGACCTGGTCAAGTGTACTGGAGAAAAAAAAACATACATGTTTTGACTTGTGCGCTGTAACTATTTCTTGGCAAACAGCTGGGTGCAGTGACTGTGCACATCATCCCAAATACTTGTCATCATCATCAGGGTGCCAGGTTTGGTGCCTTTAAGTACAAAGACCCAAACCTTCTGCTTACTGATAACATCTGGCAGCGTGTGGGGCTCTGTCTATGTTAATCGGCAATCCAACATTCATTTAATATTTAGTGATGCCTTCAATTATTACTGACTTTGGCTTTGCATAAAAACAGCTATTAGCTACAACTATTTTTTCTTGTCTGTTTTATCATCTGTGAAGCAAGAGAAGAGTTTCTGCTAATAAGGAAATGGAAAATATAGATAAGACAATCACAAATGAGCCGCATACTTTCCACTACTCTTCAGTATGCTTGTAAAACTCTAAATAATATTGAAATGTGGCCGAACAGGCAAGATACTCCATTTCTGAAACACTTTGGACGTTGTTGTGATGGAGATTTGATGGAGTGATGTGGTGAGAATGAAACACAACCTCATCTAGTGGTCATCTGGGGTTAGAGGTGTTGGCAGGACTATGCTTTTTTCACTTTAAACAGCACCAAGCAAAGTGTTCCCCCCTCCCGGCTTCATGCTAAGCTAAGCCAACCATGTCTTTAATTACAGTAACACAAAGACATGAGAGTGATATCGATCTTCTCATGTCACTTTAAAAAAGAAAGAAAATAAGGGTGGCACCCAAGGTGTTGAACTATTCCTTTAAGAGTTCTTTTACTCTCTTCCTCCTACTCATTTTTTCCCTGATTCAACCTTCTTCCTCACTCCTTTTGCTCTCCTTTACAATCTACCTGGCATGTCCTTTCTTGCAGCTTTTCCTTTCCCGTTTCCCTCTCTCTCTCCTGAGATATCTCTCACTCTCGTTCTCTCTTTCCCTCTCTACTCCTTCTCCTGTTTTCTCTCAGTTTCTCACCAGTGCTTCTCTTGTGCTGATAGTCTTTTCTCAGGGGAAATCTCACAGAAGAGCAGTACAAAGCTGTAAACCCCCCATGACTCTGTCTCTGTTTCCTATCACGTCCTTACAGGATTCAACAAACACAAAGAGCACACACACACACACACACACACACACACACACACACACACACACACACACACACACACACACACACACACACACACAGTACACAGCCATGCAAACCTGCAATAACACACACACACACACACACACACACACACACTTACAACAGAGCAGCATGTTTGTGTGCATGTGTAATAGAGCGAAACAGAGAGAACACATCTATCTGTTTGTATTTATTCCATGTTGACTCTGAGCAACACTGTAATGATGCTTGTCATGTTCAGTTGGGAAGAGGGAGCTTACTCACACACACACACACACACACACACACACACACACACACACACACACACACACACACACACACACACACACACACACACATATAGATGTATTCAGGCTTACACAGTGTCAAATCCACACATATATTGAAACATATAACCACAGACACAACATAGATATGGGAAATTGGATATCCAAACCAACACAAATGTTCCAGCCAGCAAACAAACACATATGTATGTTTGTTCAGACACAACGCTCTCACAGCTTAAAGCCACATGCAGGTAAACCCTTTGAAAGATGAGAAGATGAGGTGAGATTCATTACCTTTCAGAGATGCTCTTTATAGGAAAGTATAAGGTACGGTAGAAGTTGACACTAATTTTTGTGGTTTTTCGTCAATCATTAAAGCCACTTTGTGTACAGTTTGCATGTGATTCTGACATTGTCGAAAAATGAGGCAGTCCCGGTGAAAGTTTTTGCAGTCTGCAGCTTATGTAATACTTCCTTTTCACAAATGTGGATAAGCAGCTGCAACATAATCAGCACTGTTTACATACTTGTCTCCCTACTCCACCTGAAAGATTAGAAGGTATAGCTTCCTTGGGGACTTGAACATAACATGATATGATTATAACATAGCAAACACTCAAGGAGGTTATTGTTTTGTTCATGTTGAGATTATGTAGACATAGCCAGAGCAGTCTCATCATAGATTAGTTTCTCTGCTGTTGTTGTTTGTTTAGTCTGCTGCAGCTGACCTTCATTCATTTCCTGATATACTGCCCCCGCTGGTCTTGAGCTTCCTTGCGAACAGTTGTGCACAGCCAATTTTCGGAATGAATGCAGGATACACTGGGTGGCCGAGCAAGTATGTTAGAGGCATATGTGCTGTTTTTCACCCATTTATCTCCCTGAACACAGAGACTACTCTCAATATAATCGTTTTAATAAATCTTACAGGGTGTGCCAAATTCTACATGTAGACTAACAGCTTTTCTATAAAATCCCCAAATAACAACATCAAATGTGTTTTTATTGAGAAATTAGGATGACATTAACTACATGGTGCTTTGTTTGTAGGGTTTGTTTGTTATGAACAACATGGATCTTTATTATTCCAAATGACTAAGTGCCACTTAGTGTGAGAGGGTTTCAGCTGCAATTTAGTCATCTTTCCAAATCCTATCTTTAAATAAAATTAGTTTTTCTATCTAGTGTGTTGAACCCTACAGTTGGTGAGGATACAGACTTTACTTTATGTAGTGGTTTTAATGTTTGAAGCATAAAATGTTTGCACGCAAGCAACTCAAAACTACTCTGACCACAGATGGAAGCGTGTCATTTGTAACTATGTCTGTTTGCAAGCAGTGCAAGCGTGTGTGTGTGTGTGTGTGTGTGTGTGTGTGTGTGTGTGTGTGTGTGTGCATGTACGAGCATGACTGTGTGTGGTTTGTGTGTGCATGTGCCTAGCCCTGGGCTGATGAGGGGAGGCATGTGGTGGCCATTTAGAAGGATTAGAACTGTCAGAGACATCAAGCACGACTAATTATTCTGTTAGCACACTACACTGCAGGGATGGAGGGATACAGAGAGAGAGAGAGAGAGAGAGTGTGTGTGTGTGTGTGTGTGTGTGTGTGTGTGTTAGCAAAAAGGGCTGCAGGCAGGAAAAGATGGAGGGAAAGTCAAGCTAGAAAAAGCCAGAGAGAGATGGGAGAGATGGTAGACAGATGGAAATGAATCGAGCCAGACTAGAGAAAGGACAACAGAGAGCTACTGTTAATACCCAGAGAGAATACACTGTCTTTCTGTATGATAGATGGATTGATAGGAACAGAGAGAGAGAACGGCAGATTTGGAGGTGTATTTGTGAAAAGCCCCGTGGGGAAATATGTGGAAAGGTATAGAGCCCGGATTTAAAAACAAAGAAGGGGAAAGGAGGGGAAGAAAAACAAGAAAAGGATGATGCAAGGAAGAAAAGAGTAAGAGGGAGATGTTAAAAAAAAGGAAGGATGAGAGAGACAGAGAGAAGAGGGGTGACCTACCTCATGCCTTCATGGATGACTGCATTTGTATCCAAACATCCCAACATGCACTGCTCTGCCTCTCAGGGCAAAATCAGCCTGCAGCATCCAATCAGCCGTGGCCTTTTACCACCTCGCCGTGGGGCAGAGTATGCGCGGGCTAAGTAAGTGAGTGTATTTGTGTTTGTGTGTGTTTGCATGTGTGTGTGAGTTCAAGCGTGAGTGCGCACACACACACACACACACACACACACACACACACACACACATCTGTTTGCGTGTGTGTTTATGGATATAGACCTCCTCACTACACTGCCTCTCTGATTTATCTTCAAACAGACAGCTCAGCCATCTCCTCTCCCACACCTCCGACTCTCTCCTCCTTTTTCCATCCCTCGCTCCCATCACTCTGACTCTCTGATGCTCACCACCAATCCATCCATCTTCCAAATACCTTCCCTCTCTCAATCTAACCCTCCCATCTCTCCTTCCAACCATTTTACTCCTCCATCCATCTCTCCCTGCTTCCATCTATCCATCCCTCCATCTGCATTTACTCCCCGCAGGGTAGACAATTTCCTGAATCCCACTGAAGTGGAAAGATTTCAGATTTAATACATCCCCCACTCATGTGATGTGCTCAGGCTTCAGAGGAAGGGGTGAGGGGTTCAAAGGAGGAGAGGAGAGGAGAAAGAGTAGAAGGTGTGAGGAAAGTTGTTGGATTAAAACCTGAGGTAGCTTTGAGATAATCAAACACATTTATCCTAAAAGCCTTTTCTCTGTTCCATAAAAAGACCACTGCCATGCTAGCTTAGACCCAGCAGTGCAGTTTAGTGTATCAGCATGCTAACATTTGCTAATTGGCACTAAAAACAAACTATAGCTGCAGCTGATGGGAACAGCATTAGTTTTGCAGGTATTTGGTCACAAACAAACGTATTGGACAGAGGGAAATTTTGACCCGGTGCTAGATTGTATCAATTGGGATTTATCATCTGAGGACCATGAATGTCTGTGGAAAAATGTAAAACTTGTTTCAATTAACCTGTTAGTGGAACTATATGAATGTGATTGCCGTAGAGACACAGTTGTAGTCCATCTTCTGGGGACCATGAATGTCTGTGGAAAATTTAGTCTCAATCAGTCCAGTAGTTGTTCAGATATTTCAGTCTGAACCAAAGTGGCCGACCGACCAACCGTCCCCAGAACCACGCTGCTGGCTTGGATGAAAATACTAAAGAGTATGTAAGCTAAGCAACCAAACTATGTTATGTTAGATTAAAATAACACAATTTCACATATAAGGTAATACTCCTGAGACCTGACTTAGATGTGTACAATCGATGGAGTTCCCCTTGAAAGGACCATAGTGTAGGATTCAGTGGCCTCCAGCGATGAAGGAGTAGATTGCGCGTATCAGAAACTACGGAGGCCTTGAAACTCGCGAAAAACATAAAAAGGCCCTATCTAGAGCCAGTGTTTGGTTTGTCTGTTCTAGGCTACTGCAGAAACATGGCGGTTCAACATGGCTGCCTTCGTAGAAGAGGACACGCTTCCTCTGTAGATAAAACCGTCTCGTTCTAAGGTAATGAAAACATAACGATTCCTATATTCAGCAAACGAACAAGTTAGTTTGAAACATCAAAAAGTGAGCAGCAACTAACAAGTTTTCATTTCAGTGAATGAGAAGCATGCTTTTGTCTAATGACTTTCAATATCTCAATATTTTGATTTTGAGATTACGAGGACTTTAATGAGCAGAGTGGAGAAGAGGAGAAGGAGGAAGAAGAGGGGGAAGAGAGTTGAGAAATAATGAGGAAAAAGAAAATGGAGAAGGAGCCGGTTATAGGTTATAACCGAGTGACCCAGTGTGTTAGGAAGGAAAGCTGCTGTCACTTTATCCTCAGCAGAGTCTGACAGAGAGACAGTCACATCACATCACTCATACTCCTCTCCTGCTTGTCCATTTGTATTTATGTTTGTGACTCTGTTGATAGATTTACAGTGTAAGGTCCACACACTCATTAACACGCACATACACAGAGCAGTCATGTGTCTCGCCTCTGAGGGAGGGCTGTCAAGGTGATGTATAAAGGCCTGATCAACCTCACCATCATCACTGTGGAGACCCTGAAGAAACTCAGCTTTCAACCAATCACAGCGCCTCACTTTGTGCCGTTACGCTGCGAAAATGTCCAAATGTGTGTCATTTGTAGGCAAGTCCTAATCAATTTGCCGCCAGATGCTCTGCGATCATTAAACTGCACTACAAGCGTAAACTGCTTAGAAAGTGGCAGTATCACCTGGCAACAGCTGATATTTACTTGGCAATTTCTGTCAGCCGTGTGAGAAATTAGATCATTTTCACATTTAAAGTGTAATTCCCAGTTTTTTTTCATGTGATATTCAGACGCCCTGTGTGCTAATGAAAGCTGCGGTTAATGCCAGACAAACATCTGCAGAATTACATCCACTGCGTCTAATGCAGAATGAATGGCAGTCATGAGGACAACAGACGCATTTCACTTCATGATCAGTTCACGCTAAATACATTTTTGCTGCAACTTTGATGTTTAGATTTTGTCCAAAATGTCACGGTTGCTCCTGTGACTCTCATTCTTTTGGCATGCTGGGGGCTGAAACGAGTGAAATTCAATTTATAGGCCTATTACCATAAAGTGGAGCCATTCATTACACTTATGCATGGATTTAACACTACCTCAAGGTTAAAAACATTGACTGAATATCATCAACAATTCAGTATTAACTGGGAGGAAAACTTCTGCAGTTGTATGTCTCTTTTGGAGTTGCTAAAAAAGACTGAATATTAACATGCCATAAATGTGTGGGTGACGGCCCAAAAAGTTAGTCTTTCAAGAATAAATCTGCCTGATTTTGTATTTGAAGGCCGTATTGTTTGGATTCGATTATTATTGGCTTTGGAGTCCTGAAGCTGATTTTGAATTTAAGCCCACAGACAGATTTATTTTGTCCCAGTGGAGGACAGATAATTGTGATTTGGATGAGGTTGAGAGTGAAAAGTATGTTTTATTTTACTCTCCATTTATAATGCTCTTAAAGTTAAGCTTTCCCTGAAAATATGTGCTGGACTTCCTCGTCTGGTTTTGATACGACTGATGAAAGTGGCTTAAAGCGCATGTTTACATATAGGGTGTTTGACTTAGCTCCAGTTTTGTTAAAGGCTTATTATCAATGCACGAGAGCACTGTTTATAACTGATATACTGATTTCAGACACTGTATGGAGACATTTGTTGGTTTGCTTTCAGTCTCTCACTCATTCAGATGTTACATTTTGTCAAGAGTTGATACACTTCTGTAGCAACTTATTATATACATTAATTCCAATATATTTCTCAACAAATTAAGCATCAGAAAAAAATGATCACAGCCTGTGATTTCTAGTCTCCGCCAACCAGAGGACAGCAGAGCAGCACAGAGTTTATATGCTGATGGTTACTGCACTCTGCTGGTCAACTGGAGAAGTGTTTTTGTGTATTTATACATAGAGAGTAGGGATTGTCATCTTCTCCTTGTCCCACAATCCCCTTTATCAATATTTTTAAGAAAATGTGACAAAGATAAACCTTTCACTTTTCTTATTCTGTCCCCCATCTGTTCCTCTGTCTCACAGAGAGACACTTAAAGTACGAACGGGAGAGAAAGGGAATAGTAAGAAAAGAGAGAGCCCTTAAACAAAAAGGTGGCTTTCTCAACTTCCTCAATGTTATTTATTTGAAAGAAACAGAGAAAAGAGAGCTAAGAAATGGAGAGATAAAGAAAGGGAAACAAAGAGAAAGAGGGATGACAGACAATTAAAGTCAAATTATGTTAGCATGCCAAGTACATTAGCTACCAAAGCTGATAATTAATCATCATTGTGCAGCTTGTCAGCGGATAATGTTCACATCCATAACTGGGACAAATTGGTAACCAGTGGGGCATTTAAACTTCAGCATGTGTGTGTGTGTGTGTGTGTGTGTGAGAGAGAGCATACTTTTATGTTCTCATTAATGTGCAGAAGGTAAAATGAATGTGGAAAAATCGAGGATAAACTGTGTCGACTTTTCTTTCCAACTTAACATCTCGGCAGCTGATTTCACTTAACTGATGATCACCTCGTTAAGCACAGAGGAGAAAATAATGTGTGAAATGAGTCATACGTCATACGTACATTAAACTGAAAACTTTAATCTATAACTTCTGCAACACCACAATCTTGAAATTCATTATTATTTATTCAATTTCTGTCAGCACATACTGTGGAATATGTTTAGATTTACATTTACTTTGTATATAGGCTCTTATCATCTTATTATATCTCTCATAATATTATATTTCCATTTTTATTTTATTTTTTTTTACTTATGTACATACCTATAGATACATTTCTATTCTGTATATTGTGTAAAATATTGTAATATAAGTATTATTTCTATTCTTTAACATGTGTCTGTAACAAACAAATATCCATCAGGGGATCAATAAAGTTTCTGATTCTGATACAGTATCAATATATTTTATTCTATTAGCACCTTTAATAATAATTATAATAATAATATACCATTTAGGAATAGGACAAGAAGTAATTAGTTATCTAATAAAGATACACACACGCACACACACACACACACACACACCTTCCTCATTTTACGCATGCGCAACGCGCCATTGTAGGAACTAGAGTGAGGAGCGAGTGAAGTGAGTCTGACACGAAATCTGAGGTTTGACTCTGATCTGATCCGCGCTCTCGTTTTGAGGATGTGAGGTTACATCTTGAGGACAAGGACTGTTTTTCTCTCTCCCCCCGGATCATGTCTTCTGTAAACAGTTGGTGAAATTTATGAGGATAATCCAGGAGGCGTACCGGATCAGCCCCACCGCACCGCACCGCACCGCTGGCCCCGTCGGCTCGGTAACTCGGTACAGAGGCAGGGCTCGTCTGCTAGCTGCCACACAAGCTAACTCCAGGTAGCGTGAAGCGCTAGCTATTTACGTGTCTTTTATTTATTTATTTTTTTAAATTAGTTTGCATTTTAAACTACCAACTAATGCTTTTCATAGTCGCATGCAGTTAATTTGTTGCTAGGCATCAAACAAAGTAGTCTGCGCATTTTATTTTTGTGCGGAACTGAGCGTGATAAACAAACACGCATGCTAACCTCGTAGTAGCATGCTACGTTAGCCAGGGTGCTATCAACAATCATCGGTAGCTAGCAACTGCGACGTCAAGTTTTTATGAATGAAAGCGGTTATATCCGGTTAGGCTCTCCAAAATAAAACTCGTAGTTAAACAGTAATCAAAGAAACATCTGACAACAGCAGTAAAATAAAAAAGTACAATTAATCATAGTTTGTTGTGAGCAAATGTGTTTAACAAATATATATGTTAAATATATAAATAGTTAGACGTATCAGTGCTTTATAAAGAATAACGTAAATAGACTAAAGTTACCTTCAAAAGGTAGGAAACGTTGTCTCAAGTTATATCTGATGCCACAGCCTGCATTAGATTGGTTTTATATCAGAATTAGAAATACTTTATTGATCCGGGGGGTAAATTTGTTTGTTACAGTTGCTCAAGGTGCTCACACGATGTTAAAGAAGAGAAAGTAATAGAACATAATAAAAATATTATTTATATTACAATATCTAACAGTAAAGGTCTGTATATATAGGTATTTACATATAAGTAAAAGTAAAAAAAATAGAAATATAATAAGAGTCTAAGTACCGGTATGTATTGGTTCTTTTGCATGCCTCCTGTTGATGTTATTTTTTATTAGTAGTACTTTGCATGCCTGTGAATTTCCCCTTGGGGATGAATACATACATACATCTATCTATCTATGTACCTTTTTATAATACAATATATGACAATATAGCCAGAAGTAAATGTATGTGACTGACAGAAATGAAATTAGTAGTAGTAGTGAACTATGTGTGTGTATACACTATGTAAGAAAAGCACATAATGTCACTTTTAATGTTAATAATTCGATGTCTAAAATCTCAGTTTGCCAGCAGTCGACTTTCATATTTCTAATACACGATGTAAACATGTTTGTCCTTCTGCTCTAAAAAGTTTGGCCTTTTATTTTGAAGACAATATGTGCTCACTTCCGGTTAGTTGTGTCCGTCTGCTGTAGCTTCCCCGGACTAACGGCAGCCAGAGTGGCGCCGCTAGCTTAAACAACAACGTAAACTTTCTTTTTACCCCGCAATAAACAGTTCCGGGTTTCTCTAAACTCAGTTGCAAATGTAAAAAATACCACACCGTCATGTCATGTGGTCGTTTGTGAGCTAGCGTTATTATTATACAGGTAAAAACTTGGTGAACTGGAGCATTATAGTTTCTGGTTCATGCTCTCTGCCAACCCAGCGAGACCCTCAAAACAGAAACATTGTGTGTTTATCGGTTTTTACTGGAAACTAATCTGTGCTCTCAATCTGCTCAGTAGTACAACACAATAGTAACAAGGCAGCGACAAACCTCTGGTAAAAAAAACAACAACAACACGGAGGTATATACAGCCTGTATTATTTACACATTTAATTACCTTAATGTAATCTAACAGCCCTGCAACAAATATCTATATCACTGCAATCTTTCATATGGGTTATAATGTTCAGATTTGTATTTAACTTTATGGTAATTCCAGAGGTTGTAATTCGTGGTGCTGTTGTTGAATTGTATTGCATTATACTGAGAGTTGTTCCTAATATGTATTTTCATTGAGCTGAATATTAGAAAGACCTCTTATTGTAACGTTATCAGCAGCACCGCAAGCTACAGCCTCCAAAATGACCTTAAAAGTTAATAACACCTCCCTGAAACAGTTTTGATAACTTGCCTGTTAAACCCTCTCGTTTTCCAGTCACAGATCTGTTTCAGCTGCAGCTTTTTTTTTTTTTTTTTAATCAAGGTCATCTCTGATCGTCTCTGCTCCGGCTTCCTGATTATGTGAAACTGTGTCAACAACACACACATATTCCCCAGAAAGTGCAGTCAGAGACAACAAAAAAAAAGCCAAGATGTCCATCACCAACACACCTACCAGCAACGACGCCTGCCTGAGCATTGTGCACAGCCTGATGTGTCACAGACAGGGTGGCGAGAGCGAGACGTTTGCCAAGCGGGCCATCGAGAGCCTGGTGAAGAAACTGAAGGAGAAAAAAGACGAGCTTGACTCCCTCATCACGGCGATCACCACCAACGGGGCCCATCCCAGCAAATGTGTGACCATTCAGAGGACACTTGATGGACGCCTGCAGGTACGACCATACGGTTTCCTGGATCGTTAAATACACACGGCTGCATAAATATGAATCCAGTTATCTTCTTAATAGTGTAAATACATTTGTTAATGTTTGGGGATTTTTTTCCCAGTCTTTTTAGTCGTAAACTACCAAGTCATCAGAATCCATTGCATTTCAATTAGGTTACATTTAAAAAATAATAAATAGCCTCAGTAAATTTTTTTCATTAATTAAAACAAAATCCACGATATTCGTTATTCAGCATAACATCCAGGTCTGCAACTCATGACAGTTTCTATATAGATTCATCTGCATTTATTGTTTTTGCCAGAAAATAGTGAATATATTCTAATATTATGATTTATTCTCATTGCTTGGTATATTTATAATAATAGTGCATTTATTTTATAGCCCTTTTTAAAAGGTACCCAAATGCACTTTATGTGGTAACACAAAGACAACATAATCGGCAATATCAGTATAAAACTATAAATAGAAGAAGCAAAACAGCATAAAAAACAAGTTGAGCAATGAAAAAAAGGGGGAGTGATAGATCACAGACTAAAAGCAGAGTGGGGTGAATGTCTGAGAGGTTGGGGAGGGGGGTGAGTTCCAGAGGGAGGGGGCAGCAATGGAGAAGGTCCTGCCTCCCCACTAATGGACCTAAACATTGGGCATTTTTTGTTTCAAAATAGCAGTAACAATAGTTTTCCAGCAGTCGGCTTATTGTTTGAGCTCTAACAACATCCAAAATGTGAGATGAGAAACCTGCCAGTGTAAACATCGCAAACTGTGATTATAAAATATAATCATCATTATTTTAGAACAAAAAAATAAATAAAGAAAAAAGTGAGAAGATTAAGGAAATCTGATCCAAGTTGCGCTTGAGCCATTTTAAAAGCATTTCGACGGCGTGTATTCGTGTAGTCGGCCTTTCACCACAACATTAGAAAATAAGCTGCATGCCAATAATTGTTTTAACACTACGTTTAGCCCCAGCTGTAAGGAGAACTAACTCTGTGTGGTGGTGGTGGTGGTGTTGTTGTTGTTTCCAGGTGGCTGGACGTAAAGGGTTCCCTCATGTAATCTATGCCCGGCTGTGGCGGTGGCCTGACCTGCATAAGAATGAACTGAAGCACGTCAAATACTGCCAGTTTGCCTTCGACCTCAAGTGTGACAATGTGTGTGTCAACCCCTATCACTATGAGAGAGTGGTGTCTCCTGGCATAGGTGGGTAACATGGAGGGTTTTTTTTTTTTTTTTTTTTTGTGAGAGGTTCAGTAGAAGCCTTGGAAACGAGACAAGAATATAAGAAATGAAATGTCAAAGTCTCAGTTCTCTGTTTGTAATAGAGCACTAAAGTAAACTGTGACCAAAAGCTGACTTTAAAGGAGGTAATCATTGTAAATACAGCAGCAGCAGTTGAAACTCTTTCCCTTCTTTGCTCCACAGACTTATCAGGACTGACACTGACCAGTTCTGGACCCAGCTCAGGACTAATCGTTAAAGACGAGTACGATTTTGATGGGCCGCAGAGTCTGCCCTCCATCGATGGAGGGCACTCCATCCAGACCATCCAGCACCCCCCATCTGGCAGCCGCCCGGCCCCCTCTGAATCATTTGCGACCCCAAACCTGCTCCCACCTGCTGAGGCCTCTACCTCTGCCTCAACGTCATCCTTCCCGGCCATTGCTGCTGGATCAGGCAGTAAGATACAATTGTGAAATATTTCTATGTGTGTGCTTGTTTGTCAGTCTGTTTTGTCTCACTTTGAAGATATTTTCTGCTTCAGTTTTGTGAATTGTCACTGTGAGATTTGTGAGTTTCTTCCTCTATCGATTCATCTGTGGATCTCTGACTTCTGTTCTCCTTTTCTCCTCAGGTGCCAGCTCGACCTGGACTAGGAACAACAGCTTCCCCCCCAACATACCCCACCACACCAACGGTCATCTACAACACCACCCTCCTATGCCACATCCAACACACTATTGTGAGTACACACTGGGGCCGCAGCTGTAAATGAATCCACAAACCAAATCACATACTTGTATTTCATTTTGTGCGAAGTGTGTAATCATTATTCTCCTGTTTTTCCCAGGGCCTGTGCATAATGAGCTCGCCTTTCAGCCTCCCATATCCAATCATCCAGGTGAGAACACACAGCCCACAAGTACATAAACCCTGAACAGAATTTGTTTTGGTGTATTAGAAAACTTGTGAAGAGATTTGATAGTCGTTGTTTACACATTTTTATCCACGCTTCAGTTGTTCACAGAGTACTCTTGGCTATCAATCATAGGCAGCATTGTTAAATGAGATCAGCCGTGTTAATACGCTCAGTTTGGTTGCCTCTGTGTTAAGTTTGTATTGGCATAATGGCAAATTCACCTTTTTATGTTATAGCATGTAGTTCAGAAACAGTCAGATAAAGTACTGTAGTTTTAGTATTTTAGTTTTAATGGTGAGATTATTTAAATTCAATAAATTGTAATTTTAGTCATTTATCAAATGAAAATATCAAACATTTAGTCATCACTAGTGCTGTCACTTTTGATAGAAATTACTGAATTAATTCAAACAATCTCAAAACAACTGTAAACATAACATAAAACCTGCTCTTATCACATCAATGGGCCACATATCCTTGCATATATATCTTGCTATCTTATCAGTGATGGGCTTTTTACGAGCTTCTTCTTTGGCTGAAGCTGATTGTGCCTGATAGAACCAGTCAGACGAGGTTGCACACTTGGCGTTGCTCCACACGTCTGTGGTGCGTCCGCTCCGCTGTCTCACTCGGGTGGCGAGCTAGCGTTAGCAAATGAGTCCGCTGATTGGTTGTCGTTGTAGAATTTGACAGCTGCAAAGTCGACAGAAGTACACGGCTTCTCAGATGCTCTGTGTCGCATTTGTCCACTTTATTCCAATGTTCTTCGTAGTAAACAACATACCATTACTGGATCACAAGAAAGACTACTTTAAACTGTCTGTTGTTCTTACAGACTGTACATTTTGAATTCAAACGGGTGCATTACAGTTTAAAGTTTGAACAAATTTCAAGTATGAAGTGACAGCCCTGGTCAATACACTTATAAATTATAATTAATTAATTATGAATTTTCATTCTATATCTACAACCTGAAAGAAGATGAGTTAATAATAATAATAATAATAATAATAATAATATTGCCTTGACATAGGGCAAGTGGCAGCACTGTTATTATTATTTTTATTATTATTATTATTTTCATCCATGACTTAAAACCATTGACATCAGGTTCTTCCCTCTGTTTCAGCTCCTGACTACTGGTGCTCCATTGCCTATTTCGAGATGGACGTTCAAGTTGGGGAGACATTTAAGGTGCCGTCTTCTTGCCCCATAGTGACAGTGGACGGCTATGTCGACCCCTCAGGAGGGGACAGGTTCTGTTTGGGCCAGCTCAGCAACGTACATCGCACTGAGGCTATTGAGAGAGCAAGGTAGGTGACCGGTTACCTTCAATATTTAGAGCTAAATAATTAAATCCTCACAGCTAATGTAGTTTGTGAAATAAAATGGCATTTTAAAGCAGGGAAAGAATCACAGAGCTAATCTTGTTTTACAGAAACAGGCTCTATAATAACAACACATTAAATCTTTGTCATTGGTGGTATCTCTAGATGTGTGTTTATGCAGATATAAATATCCCAACATATTAAGAGAGAATGCATTTTCATATTATGGAGCATGTATCGCTGTTTGGTAGCATATTTTGCTGGGTGCAAATAATGCTTTTAGGTAAAATTGATTGTATTTACAATGAAAAACCACATGGATCTGTCGTCTTTGCTCTCTCCCAGGCTTCACATTGGAAAAGGAGTTCAGCTGGAATGTAAGGGCGAGGGAGATGTGTGGGTGCGATGCCTCAGTGACCACGCAGTGTTTGTTCAGAGTTACTACCTGGACAGAGAGGCTGGCCGAGCCCCTGGAGACGCTGTTCACAAAATCTACCCCAGCGCTTACATCAAGGTAGGGACATGGGTCATTGGACTGTAAAAGGAAAAAAAAGAGGACATCACTTAAGGTTGACATTTCATATAGTGTTCTTTCGCCTCTTGGGGAAAAGACTGAGTGCATACTGCAAACACTCCTTTCCATGCAATCCCCTCAGGCAGTGTGCTCTTTATTGACATTGGTTTAAACAGGAAACGTTCCTCCATACTGCCACGTCTTTTCCCCTCACATTATCTCATTAGGGGTAATCGTACATCTTCACACAGTCCAGCTCTTACCGAGGTTCTCCCTGATTAGCTGCCTGTGGTGGTGACAATTTTCCTTAGGAGGGGGGTAATTGCTGTTGCATGTACAGTATTTACAGTCTCTTCTCTCCTGCCAGGTGTTTGACCTTCGTCAGTGCCACAGACAGATGCAACAGCAGGCTGCCACGGCTCAAGCAGCAGCTGCAGCCCAAGCAGCCGCAGTGGCTGGGAATATTCCTGGACCTGGATCAGTAGGAGGGATAGCTCCAGCTATTAGTAAGATACTGTAACTGCAAATACAGATTCACAGTCACACACGGGGACAGTGGGAGGTAGAGGCAGCGTGGCAGTGGTTCCAGCTGTCAGTAAGACTTATGATGCAAGTTGGATGTAAATTTTACTGCCAGTGAGTGTGAGCCATGTACTTGCAGAGAATTGCTCAGACAGATGTTCAACTCAATTTGCATCCAAATGAAATTAAATCAACATGCTCTTCAATATTTGATACGACAGCAGTACAGAATTATATTTATTCCTACTGGATGATACATATATGCTGGCTTCACTGTTCCAAATATGAAGCTGAAGGTTTTTACATATAGTGTTGGCCTGTAGGTTGTGACTTTAACATAAACTATATGCAAGTATTTCCATTATCGATTAATTTGCCCATAATTATATTGATTAATAATCCAGTATTTTAAAATTTCCTTCAAGTTTGAATGTAAAAAACATCACATGCAACATCACACTGACCTGAATGCGACTCCCTCTCCTCCCGTCCTCTCAGGTCTGTCAGCAGCAGCCGGTATTGGGGTAGACGACCTCCGGAGGCTGTGTATCCTCAGGATGAGTTTTGTCAAGGGCTGGGGGCCCGACTACCCCCGCCAGAGCATCAAGGAGACCCCCTGCTGGATCGAGATCCACCTGCACAGAGCTCTACAGTTACTGGATGAGGTTCTGCACACTATGCCTATTGCAGACCCACAACCTCTGGACTGAGACCTTCACAGCTGCAGCAGCACACTGCAACCTACAGTGGCAATGGAAAGTCTTCCTCAGTGAACTGTTTTGCATGGAGAAGCCAGTGAAACAGCTGTGACACTGAAGCTGTCCCACATGGAAAAAAAAAAATACTTTCAGGTTTGTTTGAGGCACCGTTGTGCACTGTGGCCCCTACTTTTACTTTTTAAGCAAGAGTGACACTAAAATGAGCCAAAGCCATATATTAAAGATATATTTAGCTATATTTTTGATAGATGGCTTTGATTTGTGATGACTGGAATCATGACTATAAAAATACGTTGCATATAACTACAGTTATAAAGCATCACAACATGCACATAGATGACCTGCAGATCCCATGAAACTGGAATGTACACCGACTACTCAGCGTCCCCGGAGTCCAGAACCACCGACTACTCAGACATTAGATTCACTGAACAATAAAAGGACATTCGAGTGCCATACAGCTGAGGGATGAGACGCTGTACACAGAGGCTCTCATATCCAGTGTCTGGGCACCAGAGTACTGCGGTCAGTTTCCATTCAAGCTGTTAGCTTTACATCTGGGATGACAAGCAAGTTCAGTCCGCCGTCATGACTGGATAGAAAAGCAGCAGCACTCCGAACAGCGAGGATCACTGCTCAACATCAATGCTGATCGCTGCCTCTCGGTCACTGGTCAGGGTTGGGGGACCACCCAGCTGGAACCGGTCATACTGGGGCGTTCACAGCCAATCCACAAATATCACAGAGAACATAATGCATCATGCCTAAAGCCGACTCTCAACCTCTTTTACTGGGTCTCTTAAACAAGGTCAAGTCTATGGACTCTTCTAGGTCAGGTGTTGTCAAACTACAGGTTTGGACCTTTTTTATAAACTGGCAGTGGGCCTGACAAATCTATTTTCTCCCCTTCTCAATTAACTAAGATTTCGGACTAAAGTTAGAGTTGAGGTTTTTGGACACAGACAATTATTTCCTCCTCTACATGTCACAGCTATGTTTTTTTTTTTTTTTCATGACACACAAAGTTGAATGAATTACCCAGTGATGATACAGTACATCTGTTTTCACTCAAATAACCACAAATGATGACAAGATTCTCATTTAAGTGATCATTGGTCACCTGGTGTATGGTTCCTGCCTTCTTCTATGCTGCCATGAAGGATTAATCTCACGCTCCTCCTTTGAACCGTTCAGTAAGACGGGAGCAAGAAGAGCCACACAGCTGATCACAGTACAAGGAACAGGGTTTATCAATGTTTTGGCCAACCAAAGTATTCATCGCTTACAAACATACTGTGAGCGTAGCGTGATCATGAGAGTGAAGACGTCCAGTCAGCTGCTGAACTTTGCCCCAGTTTCGTTAATTTGGAGGTTTTCTTTTATTTGAATTTTAAAGCTTAATTATGTTTACTTGTATTTCAGTTCTATCTTTTTTTTTTTTTTTTTTTTTATCTCCAAACATACGCAGCAGTATCTCCACACTCGATGAGAATCATTGTATTTAAATATCTTATGACTTGCAGCCCACATATATACTACTCGATCCAGGTCTCTTGTATGTAGTTTACTGATAAAGATGAGAGAATTTGAGATGGTTTCCCAGCAATATTCATATATTTTCTTGGTTTTATTTTGTTACTTTTATTAATTGATTTGTATTATATTTTTAGCACTTTACTTTTTTTTCTTGTTTTTAATTCAGTAACCCTTATTTTGAGGTGGTTGTCGTGCGATATGAACAAGGGAGTGAATAGGTTGGTTTATATTTTACATAGGATTGTGAGCAGACGTGAAATTGTGATGCATTTGTATTAAAAACATATGTAACACTATGACACCTTTTTATTTTTTAAATCTGCTTCTACCCTTTCACTCATAGCCATTGACACACACATCTGTAGGGTTTCTTTTGGCTGTTCTGAGTTGCAGTCTTTCTATTTTTGATTGCAGTTTTTTTCCCCTCCTTTTTAATCCATGTAAATAACTTTGTTTTTGAAGTGCATGTCAATGTTTGCATGAATTTTAATGGAAAATAGACCCATTTATCTCTACGCCCTTTTTGAAATACAGAACTCGCCCTGTACCACACAGGGAAACCGGACTATCTGAGGAGAGTAGGGAAAAAAAAAGCACTTGCTGTATACAGCGCAGCAGGTGTGTTGTCTGTGTCTGGTTTACGAAAACGGCATTAAATGCGCACAGAGCTACACATTCATAACTGATGTAAATGATCAAATCTGACTGTATAAATTTTAGCAGCCAAGCCCCTAAAAAGAAAAAAGGTTTTATATAAATACAGTAACGAGTCAGTTATTAGTGTGGAGCCTCTCTTGAAAGTAAAACAAGTACAAGCATATTTTCTCTCTCGCAGGCAAAGTTGGTTTGACACAAATAATTTGATTTCGGTCCCCTCCTCTCAGCCCCCGCGCTGCATGTGATACATTTTGTTTTTAAAGGCATTTGTAATAGATTACATATTGATTAGAGTACAGTTTTTTTTTTTTTTTATTTACTCACAAACATCTGCCCATGCTTGTTATTTTTCACACCAAACTGCCATACAGTATATTCTTTCTGGTCATCCGTTAACGTATGACATTCATCTGGTTTTATGTCCATAAACACGTGTGATTTTTTAAATTTTTTTTAAACAATGCTGTCTTGGTGGGTTACAGCTGAAATTGAATTTGTTAAAGGTTTAGTTGAAATTTGGGGTCTTTTTCTGCTGTGCCCCCATCTCTGTCCCACCTTTTGATTATTTCATCATTTGAATAGCATTGTTAAAAAATAAAATAAAAATGTATATCCTACATCAGGGAGTCCAACTTTTGGGATTTATTCTCATAATTATGCATCTTGATTGATTAAATGGCAGGAACGTTTCTGATGATTTTATTTTATGTTACTGAAAGAAGTGATTCTGAATTGTGTCTGGAGAAATAATCTGTTATTTTCTGTTGTGCTTTAAGGTGGACAGATGTTTTTATAGTACTTGCAGTTATTATAGGAGCCTAAAGACAACAGCTCAAATGAGTTGATGTTGACTACTATGACAGATTGCAGATATAAATTTTACCTGTATTTCTTATGTGAGAGTCTGTAATTAAACATGGAGTGGTATTCTCTAAGTGGTGACCTGTTTATTTTCTCAACAAGGGAACGTGTTTACCAGGATAATAACTGTCTGTCTGCCCTGAAAAAGTGGCTTGAGAAGAGGGCTGATCAGGCACCAAATTCAAAATCCATTTGATGGTTCGATTAAAAAGAAGTAAAGACAGTTAGAAATAAGCAACTTTCTGCCATTTGTGTGACAATTTACTCAAGCGCACACACAGGAACACCTTACTGACTAAAAAGCTAACACAACTATGCTCATGGTAAACCTTGACTGTGTTTCCCCTCCCTCTCCTGTTCGTTACACTTTTATCATACTCGTTTCACTAAAGTCTTTTTGTCACAGTAGGTGTAAATAACATTGATGATGGCTGAATTAGTTGCTGCGGTTTCGGGGGGTCCTGGTGTTGGGCATGCTGGCTTGAATAGAGCGGAGCCATTATTAGTGACACCTGAGATTCCAGCAGAGCGCCACCCTCCTACAACCTGAGCGGACGTCTAAGCAACGACAACTGAAAACACTTGTGTGTTTGCAGATTATGGTCAAAGACGTGCAGTGTGGTCTGCTGTCCATCACTCAGTTTTTTTAATTAGACCAGCTTCAACTGGTCTGAGGCGCCATCAAGAAGTGAAATTATTTCAATCCTATCCCCACACACTGCAAGTTGATGTGTGTGTTATTTTGTTCAATCTTCATTAAGAGCTATCAAAGCCAAATTGGTGTTTCAAATCTTTTTTTTTTTTCCTGTCTTCGTGCTGCAAGGTTCAGAGATTCAAACCCTCGTAGACCTTTTTCACAACCTTTGAACAGGCTTCTGTAGCTCTCCCTGTGACGTGTACAGCAGTGCTGTTGTCAAGACCACCTTCATCAATTCCAAGACCATCTGGAATATTTGGCAAGACCAATGGCCAAGTCCAAGTGCAAATACCAACGAGTCCAAATCTGAGACAATAGAAAAAATGTCCTGAGGCTGGACTCTAGTACTGCAGCCCTCTACGGGGACATGGGCCAGAGAATCTTTGTTTTACACCAGAAACATATCCAATGGGAACAAGAACATTTCCCCGTTTTGTTCCCCATTAGGAGCTCCATTGAAGTGTAAACATTAGAGAGGCAATAATGTGAAGAACCACTACATTGTGAGTACTGCACCTTGTATCGTTTTCAACTGCAAACTTGGACCCAATAAATTGAACTTTTTGGCCAAAGGGACTTTTTCATGCGGTAGGAATTATGACCAAAGAACCACAATCAGAACCAGAAGCCCGGAGTTCAAACATTTAATATTTGTGCTTACACTCATCTTGCATGTTCTGGAAGATCTTTTTCACAATGTCTCTCTAATTATTGACATGTTTCACTAATAAAAACATCACTGTTATTACCAACACATGAGCATCTGAGAGCCCTGTCGGACACGCATATTTAAATAAACACCATTTTACAAAATGAAGGAATCACAAGTCAGACGTGGCTTTAAATGAAACCGTCTTTATTAAGTAACTTTAATATCAGAAAAATAAAACTCTTAAATTCTCTTTACAGCAAATATATAATATCAGTGCTTTGGCCGCAATAACTTAAAAGGCCGTTATAAAATATAGTCTGCTTTTAAACTCCTGACTCAATTTGAAGAATTTATATGCCATAAGACTCCCCCTACATATACAAAACAAAAGTGTAGTAAAATTAGCAAATACTTTGAACTGTTGGTACAGCTTAACAATATATGTATTTATATATAGATAATCTAAGATACATTTTACAGTATACCGTTCTTAATTTGGTGGCGTACAGACATGACAGGCAGCTTGAATCCTTGGCCTTTATACAGTTGCAGTGTGACGTTTTACATTGGCGGTACATTATGAAGACATGCTTGTGATGCACATTCCATTTTCCACTAGGTTAACGGCAGCTATCAATACTATTATCATCAATACTGTAAACTAATAACTAGACTACAAGCAGATAGCATTGACACCCTCCTGCAACATTTCTGGGTTTCCAACTCTTCATTCACTTAAATCACTCGGAGAAAAAGTAAAAAACAAAATTTAAAAATCTTATTGTAAACATTTTAATATAGATATATTTATGTATATATATGAAATGTAACAAAATAAAAATAATTCTGTATATTTATCAGTCATTAACAGTAATATTATATGATACATACACAAAAATGTCATTAGATTCATGTCAATAAACTGAGGGCTGACACTGTATTGCATTCCCTCAGAGGAAGAGAGCAAAGAGAGATCGACCCTTCGTAGATCTGAGAGACGTAAAATAAAAAGGACGGAGAGAAGACCAGAGGGGGGCAGAAGCACTTTTTTTTGCACTTTTGGGACTCGTTGGTTCCATTTCCTCAAGAAAGCTCACTCATCCATGAAAGAGGCGATATTAGGGAAACGGAGCTAAGCGATGGAATAACACCCAAATACTGTTTACAGCTGGAATGCTAAGAGGAACTGCAGTCCAATGTCCACACAGTAAAGCAACAGTATTGACCTTGACGAAGAGATGAAATTATTCCAGCTGCTTCCCCTTTTTTTGAAATGTCCGTCAACTCATTCAATCCTGTAAAAAAAAGTCTAGATAGAGACACTGGTGTTTAAAGCTAAGATTTGAGATGATTTCCACCAATTTGTACCTTGTCTTCACTTTTCAGGCGGAGGAACGGACAGATGCACACATTGAAAGGGGGTGAAATAAAATAAAAGGTCAGAATGTTGTGTGGAGTCCAGTCTGGTCAATAGTGTGATATTGGGGGGGGGATCTATGCTTAGTAGAGCACAGGACAAAAGAAAATGAGCTGATGAAACATGAAAATCAAAAGTGTGTACCATTGAAACATCTCATCGATGCAAGGCTGACCCCCGACTGAAATGTAGTAGAAAAAGCAGACGTGATATGTCTGTCTACAAGTCAAAGCTCAAGATTGAGCTCTGTAATTAAAACCAGAGGAGTTTAATTTATCTAGCGCGTCCTCGATAGTTAACATACTGAGACGATTTTTGCATAGGCCTGGTAAATGACGTGGGATTAAATAAAAATGGAGTAAAGCCATGGGTGGCCTTCGTCTCAATTTTGCATCCCAACGGAATTATTTTGCTGACTGCTTACCAACAAGGACACAAAATGGCTGCAACGAGACGGCCACAGGGTGGAGCAGTTCAGGTGAAAGAAAAGGGTGCTATTGAGATGGCTGAACTAAAATCAGCAGGTCGTCTGTACAGTACGGGGATTCGTTTCAGATCACAGCTGTCTTCATAGTAGAGGTTTCAAAGAATATCAGCTCTTTTTGCTCCCAGGTGAGGTTTAACTATTATGTAGCCATACTACTAACATCTACTAAAGTGTCTGCAATAAAGGAGAGGAGGAATGTTTACCAAAGGTACGAGCTGTGCACATCGTTCTAGCTGAAAACCAGCACATGGATGTAAATCGACATATAAACAACAAAAAAAAGGCAGGGGGAAAAAAAAGCAGGAAGAAATATGAAAACAAATGAATTAAATGGGAGTGTTTGTTGCTAAAAAGATAAAGCAATAGGCGGTAAATAGGCTCAACAAAATAGGAAGCAAAAGAAAACATCCCTGTGATATAACCTTTGTTCCACCGAGATTCATTTAGGAGATTGAACTTCAAGAAATACATTAAGACTTCAGTCTGTCAGCTTGTGTTCTTTTGAGCCAAAATCTGGATTTGTAGATAGTGTTGTCAGTTAATTACAGGCTTTCCAAAAAAGGCCACAAGTTTGTTTTAAGACAGAGCAACACTGTGTCCGCTGAACCAGTTGTTTCCTTTTGTTTACTCAGAACGGAATTAGGCACAAGTTAACCGTAAACATTTTTTTTTTTTTTTAAGTAGAAATGGAAAGCAACGTGGCGATACTGAAGTGGTGTAACATCCTGGTACAAAAAGGAGTTGCCCACTTGTTGGTTCTAATCTGGGAAGAAAGAGACCCGGGGCAACAAGAGGTTGCCATTGGAGTGTGACATCTTTTGACCAACTTAGTTTAAAAAACCCTCTGTGGGTGTTTTTGTATGGGTATCAATATGCTATTAATATCTGCGATGCTTTAAAAATTCTAATTTAGGATCTGGCACATGTTAAAATCATATGCTGTTAAAAAGTAGTGCCTGGATAGTGTGGTATGTGTACATTATATCCAATTTACTACAGCAGGCATTCAAATTCTGTGGTTAAGAATACTATAAATTTATACATATTCATATGTGGGACTCACTATATGTAAACATGCTCACCTCATCTTTTTTCCTTTAAAATTTGCTGCTGTGAGCACAATAATAGAGAGGCAAAGGGGTGGGGCCATATTTCAGCACATAAAAACAAATGTAGCAGCAAAAGAAATATGTAAAAATGGATAAAACTTTTGAGATGTAGACAAAAAAAAATAAACTCTGACCCAAAAGCCAACATCATGTATCTAATAAGTACATTAAAAATGTAATAAAATATAGGTAGGCAGAAACTGATAACTAGATATTTCAGGGAGAAGAAAATGTAAATCAAAAATCATGATGAGCAAAAAAAAAATATATATATATATATATATATCCCACCCCACCCAATGCTACACAGAGGGTTTCCAACCCTCCCATTGATCAAATCAATCAAGGAAGAAGACTTCACAATAGCAGGCACATGAACGGGCTGCACACCCTTACCCATGCCCTAAATACAGATCATTCCTTATTCACCTATTCGTCCTCACCTTTGTCAACCAAACACCAGCTTGGACAAAACCGGGATGAGGACATACCTAGATACTGATTTGGGGTCAGTTTTGTAATTTCCCCAGACATGTTATGAGTTGAAAGAGTCGGGGATGCTGATCCCTCATCAGCCGTCAAGGTAAATGGATTAAAATCACATATTGCGGAGCTGAATGGCCTGTGTGGCCGGGGACAGGCACACAGGGCAGACGGCATCTGGACCCTGGCATATGTTGGTGGCACAATCTAGACAGAAGAGGTTATGGCCGCAGGGAACCAAGGCAGCGATCACCTGGTTATCCATACAGTGGATACAGATCTCCTGTCCTCTCACTGCTGATCCAAGCCCCGGTCGATAGGAAAGGGAGGATTCGGGTGGAGAGGAAGAGGAAGCGGTGCTTTCACTGGAGGAGGAGAAGGCCGAGCTGTAGGAGGGGAACCTGTGGGCATCGAGGGTCCCAGCCGAGACGAGGGGCCCTCGGTGAACACGCTGGGCCTGAGGGTGCTCCAAGGCTTCTGTCCCAGAGAAGGTTGGAGAGAGCCGGGGAGTCCCAGGCTGACTGGTCTGGAGACATCGACGATGACAACAGTCATTAGATGACCATCATAAAGAAAATAGCATCTTAAAAATACCTGTTTCAACCTGATTCTCAGATTACACATTTAAAATAAATAAACGAACACCCAAAGCATGTCGTCTACAATAAAAGATTAAAACTGTCATTTGCTTTAACCTGTGAGGTTCTGTAATGTCTACGCAGGGTGCCATAAACTATATGCACCAATTGAATTTCACCCACCTGAGACTGGCGAGAATCAAAGGCCTGGGGGGGTTGGTGGTCCACAAAGGGGCTCCAGACTTGCGGCTGTGCACCAGGGTGCGGGGCTTGGGCAGTGGAGATGGTCAACGGGTCAAATCCTGACGGAGAGCCTCCACCTCCCAGGGTGACGAGCTCCTCAGACCCCACAGGAAGAAGGCCGTCGCCAAACCAGAAACTCGCGGTGCCGCCATTACTGTTGTTGTTGTTAGCGTTGGCGTTAAACGCACAGGTCGGGCTGAAATCTGCCATCCGGTTACCATTCCCACTGCCAGGGAAAGAATCAGCTGAGCTGGAGCCACTGCCGAGGGAACTGGAGCTGTCGTTGCGGTAGGTGGAAGACATCCTGACACCACTGTTAATATTGCTATTGATTCGCTGAGTACCGTTGATGCTCATTGGCAGCAAGCCACCGCCACCCGGTGATGATGCACCAGCATGAAGCCACCCAGCCTCCCCCATCCCCACTGGCATCGCAGAAGTCTCAAAGCTGACGTCTGTCCCGTTGAATTGAAAGTCATTGTTGTCCACACCAGGAGCCTCAATCCCTCCGCAGGTGCCTGTGCGGAGGGCAATGTGCGCCTCTATCTCATCCTTCGCCCGGTCCACGTTCTCCGGCATCCCAGTGACCTCGAACACCGGCTCTTTGTCACGACTCGGTGTTACAATGTACGTGTGGGTCTGTTGCTGAATACGTTTGATGGTTGCCCCTGAAAGATATGACCAGACTAAGACCCTTGTACTACAACTCAAACACAAAATTTAAACCACTCCTGAGAAATATACATCTGAGCATCAACATACACAAGTAACACATTGAAGAGGACAAAAGAATAGTTAAGTATCAAGGAGAAAAGAATAAGTATTAATAGTGCTAAATATAATAGCTGGAGAAAATTAGAAAACAAAAACGTGCACAGATCTGTGTACTTTGTCCCGTCTTCACTACAGCTTGACCCAGTTGTGTCAAGTTGACAAATTAGCCAAAGCAGAGTAATGCTAAAGATGGCACAACAACAGCGTTATATATTTTCAGTAATTACGCTCGTTTCTTTCTAACAATAACATCTAACATTGAAATTGGAAGAAGCACAGCTGTGCAATAATTACAAGACTGAACTGCAGGCGGTCCTGGTGACTCAGCTGTCTGAAGCACGTACCACTCAACCTAAACACCATGAGTTTAGTATAGGAACCTTCTCAAATATCAATACTATATATATCTAAAAACAATGTACGTCTTTCATTTCCTTTTGCAATATGGCTCAATGGTTAAAAAAAAAAAAGAAAGAAAGAAGCAGCAGCACAGAAACAAACACTGTAGTGAATTCACAAACTGAATGGTCAAGTAACAGACACTTTATCTCTGTCTTGTCAACACTAAACATTTCTAAACTGCCTCTTCTGTGTGTGTGGCTCAGCGTTTCCTTGCTATTTTCAAATTTGATGTCATTTTGACTTGTTACCTCACCCTCTGCAGGTTAATGGCACATGGTTGAGAACCGCTGCTCAATTTACAAATCAACCCAAGGACTTTCTGACACGGAGGTGGGAATGTCAACAGGGCAAGGGGTTAAAGACTTGGTGACAGCAATAAACGTAACCTCCTGGAGTAGAGCTGAGCATATTAAAACTATGTGAGAAGCTCTGAGGAACTTAAGACATATTAGGTAAAGATTCTCTGAAAGAAACAAAAACCTGTTATGTATTATTGCAATGTGTCCCATTTATTAACATTAGCATTACTTTAATATTAAATATTAAATGTGAACAAATTCGCCTTTTGAGAGCTTTTTTTCTGTCCCCCACACCTCATTGTCATAGTATGAAACTCATAAAGACATATAAAATATATTGCCTTATTGTAAATACACATTGTGCAAAACAAACGTAACTTAATAAAACCAAAATACAGGTTTACTTTGCACGTTGCACCTGGTGAAGAAATTACACTTGTTCTGCCATTGAAACCCATAATTTGTTCTAAAATTACAGTTTGGCTTTGTTGGTGTATGCTGGCACACGCCTGTCCATACCTGTAGCTACACAAGCTTGTCGTTTTACAAACAGAAATCATTATCGAAACGAATACCAAAGCTGAAACCTGGATCAGAATGAATAAAAAAAAAGACCCACCTTTGGGACCCACGACCAGCCCTACAACACGATACGGCACCCGCACCTGTAGGGTTGAAATAATACACGGGTAACTATACATACTTTAAATGACAAACATAAAACGAACAAAGCCTCCTTCATTAAAAAACAAACGTACTTGTATGGAAACACACACAACCCTCAGTTATTAGAAAGACGTTAGGTGATTCACTGCATAAGAATGTCTGTTTCATATCTTTGACGGTGACCAACACCATGACTCATAATCACATGCTTGCTGACCTGAATGGTCGTCTGTCCAGGTAGAGAGGGGGTTCCTGGGCCGGTCGCAGCTGACAGAGGGCCCGTCTTGTTTCGAGAGGCTCTGATGAGGGAGAAGTGCTCAGCTGCAGACAGGATCTCCCTCTTAGCCATGGCCACATCTTCTTTGCGCCCTGTCACAACAAAGACAGGCTGCTCTCCCCTCACCGGTGTCTTAATGTAGGTGTTGGTCTTGGCTCGAAGTGCCTTAATCTTGCAGCCTGTTGGTTAAAGAGACACATGGAAAATATGGTGGAAACTTGGATTATTTCCAATTCTGTTTCAAAAATGTACCGCAAAACAAAACATACACGTGATAATAAACTTCAATACTCAAAAACAACATCTTCATATTGAACTAAAAAAAAAAAAAAAAAAGATCACAGCACCTGCAATTTCAGTATGCAGCTACTAATGTCATTAAGAAGTTGCATAGCTTATAAATTAAATATTCCTTCAGCTGTGGTTGAGAGTCCAACATCATTACCAGAGCCATTTCCTGTTGTTGTCAACACTGCAGTATGTGCACCCTCCCCCATCTGATCTCAAAGCCGACATAACAACACTCTCCCAACCCTACCATTGAGCTGTGTAAAGTTTATGTAAAAGCCCAGATAAATGCGTGGGATACCTAAGAAAGGCCAGTCGTGTTTAGAGGAACTCCGAAGCATTGGTTATGTCATGGAGCTAACTATAACCTACAGCTGATGTGGCAAAGCAATGGTGACCAACACACTGCTCTTCATGTTCTCCTCCGAGACAAAGCCGAGCCTGCTTTAGCTCGACAAGCCACGACTCAGGACAGACTCAGTGTCAGCGAAGCACAGACAAAAACATCCATAATACATAGGAGCTGTCAAAGCGAGGAGACACTGACCGGGGAGGGGGGGGGGGGGTCTGGTGGTTGATTATAACTTGTGATGTAAACTTTTGTGGAGGGTGTTTTGGGGCGAGGGTGGCGTTGACCCAGTTAGAAGGAGTGCTAAGCTAGCCTAGCCTGTTTCTAGCTAACGCTGATTGTGGTAACACAGCTGAATATACTGAATGATAGTTTGGTTTAATTATAGAATTTTTTTATTTTGTATGTTTAAAGTCAATCAGATCTAGTAGGATGTCCCGTGTAAAACGTATAAAAGTGTAAATTAATGATGTAAAACAGCGCGCACTCGTTGAGCTAGCTAGCTAACAGTGACAACAAGTCACTGCCCAGTTAGCTTTGATTCACAAAATAAACTTAAATTAACTTACACGTTGTATCATAACTTTTTTTAAAAACACTCCAACATAAATGAATGACTCTGTTTTCATTCCCTGCCCTGTTCTCCCTCTTATATACACACGTTATCCTGCTTTCTTTACTGCTGCCTGAACTATCTTCCCACCAACTTTCGTCCAAACTCTCATTAGCATCGTTAGCTCAACGGATCCGACCAGAAACCTCCCGACGGACCGCGGAGGACTCACCCTGCCTGCCCACAATCTCCGCGACGTGCTCGGAGCTCGGCACGGCCACACACTCGGTGGTGTTGACGCTCTTTCGCCGACTCAACAGCGAAGGCTCGGCCTCGTAGCCCGACTCCCCGTACACGCCGGACGGTAGCATCGCCATGCTGCTAGCCGGTGGTAGGGCGCTGCCGCCGACAACCGTATCATCCCGCTCGTCCCCGTTGTACAGCAACACCGTCTCGACGTGCGGCGGCTCCATCCCGGACGGCATCCCGGAGCCAACCGGCACCGATGGGAGGTGTCGGTGGAGGTGGGCCTGCGCTAACAACAAGCTACCGCCGCAGACCGAGGAGTCGGCTCCAACTTCGGGCTCCTCGTCTTCGGGCGCTGCCGTGATGTTCACTTCATCTCCCGAGGGCGGCCGGTGCAGCGGCAGGGGCTTCAGGTCCAGGACCGTACCGAGGAGGTTGAAATGAGGAACCGCGGGGAGCTGGTGGTGGTGGTGGTTATGGTGGTGGTGGTGGTGGTGAAAGGAGAGGTTCTCGTCTGCTTGTTCGGGGGTCTGGCTCTGGGTGCCGTGGTGCTCCTCGAGGCCCATACCGGCGAAAGCGTGCTCTAGCGGCGGCGGGACCTCGGACTCTCCCTCGTCGGCCTCCAGCAAAGACGTGCTACTAGGCATGATGCAAAATAATGTTGTTGTTGTTTTTACACGATAATTGATACGAATAATTGATCAAATGTGTTTTGATTTACAAAAAATAAAAAGCGACCAGCGCCTGTTGGTTGAAATGTGTGGCTTTTGTTTTGTCTTCTCTCCATGCAGCCCTCCCACTCTGTAATCTCGTACGGCCTGATCACGCGAGACTTTGATTTTTGGGTCAGACGTGTATTCGCAACTGTCAGAAAGTCGCTCTCAGTGCGCATCATGCACAGAGGTGAGGCTGTAATGAAATTAATTCATTATGAGATATGAATACTTCTGTGTGCCCTGCTGAGGCCTCAGAATAGATACAGCCACTGTGGCTTTTATACTTTACACTAAGCTCAGAAAGAACTAAAGTTTTATTGTAAAGTTGTAACATTTGTTTTGCAAAGGCATAGTATAATAAGCACAATATTTACTGACCCAGTTTCATCTACCATGGCTGTATGCTGGGGGCATAGGAAGTCTCCAAAGAGGTCGTTCATCTAATTAACTACATGCTGGTTCGGTACAACCATAATTTAATAGAGCAAAACATTCATTTTAAGGATAAAGCAGATTTAAATACAACTGTGAGCTTCCAGGGAGTTTATATAGAGATATAAAACAACAACAAGCTAGAGAAGTCTGAGAACATAGATAACCTCCACATGAAGGACCTTCATCTACTGAGGAGGACTTGGAGTCCGTGTCTGATATTCAGTGACTCTGTGGTGGTCTGGTACACGCTGGTGTAAAGCGGGGCAGCCAGCTCTATCCTGGGGTGTCTGTTTGACTCCATAGAAGAAATGACAGAGCAAAATGATGGTTGCATGGACAACAAATCCCACTCGCTATATGAAATCCAAAATAGGTCTACGACTACTATAGTGCTTTTATCTCATGTACTACAAGGCACGGTTCTCAGTTGTCCATTATAGCCTCAGTTACTTCATAAGGGTTGATATTTTGCTACTGTACGACACACTTACTCTCACCATTATCATTACTATATTGCATATATATATTAGAATATAGGAACACCTTCAGACACAGTGACAACCCGTTGTCTCTTAAGTCTCATAACTGGAAAAAAAAAGGTATCCAAGGAAAGCACAGAATCCGATACACCATCAGTTCTTAAAAACCCATGTCTTAATATGGATATAGCCTCATAAGTCCTATAAAAACAGTGGTCCTTGCATAATTTTGGGCACCCCCAAGAAATGTTGTCATGACTGGGGACTGATGATGATTTGGATTTTGGACTTCTGTTGAATGCATTCATTTGAGATTTTTTTATTTGTAGATTTTTGTTTAAAACCTTTTCAAATAAAAATGTATTGTCTCTGGTAATTTCCCTCTGGAGAAACACGTCTAACCACGTTACAGCAGCCACGTTGGAGAGCATTGAAGAAAGCTGATCCACTTCCCAGAATGTGACGTGGTCCACGTCATCTAACAAGCGCTCCTCCCATTATCTTCTGACCAATCAGAGAGAGCGGGGGGCGGGCTTCCGCGGACGACAGCCAATCCCGTGTCACGTTTGTATTACGTTACTTCGCCTTAGTCGCATCCGGGTGAGCACTTTGTGGTGAGTAGCTAACACAGATTGAGACAAAAATAATGAATTAAGAAATGTTCATGTTTGATTTTACTATAACTTAAATGACAATAATGCGCCAATAATGCGCGAACACACTAGCTACAGTGAAATGATCTAGATTCCACGTGGCTTTTTTTTGTCTTTAAAATATAGCTAAAGGCTAGCTAGCCAGCTAGTTAGCTTTGAGCTAACAACTTGTCGCTAACATCCATGTCCGGGTTTGCTTTGTCACCATTTTTGTCTTTTTGCCACCCCCTCGGCACTGGTTTTTAGTTTGATTCCTGCTCATGTTCATTTCGGTAGGTCCGCTCAGGTTGTTGCTTTGAAGCTTGGGCCTTGGTCTTCAGGATGTGCGGGTCGTTTCGGGTGCTGCTGCAGGTGCTGTGGGCCCAGCTTCTCTGTGGGTGGGTGCTGGGCTCCGAGCTCACTTTTGAGCTGCCAGACAACGCCAAGCAGTGTTTCTACGAGGACATCATCATCGGAACCAAGTGTACACTGGAGTTTCAGGTGCGTGGCCCCTTTTTCGGCCCAAAGCTAAGCCTTATGAGTTGTCCTAATGTGATGTTGTCTTTTTTTTTTTTATTCAAACGAGTTGAACCAGACTGCCTGGCTTGAAAGATTAACACCCCGAGGCTAGGGACAGCTTCATATGAGCACTTATCTGAATGTTGAATAATGTTACACCGTAAACTTTCTCAAATAAACACAGCAAAGGTTTTAAATATTATTTTACACACACATTTATCAGTGCTGTGTGGATGATCAAATGCATAAAGTATTGTTGGCTGATGCAGGTAGAGTTTGTCCACACAAGCAACATTTCATCCTCTGTGGGTAAGATCATTTAAATATGAATGATGTACTAGGAAGCTGGGTTTTTATTTTTATTTTATTACAATACACTGTAAACCATATAATTTATACATATATTCATATAAATCAGTTTTCGTGGTTCGTCTTCATTGTTTTATTGTCTGTATCCAGTTGTCTGTTTACCGTGTTTTAACAGCATTGTTTTATGTTACTTTTGTTCTGTAATAAGCTGAAGCTGTCAAACAGTCACGGGATATGTGAAAACCAGTTGTGTAAAACTAAACAACCGTATTATTGCCCACATTTGCCTTTAGAGAGAGCCGTATTTGAGCTTTAGATTTAATTAGATTGGTCTTTTTTTTAAATTAGATGATAGTAAACCCTCACAGTCAACTGATTTGCCTCTTTCCTAGTACTCAGCAATAATTCAGTATTTATTATAGTGGTTAGTTTTGTTAATAATGTCCACCCTTCTTCTTTCTCTCTATACAACTTAAGACAATTTATAATGTTTTGCAGAGAAAACAAATATTTAAATGAATGTGTCATATGTGACTGAATTGATGGTCCTCCTGTCTTTACGTGTTCCCAGGTGGTGACAGGTGGCCATTATGACGTGGACTGTCGTTTGGAAGACCCAGATGGCACTACACTCTACAAGGAGATGAAGAAGCAATATGACAGCTTTACCTTCACTGCGTCCAAGAACGGCACCTACAAGTTCTGCTTCAGTAATGAGTTCTCCACCTTCACACACAAGACCGTTTATTTTGACTTCCAGGTCGGCGATGACCCTCCACTCTTCCCCAACGAGAACAGAGTTACTGCTCTCACCCAGGTATGTGTGTGTGAGGATGCACAAGCTCATGTATTTGGTAAGGGACTGCATTTATATAGCCCCTTTCTAGTCTTCTGACCACTTAAACCACTTTACACTACATGTCAACATTTACCATTCACACTTATGGACATGCAACGTTGTCATCATAAACGGAAACCAATGCTCATTAGCATACACACGCACATACCGATGGCCAGGGATTGAACCAAACAAAGCATTTGTATGTTTGTGTGTGAGGTAGTGGTTTTTTTCCTTAGGTTTCTCCACATTTTATTTTATAATACTGAGTACATCACAGATAATTGTGTACATGCTCTGCATAAGCCCAAATTTGACTAAGAAACTACAGGCTCTTATTCCAGACAGCATGTGCTGCAACATGAGATGATACACATCTCTCTTACTCCAACAACCAACATCTTTGCACTTCCTATTAGAACATGTAGTTTTGCGACCTCTACAAATTTCTCTCAAATACTCTCATTGCCTATAAGAGCATCTATAGTTTTAACCAGGATGGACATCAGCTGGCAGAATAACAGACAATATATTGAAAAAGATAAAAACACTTTGCATATACTGCAAGGCTGGAGGTGCTGGCAACTACAAGATAAATGTATAGACAGAAAATATAATAAACCACAAGTGTTTGTTGTAGTGATCAAACTGAACATTTTATTGTATTTTTACAGGCTTTTGTAGTCACTACCACACCCAGTTGTGGTTAAGGAGTTACTTATACCAGTTAACCTAATATTTTATAGCAATAAACTAGTTAGATGCTTGATTCTAAATCCTAAAGGGGATGGATGGTTGTGCGGTTAAAATATCTGATTACCCTAACTTAAATTTTTTTTCCACTAGTTTGTGATTTACGGTTAAAATTGTCGCCTTGTTAGCTGATCGATCATTTATTTGCAGCCACTCTAAATATCTTATATTGGTGTTTGCTTCCATTTTGTTACCACCTCCAGATGGAATCAGCCTGCGTGTCCATCCACGAAGCCCTGAAGTCGGTTATCGACTACCAGACACACTTCCGCCTCCGTGAGGCCCAGGGACGCAGTCGGGCAGAGGACCTGAACACCCGTGTTGCATTCTGGTCCATCGGAGAAGCCATTATCCTTTTGGTGGTCAGCATCAGTCAGGTGGTCCTGCTGAGAAGCTTCTTCTCTGACAAGAAGACCACTACAACACGCGTCGGATCATAACAGTCTCTGAGCCCTGGGATCTGATTCGTCTTTTTCTTTATCCGTACCTCGGCTTGTGTGCATAGAGCGAGTCAGAATATTAGTGCTGATCTGAAATTGGATCATATCAAACTGCCAGGTCATACAACCTGACATGTCATCCTCATTCAGCATTGGTATTCTTACAAACTTTATGCAAATTAGGAGGAAAAAGGTTATTTGTGTTTAAATTGTTTTTGAGGGGGTTAAAGAGAACCGGAAGAAATGCTTGCTTGTGTTGCTTGTAACTATCTGTATTGGAGGCAGGTCAAGCCACTGGTCATATAGTTAAAGCAAACCGTAAATACTTTAAATATTTGAAATTGTTTCTAAATGTGTTCTCATTTTATTTGTGTCCTTTTCGATCCCCATTATCTCAGACCCCCTCTCCCTGATCTGTTTCATTTTTCATCCCAAACTGTGCACTGAAATAACCAAGGGAGTGGAAGTTGTGACTTAATGTACTCGAGGATTTCTTTCCTTATCTGCAGAGCATTGGGGCTCTAAAACCACATTGTCAAGGCAAAGGATTTGGTTATGAAAAAATCTGTTGTTTTATTTTTTTTCTTTGTTATTAAACCTCACTGTGTTAAGTGAGAGACTAGATTTTTGTGTTTGCTTTTATCAGCTTTGTCATTTTAGAGGAGTTATTAGAAGGGAGTATGCTGTACAGAGAGTAAGCCATCCTTTAATCTATTAATAGCTTGAAAAAGGTTTGTATTTGGGTTGAAGGGTTGAATTTAGAGATGCAGACAGTCTCCCTGTAGGACTGCAACCAATTCCTTTAGTAAACTAAGTCAATTTTTCAACTTTTAGATTCCATTTGCTCGATTATACATTGAGCTAAAGTCATACTTTGACCACACCTAGGTGAGTGGTCTCCAGGTACAGGTTGGGGCTTCTTTATTACATCAATGTGATTCAGTGTGGGAGACAAAAAAAGAAGGAGAAATAACTAATACTATTATTGTGTTTTAAAAATGACACATATGGTGTGTTAAGTGGCAATGCCGGCAATTTCAAGTGCACCAACTTGTTATAAAAACTTTGTCTTTCACTGGTTGTGTTCCAATGTCTAATTCTGCCTTTGCTGTTTGAAGTGTAACAACTTATTTATCTCTCGGGCTGATATTGTCCTCTTGGTTTTATACAGCACTGTTGTAAAATTCATGTTGTTTTGCAAAAATATTGCTTGAATATAAGATAATTCTAGTAACTTTGAGTTGTAGTTGTAATTTGAAATTTGATCCCCTCACTGATTACTCAGTTCTCTAAAGGAGGGAGGAAGATCTTGACATATTTCTCTAATATGACTAGTTGTGGCCCTTTCCTCAATCATTTTTTATTTAATTACTTGGCAATACTGAAATGAAAAACAGGCTTTCAAGTTTCATTCTTCAGATTTTCAGGAAGCACAACATATAGCAGTTGTGGGCTTAGTTTAATCTGTCGGTCAGTCAGCAGGTCAATCTTTCTCTCACTAATCACTGATTTACAGACAATAGCTGACGGCTTTTAGACAAAGGCTTGTCTGAAACATGAGATAATTGTCATTCTGCAGTTTACATGTATAATCTCACACAGTACACAACATCAGATCAACTCCTGGCAAAGATAGAAGACGTCACTGTTGTAATGTGAGAATTTTATCATAAATATAACTTTTATATTTACAACAAAGACAGATTACTTCTACGCCTAATCCACTGAAAGACCTGACTTTTATAGTTTGGTCTTGTTTAACTGTCAGAATTGATTCCAGACACATGGAAGAACTGCTAAAAGATTTATTATTATTACAATTTATTGGTCCTGGCCTTGGCTTCCTAACTTTTGTTATGCTTGCCTTTCTCTCGCTATAGATCAGTTTTGGTAGGCGGCACAGTGCTGCCATTTCACTTTTAGATTTTTGCACTGGCCGGTCAGTTTTGGACACAAATTCAGCTCTGCTCGGCATTCTGGGGAACTTTGTTAAATTATTGGGATGGCTGAATAAACTTTCTGTTTAAATGCTTGGGGTTATGCTTGTATTTAATAACAATTAATGTACACCCTTGGGATGAAGTTTCTGGATACATCCTCCTGGTCATGCTTCTTTTATCCTGCAGGGAGTGATATAATCAAGGCTATCACTGTCAGCATCGCATCCATACAATATTTAAAAATAATCCTTAATCCGGTAAATACAAAGAAGGTAATTTAAGATCTCTTGACGTTGGTTTCCTTATCCATTGTTGTACTTATAAAGCAACAATTCTGTTTTAATTAGTGTTATTAGTATTATTATTATTATTGGCTACGTCATCGTGTGCCAGCTCCACGATTGGTTGTTTCTCACGTCAATCACGCGCGTTAGTCGAGAAAAAAGGGTGCGTTGGGTTCGCGATTTGACAGAAACTGAGTCGTGATCATCCGGTGGAGCCGTGGGTGGACAGCCTTCCCTATTTACCTTCCCCTACGCTGAGATTACTGTCGGTGCCAGCTTGCTTGGGTGGCTACATGGACGACAACTATTCGCTGCATTTGAGGGGGTAACGTCGGTCGTTTGTTTCTCGGTTGTGTGGGTGAGAGTGAGGGAGAAACAGACTCGGGATACTGGGGATATCCCCTCTCTACCCCCCCACCACCACCCCGGCTCGTTTGGACGAACAACAGAGCGAACGTCGTTTTCCCAGGCTAAGCTAACAACAGCGGCGGCGGCGGCGGTGTTACGGGTGGGGGTGGATGTCTGTGTCGGCCCTCCGAAAGCAAATGTAAGTAACGTCTCAGGAGTATGTTGTGAAAAGATGACAAGCACAGGAAGCGGAGCTAATGGAGGAGAGCTTCTTGGAAGGGGAAGACGTGTCAACGGATGAGTATCGGTTGAGCGATCGATAATAAAAAAAAAGAAAAGTGTTTTAAGCTAAGCGAAGCTAGTCGGTTAGCTTGCGTTGATCAAGGAAGTTGACTAGCCACCTTGCTAACTCGGCGACAATTAACTGCACCAAGGGTTGTTTAGAAAATAAAAAGGAAAAACACCGAGTTGTTCGATAGAGTTGGAGATTCATATAATAGGCAAGTGATGAGACATTTTTTTAGAAAAGCTGAAGTTTTAATATAAAGTCACGTATTGTGAGCTTTTAACCCCAAAACAGAGGAAACAAAAAGGTTAGCTGGTTCGTTTATCGTTAGCTGTAAAAGCTTGTTGTAAACAAACAAAGAGGGGTCCGAGCTCCACCGGTCCACGGACGCGGGTACACCTCGGGGGGGTGGGGTGGGGGTTCACGGACATCGCTGGCTCTTTTTTTATATTTAACAGTGAACACTTTACACTCAGAGATGGATTTAAAGACCGCAGTTTTTAACGCAGCCAGGGACGGTAAGCTCCGTCTGCTTCAGAAACTGCTGGAGAACAAAGATGGACACGAGGTGACCAAGCTGATGGGCGAGAAGACTAACGGGGCCACCCCGCTCCTGATGGCCTCCCGGTACGGCCACCTGGACCTGGTAGAGTATCTGCTGGAGTGCTGCAGCGCTCCCGTGGAGGTCGGTGGATCGGTGAACTTTGACGGGGAGACCATCGAGGGAGCGCCCCCTCTCTGGGCGGCCTCGGCGGCGGGTCACCTGAAAGTGGTTCAATCCCTGCTGGGCCACGGAGCTTCTGTCAACAGCACGACCCTGACCAACTCCACACCCCTGAGGGCAGCCTGCTTTGATGGCCACCTGGACATTGTGAAATACCTGGTGGAGCACAAAGCGGACCTGGAGGTGGCCAACAGGCACGGACACACGTGTCTCATGATTTCCTGCTACAAGGGACACAAGGACATAGCGCAGTACCTGCTGGAGAAAGGAGCAGATGTCAACAGGAAAAGTGTAAAAGGTGAGTGCTGGTTTGCTGTGAGTGTGCGACCCAGTTTCCTCTTTTTATTCACATGTTCTCTGACCCTGAGATAAGAAACTGATTCTGCAGATAAAGGTGTTTTATTGGCTTCATAGCAGTGTTTTTTTCTGATTTTTATATGAGGAGATCTGTTCACTTTGCTATAACAGCAATATGAGATAATCAATAAAAAAGGATTTGCTCTTTCCCTTCTGAAATGACTCAACATAAAAAAAAAAAAACACGAACTTCTGGTTCCACAATGGAAAGCTGTGAGGATGACTAGTCAGCTTGGACCGATTCTGTGGGTGTGTCTGAAAGATCTTATTTTCTCCTTAGATGGTATTTTATAAATGCATGAAAACCAGTGACCATCTGTTTTTGTTTTTTTGGTTTTTTTATAAAGTCACAGACCACAGGATTGCTTAAAAAGAAAAGCATTGAAGTGATATCCTGCATTTTAATAATCTTCTGTATCCAACACATGACCACTGTAGATGAATAAGAATGCGGGGAAATGTGTATTGTTCCTTCCTTGTTCCTTGAATCAATGTTCGTTTCAGTGGATTTTGAGTGATCAAAATGTCCTTTTTTTTTTTTTTAAAACGTCTCAAACAATAGTCCACTTCCCCTTTTTGACCAGCTGTTTGCTCAGTGTGTTCCAAATTATCTTGCTCTCAAAATATATGTGGCGTCTGTGTTAATATTCATGCACGACTCCGTCAAACTTGTGAGCAGGCACTTTGTACATGTGTTGCTTTGTGCACATTTTGCGTGTCCACCTCCTACACAGAACTGTGCTCGCCTTGCCTGATGAACCCACCGTAGGCCACTAAATTCATTCACTCCCAACATCCAAAACACTAAAGTCAGGCAAGTAGAAGAGCAGGAGGAAGGCGATCTATTGTGCACAAATCATTACAAGTGAGCTTGACAGCATCATGTGATGACTGAGGAGGTCTTACTAGCCCACTATTCAGACTCTTGCCTTTCCCGTAACAGTTGACCCGACAGGAAGGAGTAGATGTGTAATATTAGATATGAAGTTTCAAATTTCGCAAAAACAATGGACGTTTTGTCGGAAGGCAAGCAAGTTCGGTGGAAAATTGTCAGACCAGCCAGTTGAACTGTTTAAAAAAAGCGTGGTCAGCTCTCTTCGTTCAGTAACAACACCTGTTAGTGAGGTGCTCTGCTCACTTGGCTTTAAAGGTAGCCTAAATTCTGTTTGGAGACACATAATGAGTTTTCAGACTAATCCCTGGCTGTAGAAGGGATTTCCCAAGTTTCTGGATTAACTTCTTTTGTAAGTGGTAGTGAATTTATCATCTCAACAAGCAACACACATTTTCTACACCACGTAAAACTATTGATGTTGTAAAAAATTAAGACTATTGAACATGTTTCCCCCTCAAAAGTGGTGTCAAATCCAGTGGAAGCTGGTTTAGAGACCCAAAAGAGACATTGTAGTTAATAGTTACATGGTGATTAAAAAATAGAGTAATATTCCTCTAGAAGAGACTATTTATAATATAAGAAACATTAAAGTATTGACTGTATAATCACTTGAAAGCATTTAGCCATCCACAACCACGTTAAACATTTTTTTTTTTCCTGCAATCTTAACCCAGCTTGCCCTGTCAATCATATACTAGAGGAGAAGCCACAGTGCTTCTCTCCCCAAGTTTCCATTGTCAAGAATAAAATAATCTGATTGGCGTAGTTTTGGAAGAAACTGGAGAGTATACATAATAGTTAATCCCTGACTAACCCTGTTTGGTCTCGTCTGCTTGAATATGGATTAGCCTCAGTGTACTGAGAGTGGCCAGGCTGGAGGGAAGCGAAAGCAAAGCATTACACTAAAGTTTTATATTGAAATGATGGGCTGGTCAGGATCGACATGTATATTTTTTTTATTTTATTTTATTTTATTTTATTTTATTTTTATGGATTTATTTGAAGGAATTTACTTGTATTTGTTTTTACTTTTAACTTTCACTAACATCAGTCATCGTCATGTCACACCATATACTGAAGTGTTACTCACAATGACTTTTATACATAAGGACTTCTTGCTTTACTCATTAAACACTGAAAATAACCTATCTTTTTCTAGGGCTCCCTTCAGTCTTTCCACTCAAACAAGTGTTGTAGTCAGCCTCAGCACTGATCACACGTACATAAGCTGAAATTGTCATATTGCATGCTTTCAGTGAGGACTTATGAGGACATGAATACATATGTTACAGTTCACAAAGTGCTCCATTACGTGTTGATGGCTGTTTTTAGAATACCAAAAATGTCTTAAATCACAGCCCCGCCAGGTTTCACCTATGACGTGACACACCCACCAAGTGAAAGAAAACAACTCGGACAACATTGCACAGTGTCACGAGAGGGCATGTTGTTTAATGGAGAAATCGTTGCAAACAGGTTTGCTGCAGTTGAGCTGACATCCCCACCGGAAAGCTTTTACTCAGTCGGTTTACCCATTAAACTAACACTAGTGGCAGCATGACCTGCTGTTTTCTATCCGAGTGAGTGGTGTAGAGAATTGCATGCACATATTGTGAATCATTGGGTGGAAATGAGCGTGTAACAAAAACTGAAAGCTAGAATCCACAATAATCATGGTATCAGCAGATCTGCAGCCATTTTGAATATATTCCAAGAAGTGATGGTGTGCAGCTGACTTCTAGCTAACTCTGATTGTCTATGTAGAAACAGTGAGGATGTTATTATACTAAATCTAATAATCTACTTAATAAGTGCCACTTATTACCAGTACTAAAACTATACTAGGCTTTATCAGTGTAAGTGTATCTGCAGATCCTCTAACATTACTGGTTAACTGGTCAGGAGTTCGTGTATATTAGGTTTGTAGCTAAATATAAACACAAACCCTTCACTGCATGAACATATAACGAAGCTTCTGTGTGGTGACACGTGTCTGTGTGTACCAATGAATATAAATGACATAATCTGTATCTTATTGTAAGACATGTGTGTCTTCTTCTGTACGCAGGCAACACGGCACTTCATGACTGTGCAGAGTCAGGAAGTCTGGAGATCATGCGGATGTTACTGCAGTATGGGGCATCCATGGAGCAGGACGGTTACGGCATGACACCCCTGCTCTCTGCCAGCGTCACGGGCCACACGAACATTGTAGACGAACTGACGACGCACCAGCAGGTCAGGGTTTCTGTCCCTTACAATGGAGAGCGTGTGTGAAGTTGTGGCTATGATGTTTTTGAATCTTGAATTGTGTTGTTCTGTTGTCTGTAGACAAGCCCCATGGAACGCATTGATGCCTTGGAGCTCTTGGGAGCCACGTTTGTTGACAAGAAGAGAGATCTGCTCGGAGCTTTAAAATACTGGAAGAGAGCCATGGACCTCAGGTACATGGACAGTAACAACATTGTCCATAAACCAGAACCCAAGCAGCTGATCATGGCATACGACTATGCGAGAGAGGTGAGTTTCAGTTTGAGTCTGTCTTTCCAAACCTAACACTACCCCTGGGTGATTCTGCATGGCATTTAATGTTCATTAAATAGGTTTTTACTATTGCTGACGTGGTTATATTTTAGTGCAGGTGGCACACAGTTAAGAAAGGTGACTGTCACATTGTCACAGGCTTGTTTTCTCTACAAAAATGGTTCTTAGACACAAAGGAAACAATAAAAAAAAAGTATTATGCTGGAGTTATATTCATCAGCGAACCTACAGTAAGAGTCTGGTGTCAGGTGTTAAAGCTATTTGCTTCTGGAAAGCCTGACTTCATTGCATGTACACGGAAACCCTAAACTGCTTAAATCACTGAACCCTGTCATTGTCTTCACCTTGTAATCCTAATCCCAGGTAACGAACGGAGAAGAGCTGGATGGGCTGATATCTGACCCGGATGAGATGCGCATGCAGGCACTGCTCATCCGAGAGAGGATCCTCGGCCCCCAACACCCAGACACCTCTTACTACATCCGTTACCGCGGTGCTGTCTATGCTGACTCTGGGAACTTTGAGCGCTGTATCAATCTGTGGAAGTATGCACTGGACATGCAGCAGAGCAACCTGGACCCCCTCAGCCCCATGACAGCCTCCAGCCTGCTGTCGTTCGCTGAGCTCTTCTCCTTCATGCTGCAGGACAGGGCCAAGGGGCTCCTGGGGACATCTGTGTCATTTGAGGACTTGATGGGGATCCTTTCCAAAAGTGTGTTGGAGATCGAGCGGGCAGTTAAACAAAATGGACCTATGCCTCCTGACCCTGCCCAGCTCAGCAAGGCCCTGTCAATCATCCTGCACCTCATTTGTCTTTTAGAGAAGGTGCCGTGTACTGCAGAGCAGGACCACTTTAAGAAGGAAACTATCTATAGGTGAGTTTATGTGTAATTTACTTGTATTGGCAGCAATTTGTCTTCAGTGATGGAAAAATCAGTAACCTTCAAATATAGAGGGAGGCCATTCATGTGTGTCATCCACTTAAAACATGGAGGGAGGGAACGCACATGTTTTGTGATTTTTTTCTTTGACCTCATTTCTGAAAGTCTTTTTCCTGCCCTGCCTTGTCTGGGTTCCAGAAAATAAGAAACAGATTCCACCTCTTGTCTTTGGTGAATTTGTATGCATTTGTGTCAATTAATCATAAAGATGACTTTTGTCTAACTTAAAGTTCTCATTGTCAGTTGCGACCTGTTCTTCCATAGTGCTGTTACCATTGATGTTTGTAGATAATTATCACTTTTTTGCTAATCCTTGACGGAAAAGTTGTCATCCTTTCCATATCTTCACAGATTCCTGAAGCTCCAGCCGTGTGGTAAGAATGGCTACAGTCCACTACACCTGGCGGTCGACCGCAACACCACCTGTGTGGGCCGCTATCCCGTCTGCAAGTTCCCTTCCCTCACAGTCGCTTCCATCCTTCTCGAGTGTGGGGCGGACGTTAACAGCCGCGATGAAGATGACAACAGGTTTATTTATTATTTTTCTTCTACACTATTTTCAGCTCTCATCAGTTCTTTCGCTATCCTGGTTTTAACTTTTACCAATAATTGTGTTAATAAGAAACCGGGTTCAAACAACAATTGTTTCTCTTTATATTGTAAACTAAGAAGAATACTTAACTGTTTAATCTCATATATCTATTATCTTTTCTAACCCACCAGCCCCCTTCACATCGCCGCATCCAATGGTCACCCAGACATCATGAACCTGTTGATTTCATGCGGGACTCACTTTGACAGCACCAACGCCTTCCAACAAACAGCCTGCGACCTCCTGGATGAGAAGGAGCTCTCCAGGAATGTCATCCAGCCCATAAACCACACCACGCTGCAGTGCCTAGCCGCCAGGGCCATCATCAAGCACAGCCTCAACTACCGGGGAAACATCCCCGAGAAACTAGAGGCCTTTGTCTTGCTCCACAGATAATCGTGAAGAAGTAGAGAGGGGTGGATGAAAAGAGGAAAGGGTGTGACTACATCAAGCGGGCTAGACAGACCGAGGAGCACTATAGTTCAAGCCTAACCCATGAGGGGTTTGAGGAGCTGAAGGACAGTTACATGGGTTAGGTAAGGAGTATGAACTTGAAGAATCATGTGAACAAAAATGTCCTCATTTAACCAGGATAAACTGAAAAATGAAGGGAGTAAACGGAGGAATGAGTTACCATTTTTCTTCCTCTGTTTGCTCTTTCATGGAGCCACAGCTCTGACTGGTCACAGCCCGATCTGTGGGGATGTATTTGGAGTGGATTGCAACATGGACAAACACAGTTCGATCTCTGGATGAAGTGAACAAGGGGGTTTACGTGTTTTTTGCTTTAGAAAAAAATGATTTTTTTTTTTGCATATTCCACTATGCTATTTATTGAATGAAACTTGAGAGATTTTTCTCCATGCTGGCTCCAACCCAGTCTCAACTTTGCCTGCTTCTCTCTTCTCAAAGCAAGGATTGAGGCATTTCTACATATGCTGGGACTTCAGGTTATTTTTTTGGTTTGTCCCATCACTGTTGCCAACAGTCATGGACCCTTCCTCAGTCATCATTAGGTTACTCCTTTTTTTTTTTTTTTCCTCCTCTTATTTTTTGTACTTTTACAATACATTTAGTTATTGTCATGCAACTCTGGATATCTGCCAAGTGGTGTGGAGTCTAGACTCATTCATCGTTCCCTCTTTAGTGTATAACAAAGCTTTACGAGAAGGGTTTAATGTCTGCGAACACCATAAGTGCTTTATTCTTCCTATGCACAGGCTAGGCTGTTGGAAAGAGAGACTGTTGTATTCTGTGCCGGCACTTGTCTGTGCAATATCTCTCATGAGTTTTTGTGTTTACCTCATTGCTGCCGTTTCCTTCAGTATCCCTTTACTTCACTCAAAGAAGGTGGGGGGGATGCAAAACCATTGTACTGATTTGTTTGTAAGAAGAGTGAATGAATTTGGGTGATTGTGTACGTCTGTATGCGTGAAAGAGAGCATGAGTGCCACACAGTGCGTTTCTTGTATGCAGAGTGATGATTTTTTTTTTTTTTTTTTTTTGGAGCTTACACAAAATATTGAGGACAACAGTTTGGTGAAGTGGCACTCCTGGTGTTTCCATAATACACATGACTGCCACTAGAAAACCACAGCAGGCCAAACTGTCTACAACCGCTGGAGTGTGCAGGCTTGTACACAGAAGTGACCTCTTTAATGTTCGTACATGGCCGACCTTTAAACGCCGTCATTCTTTTTTAATAATCATGATCAAAAAGCAAAATCTTGAGTATGTCACTAACATTGGCCCCACTGTGCATGTGCAGCAGCAGCAGCATACCAACTAACCAATCACTGCAGAAAACCTTTTTCATGACAACTCCTAGACTCCAAACTAGACTACAGCTAGGATAGTTCTGCTCATTTTGTACAAATGTCGTCCAATTGTATGAGAACTGAAGACATCAGTGAGTGGGAGGACACGTCAACGTACAGAATTGTGAAGCTTGTGAATTATCTTTTTTGCACATTAGCTTTTTAGATGTGTGGGTTGAAAAAAAGGGCTTTTCATAATTCGTAGGATTTCATATTGCAGTCTACTAAACCTGACAGTTCAAAACCAGACATAGAAAATGTATGAGGACTCCCAGGGCAACTTGATTTGAATCTGCACTTTACTACAGCGGAGTTTAAGATTTGATATGGCATTAATCAAGTTCATGTCTTAATAACCAGTTTCACAATAAACCCATGTTGCACTTGTCTCCTTGTCTGAATGTCTTTATTTGCGTGTTCTGTCTAATTGGGGGGGGCTTTTTGCCAATGGGAATTTAAGAAAGATTTAGGTTTCAGCCATGTTTAGCGGTCTGCATTTTCTTTTTTAATTGGTTCTAATGTCCTATGGCCTAATTAGGATGAAAAGTACCCTTCCCATCAGGAAAATTGTATTTCATTAGGAAAAAAGCTGCTTTCAGTCCTTACTGACCTTAATATAAAGGTGCTGAAATACATAAAATGTATTGCCTCGAAGGTTCACATAGAAATGGTTACACATGTAACCACAACAAAGGTGTGACCAATATACTCAAAATAGTCAGTTTGTGTTGTAACCTCACAGCTATTAATACTTAAATACATTATCTTTGAACCAGTGGTGTTTCCTGCATCTTAACCTTTTTTTTTTTTTTTTTTTTTTATAAACTCTTTCAACTTTCCTAATTTTCTCCACACTAGGTCTATTCTCCTGCTTCTTTTACTGCAGCCACTGAGCAAAAGACTCGTTCCAGATACTTGAGCTGGGAGCAGGCGTACAGAGGGACCCATCTGGACTGGAATGTGTCCAGAGAAACGTTTGACATTGCTGGAGGGGTTGCTTATGTTGTGCATCCAGTCGCTTCCGAGAACCCTCCCAAATAGAAACTTGCTGATTTGTTCAAGACTTGTTGCTTGAATAAATCAAAGAACAACAGTAGCCAACTGGGTGCTCTGCACAGAACTTGGACTGTTGTTCCTTGTTGAGAGGTTGACTGACGTTATTTACCCACTCAGTCAAAGGAACCAACCAAATATTTTTGCTTTTGGCTGTAGTGCAAGAAATGAAACAGCTCCCGGCTTCGTTGCTCAGCACAGGCATCACAATAAGAGCTTTTATCTGGTACAGTAGCTGATATGAAAGAGCCTCTAAAATCCTGTGAGGTGATATTTTTTTATCTTGTGCAAAGAAGTTATGATCATAACTTGTATCAGTGACTTTTGTTTTACATCTCCTTATTTCTTGTCATTTTTTTAGATAACAAAACCATGAAATATCTATAAATACTGATTAGAGTATCCATTATTTTTATTGGATTTTTACACAGATTTTTTATTAATACACCTGTAATATTACTATTAGACAACCATACACTGTAAAATCCCCTTATTCCTATACTATTACAACAATCATCTAATCTTAAACCATAATTCATATATTATTGGACGTTAAAGTTGCATCATCATCAAGCTCACTGTGTTCACATCATACACATCAATCAAACAACTTGATGATGAAGCTTCCTCATATTCAAAGAATAAAGGAGTCAAGTACTCTCTTGATTTATTACATACAGTAATATAAATGTCACAATGGAGATACGTCTTGATCAGTGGTGTAGTGGTGCCTGGGGAAATGGATATACTCTTAATTTATAACCAATTTAAACACCAGCCCAGCAAAGGATGGTTATAAGCAGCGACTACTCATATGCATATTTAACTTACCTAAAAATAGACCAGTAGTATTTGCACAACGTCACTTAACTCGTGCTGCTAGACTTCAAGGGAGTTAGGATCATTGTGAAAGTAACATTAGCCACAGAAGAGGATCAGATTTTGCATCAACACTGGCCCACAGACAGATCAGATGAGACAACTACATCAATGCATCTTGAGTGAAGTATTACTTACTTTTCTTACTCCACCCACTCATGAGAATTAGACAACTCATGCCTTTTTCCAGCCTAGAAAAAAAAAAGACCTGCACTGCACCACTGGTCTTGATCATCAACAAATTCAAATGCAAAGATGAATTAGGGTTTTTTCCCCCCCACCCTCTCCTCTCTCACAGTGAGGATCTCGCCACCTGTTTCCTCCTCATGTATAGCAGCAGCAGTCAGTCCCAGAATGTCACACCTATCCTGAATGTTCTCTGATGAGTCACTGCCAGAAAGAAAGTGCAGAGTGGGAATTTCTTAATGAGTCACGATTACTGTAGGTGTGTGTGTACTGGGCAGCTGAGGTAGAACAGAGCAGGTTTGTGTAGGTATATTTTTTTTAACCATCTGAGTGTGTCATAGCAGAACAAGAGTCCATTTTGTGATCTATGAACAAGGATTTTGGAACCTCTGAGGACTCTTAACAAGCCATTTCAAACCATTCTGTGAGTCTTACATAACAGAAACAGGACCGCAACTTGTTTGAGTTCACCGAGAGCTTGGGGAAAACTGAGAAAACAAGTTGTAAAGAGAAAAAGAAAGAGACAAAGGAATCAACAGGATATTTTTAGATGTGTTTTTGAGTTGACATGGTTTACTGACAGGTCCAGTGTCAGTGAACTGTGTTGCTTTATCATAACCACACCCGGAATTACCTGCTAAAAATAGCACAGATATTATGAGGTGGAAGAAGACACATTATTTTTTTTCCTAGTGTGAGGAATAACATATCACTGGGAACTTTATCGGTTGGAAAATCAATCTTGCTTCACCCTCATCTCTGTAACTCTTCTTTCTTTCCAACCTCAGTTGTGTTAAATTCAGGTAATCCAGATTTCCTCCAGCAGGAATGTTAAACGTCACTCACTGACGGTAATTGTGAAGTATATAGTGTAGGTGTTTCTGGGTCTCAGAGTCTAGAACAAGTCAAGGCTTGTCCCGGCTCAGTGTAGAACATGCGAGTGTTACGGTGGCGCAGCCCCACTTATACTAGCAATGGAGGTTAACTGTGCCATCAGCCCTGTGTCGTACTAGATGTTGACATAATGAGGGAGAGATTCAAAGGGGTGCGCAGAGAGGGAGAGAGAGAGAGGGATAGAGGAGTATAGCTGAAATGAGCTCTGTGCCACACGAGGAAGGTGTGTATGTAGGAAGATGGTGATTTTCTAGAAAAATCACTTGTCAGCTCAGCAGGGAGGGGGTGGAGTGAGTCAGAGGGTTGCCCATGAAGTCCCAGGCATGAAGCTGGCGAGAATCTACCTCTCTGGGCTGTCTTTGAGCAAGATATAGACTCCTTATGAGCTTCAAAAAGAGAGTATTTGTGTGTTATTGTGTTATAGGATGGATCCACAGTGGATATTGTAGAGACAGGAAGTATAAACGCTGTGTGTAACATTTAGGAGGCTCTACTGGCAGAAATACAATAGAAATATCATAATATTCATAGGTCAGGTCCTTTAAAACACAACTGACACATACATATGTACATTAAAACAGTAACTGGCCACTTTAACTATTCCTTTTGTTCATACTGGCTGTTAAGAGATCCCCTCTTCTGTGTAAAAATGCATTTTAAAGTTCAACTGAAGATAAATATGAAATCTTTAGTCTAATCAAGTGGATATCTTTCAAAGTTACAGTTATTTTACTACCAAATGTCCTCTTTCCATCACTATCCTTGTGTTGCAGCTGCCTGTGGAAGCACGAAAAGGACATTTTGTAAGAAGAAAAAAAGGAAAAAATGATGTAACACAGTTAAATGCAACAGATTTTCTTATGCTATTTATCCATGATTGGTGTTGAGAGAACATTTAATGCACTTCACCTCCCACACCACAAATAAGTGTGTAATGTAAGTTCCATAATAGTTTATTCATAAGATGTCTGATAGGGAGTTAGACCTCTGCAGGGACAAAGTCACTCATTATATATTTGTTTGTGAATAGACTATATAACCTATAAAACATGAAATATGTCTTTATTCGGTGTAATACTTTATGGTAAATTCTTGTGTTTTGTCACCTTCATTATCACCTGCAAGCTCAGTTTGTAACAAAAAGTAAAGTTACTGCTTCAATACATTTCTATATATTGGGTTTGAACAAGGTCATAATAACCACAGTGATTAAATGATTCTGCAGACATTATGAAAACATCTGGCAGTCCTCACTCACTGTTATGGCTTATTTTCTTGGCCTTTTGGCAGCGCTGTTAGCTCAGCCTACTTCTGTACTGTCTATATTTAGGGCTGAATAATGCCCTGTTGGAAAGCTGTCCTACATTAAGCGTGCTCCTCCATCTCTGAATACCTGCAGGTGAACTCGCCTGAGTCACCAGGCACCTTTCCCGCTACCCGTGCCTGCGTCTGTCTCCACGTGCCACTCAGTCCATTTCAGTGAGGTTTTACTGACATGACAGACAGGTTAAAATAAGGCAAGAGCACCTTCACAAGAGCAGCAACAAAGCAGAAAATCATGAATAAGAAATTAGGCCTATTGTCTGTTTTAATGTTTCATTACTTTCCCATCTCTACCTTTAGCTGTATCTGTCATTGTCTCCAGCTCTCTGTCTCCTCCCTGTCGCCTCCTCACACTCTTATCTTTTCTCTTTTTCCTCATCTTCCTCTCTCTTTGTCGCCACGGCAGCAGTAGATACATTTTTGCTTCTCTTTATGGATGAATTTATTTGATCACGACTCAACAAGTAGTTTACTCCCACCTTTATTTTTACAATGAGCAACAAAACCAAAAGAGAGCACTTTTTTACAAGGACATGATAAAGAACAGAGCAATTTTTAACTGGAAACATATTAATATTGAGCTTATTTACTAAAATATCCAAACAAGAGTTTTATTGTGAACTTTTTTTTTATATCTTCCAGCACTGAAATGGGTAAAAGCATCAAGTGCAGAATAATTTAGAGTTATTGTGTGTTTGTATCTGTTGGAGAAACATGCTCAAAGTTTGTTTATTACACGGTAAGAAGTTAGTTTGAATCTAGTTTATAAGATTAGTTTTCTTCTAGTCTTCTTTGATGAACCATTTTGGATTACTGTATACACTTACAGGGATTCACAATGTGTCAACTGAGACTGGAGTTCTGGTGAACTGTCACCATGATTGAATGATTCTAAAAGATTTTGTCAGGTGGGTATCAACACACAAAAAAAAAGTTGCTGAAGCATCGTGGACTTCTCTGCTCACTTTGTCTTAATTCACGCTCTAGATTTAGAACTGAAACAATTAGTTGATAAGTCAATCAATAGATATGTCGGGGGCAAATTATATTCAGTTGTATAATCAAGAAAAAATGTCCATGTACATGTGTGTCTGGTCCTAGCTCCTCCAATGCAAGAATTGACTGATTTTCTCAGTTTTACATCGTAATTTAAATTCTTTGGGTTTTGGACTGTTGATTCAACAAAACAAGGCATTTTTTTATTACCTTGAGTTTCATTGACTAAAGTAGTTGTTAGTTGCTATCCTAAATACATGGTGGCAGTGCATCCTTTCACAAGTACACACATTCTTTACTTAAGTTGAAGTACAGATACTTCTGTAAAAAACTTTACTGCAATAAAAGTGAAAAAGTATAGGCTCTGAATTGTACTATTAAAAAGTGCTCTCTTGGTTTCATTGGACATTTTGTTTCTGTACAAGGCTAAGTGAAACTTCAAATAGGGTCGAGTCTCCTTTTCTTGTCTGTTACGTCTTTTTCGTCATGTTACTCAGGCTTCATGCGCGATATGCGCCCGTCTTGATGTTGGGAAGGCGTGCTACGATGATAAATATAAAATAAATAAGGAGTAGAAAGTACAGATATAATGTAGTGGGTAAAAGCTAAAATTGTCAGAAAAAGAGATACTCAAGTAGGTACAAATACCTGAAAAAATACTTAGGTACAGTAACATTATTAGTACGTAGTTACTTCCCACCTCTGGCTGTCATATATCAACATCTGCCTCCATATATCCTTAAAACCAGCTGTTTCAGTGCTGTTTGTACGGATTATGTTCGTGTTCCTAACAACCCACACAGTCACTTTGACTTGAAAGAGGACCCTCATGTTGAGGCATCTCAGTGCAGCTTTTTAGTGCCCAACAGAGTGCCAGTGTGTTCACCTGCACTGAGTGTCCAACACAAACACTCTGGAGTTCAAATACATTTCCACAACTTCCTTGGTGTGAATACAGGCTGTGCTTCCTTTTAGCCCTCCAGCCTTGGGACTTTCAATCTATCCACACGGTCTCTGACAGATTTGGCCCTTTGTACTGATTCACCAAAGTACCGCACTGTGTTTTCTTGTTTACTTTGATGCTCTGTCAGTGAATTGCTATGGATAAAAGGGAGCACCTGCTGAATGTGAAATAAGAAGGTGGTGACTGAGAAAGTGGTGTTGGGAAAACATGACCGATAACATAAGAGCCCCCCTGTAGCTAAAATAGATAGGCATGGTATTAATATGGGGATCACTGTGGTCTGAATCTGATACTGGTCTGGACAGGGCACCACGGTTATTGCCTCTTTCTCCTTCTGTCTCACAAACACACACATGTCCAACCCTGATTGGACCAGGGGCTGCTAATTGTGTGTACATAAGTGTGTGTGTGTGTGTGTGTGTGTGTGTGTGTGTGTGTGTGTGTGTGTGTGTGTGTGTGTGAGAGAGAGAGAGTGATTGCTGCTCTCCAAGCACACTGGCACCAAGACTTTCCACTTTGAGTCAGCTGTCAAAACAACACTCATATAAATAGAGGGAGAATTAGCTGGCATGGTAGTGATTATGACAACAAATACACAAATTCAACACACACATATGCAAACAACACACACCCACGCACACACACACACCGAGGCAGATCCTCTATGGACTGTGGATTTGACAGTCACTCAAGTTAATTCATGTGCAGTGTTGAATCGTCAGGAATATTATTACGACAACTGAGGAATAACTTTTTATGTATTTATTTATTAAGTTGCATTTCCATCTTTATTGGATAGATGACACTATTGAAGATGTGGAGTAACAAACATATCTGTCTGGAATCAAACCAAGGACGTCGCTTTCACATGGTCCCAACCACCAGCACCCCCTCTTTATTAATCTATTTTTAAACTATCCTTCCAGTAACAGTGCCATGTTACTCAAGTACAGCTGGGTTTGCTCAATTGTCTTATTTCTAACATCAGTCTTCATTCATTTTAATGCAACATTACACTTTGGACACTTTTCCTTTTCCAGTGACCTCTCTGATGTAGTCACACGATCTGTGAAACTCTTTCTGTCAGTGTTTTTAAACACCAGTGATTAGGACTGCAGGGAATCTACACATACATGATGTCTTGTTGACTCTTACAGATAAAAAATCACATGCCCTGTGTTTTCCTTAAAAAATCAGAAAACAAAAATTATAAAATATAAATGTATTAACATTTATATTTTATAATTTTTGGTTTCATTATGGTGCCTTATACCTTTGCAGCCAGCTGCTGTCAATCAAACAAAGACACTGACATACCATATATACATATATATATATATATATATATATATATATATATATATATATAAAGCTATTAACAATACATTTAAACCATATTGACATTATTTTTGACGACATGAAGGACGACTAAATGTGATTTCAGTTGGACTTTTTATTTTTCTTTGACATTAAATATTAAAGACAATATAACCCACAATTAAAAAAAATCTCCTAAACTCAGTAAATTGGGGCCTGTGTGGGTGTAGTTTGATCAGATTTGATTGACGGTGACGGTAACAACCCACCAGCTGTCATCAGATTTTGACTCAAATGTTGCTTAATCCTGATTGGTGCAGAATTATGAATGCCATCAACTTTTTTCTAACAAAGCCCCGCCTACTCAAAAACTACTGACAGTACAGTTTGAGAAAATACGTTTTCATGCTCATTAAATGTTATAGATAACACCACCATAACTTATCCTGAGATAATTACTTGGAAACCAACAGACAAAGACCACAGCTGTTAACACTTGGGTTGCCTTATTTGATCTTCTGTGTGCCAGAATAGATTTCATTCTGATGAAAGCAAATCAAGAGCATGCCACCGCTTCTCAACTAAAGATAGTCAGCTCAGGAGATAATAAATATGGATGCACGCTCTGTAGCTGCATGGGGGCGTTTGGCCACCTGGGCGGCTGATATTGGTGGCTGTCCAGACACGAACACGCACAGGAGAAGACATCCTGAAACTCAAGCATCGCTCAGTGACAGTTGGCTGACCATTTTACACACCACTGAGACTAATGAGGAATTTGTTACCTCACAATCCAGAAACCAGGCGCTGCTCATTTACAGTGTGTGAAGGATCAGGACTTTTACTTTGATACTGAGAACCAAAAGCTTATGGAAACCATAATTAATTTTATCACCTATATCAGTGTCTTTGGCTTTATTCCATCCTTTTCGCTCTCACACATATGCTAATATCTGTTGACCTGGGAGGGCTAATCTGGGGTTTCAGTTATCTTCAGGGAAAGTCACGTTTAAAGGTCCAGTGTGCAACATTTAAGAGGATCTATTGGCAGAAATGGAATATAATATTGGAGGCCGCCATATTGAACCAACATGTTTCTACAGTGGTCCGGAACAGACAAATAAAACACTGGCTCTACATAGATGTTTGTTCATGCATTTCTCTGCCACCGTAGTTTCTCCTTTGTGCTTTGAGAGGAAGGTTGAAGCAATCAGAATCAGAATCAGAATTATGTTTATTGCCAAGTAGGTTTTTACACCTACGAGGAATGTGTCCTGGTGCAATTGATGCATAAAATATACAAATACAAATATACAAATATACAAAAATCACACAGAAAGATAAAGTACTTTCAAAATATAAATAAATAAAGATAAGAAAGATAAGAAAACTGTGCAGAAGACAGGAGTGCATTACTGTAATGCATACTGTATATACAGGGTGGGTCTAAGAGTCAGTGGGTCTAAGAGTCAGTGACAAAGGGGGTTGCAATCTGCAACTACAAATGCCACTTAATCCTGCACATTAATCCTTTTAAAGGGTAATACCATTCTGTTTTGGCTCAAGAATTTACATGAGGCAGCACTTCAGAGACATTTTACGAACTTCAACCACTTTTCTTTCAAGAGAAGGAAACAGAAAGCTGTAAACTGTGCTCGCTAATCTGTAATTGGCAGCAGGGATGACAGATTGCACAATTTTTTAATTAATTTGTACAGGCCTAAAATAGATTGGTGGTTTCATGACCTTCACATACGAGAAGCAGTTTTACTATTTACCGTACATTACTGGTGTTTGGCAGGCAAGGTAACAGGCAGGCAACATAGTCAGCAAACATGAGAAGATAAACATCAAAGTCTGGGCCTTATCACAAAACCTATGAAAAAGGGCTGGTCACGTTCTGCTACAAGCTTACATTCATCTCCCAGTGATAGTGATAGAAAAGCATGTTGGGTTAAACAAAAAACATCTCTGTTGCATTCTGTATCTTTGAATAAGGTGTTTTCCAATTAAATGCATTCATGTTAAGAGACATTCATCTCATACAAGACTGAGATAAAAAAGCCTTTATTTTCCTCATTCAGAATGCACCTCGTACAACAATTCCTCTTGATCAGTCTAAATGTTTGGCTGTGCCCACATTTGTTGCCAGTGCCAAACCATCTGCCACAAAGCAGCACTGACTCACAAGGCCCGCCTACGCTCTTCTGAGACTCCACGATTTCCACAAGGTACCTCCTTTTCAATCTAATCACCATGTACTGTGCCTTCCCCAGTATTTCACTGCAATCGAAAAAACGGACCTGAGTATGCGGTTGCAAAGTGTTGCAGATAAAAGAGCAGTCACGGCCAGAACTGCAACAAATGTGTGAATACATTATGCATTTTTGTCAAAAGCTCATCCAAATTTTCTCATTTATGGAACAAGGTTAGGTTCTTTCCTTTATTCTAATCCTGTGCCTTGTCTTGTATTGTCTAGTTTGCCTTGTTTGACAATTATGTCATGCCTCCAGTGCCCAGACACATAATGACTTTGTGAAAATGCACACACACACACACACACACACACACACACACACACACACACACACACACACACACACACACTAACACACACACGCAGTCTCCTTCTCTTTTTCTGTCCTGGAACCTATCAGCAGTTGATAATTTACACAAAGAGCGTCGACAGTGTTTGCTCTGGTCCTGAGCTGCCAGGGACAGACAGGGACAGATCCAGTGTCCACAGGATAAACTAGATGCTCCAAGCTGCTGGTGTCCATTACTCATGATCACACTGATACAGCTGATACCTCAATCCAAGCTTTTTACATATCTCTCTCTCTCTCTTTCTCTTCGCCCTCTCTCTTCTCTGAATTTAGCTCTCTGTGTTTTCTTTTTTTTTCATCTATCTATCTATCTACATGAAAACACAGATAGACACAGAACTCTTAGGAAGTATCACTACATATGTGAAAACAGACCACTGTAGCTTGTTGCTTCGGGCTGCATTAGCTGCTACTAGCACAACACACCCAAATCTCAAAGGTTGCATTGTGGGTCATGGGTTTGGGAAGGAAGAAGAATGTGTGGAATAAAAAAGACGGTATCTCTCATTCCGCTGCATCAATTTCTTTCCTTTTTTGGACCGTCTTTCATGTGCCAAACAATGTTATAAGAATGTAAAGCTAAATGGGCCCAGCATTTTTTTTAATAACAATCACAGGTAGAAAACATAAAATGTAACAATAAGTGTGTTTCTGTCCAATGTAAGTGTTGTTGTTTTACAATAGGAATGGATATTTCAATTAATCTGGTATCAAATCCTGTGATTATTTTGGGTAGAAAAGGACTCATTTAGATATATTACAAGAAAAGGTGCAGTCACAATTCTAATGAGGACTTGGACTCAAGCTCTATTTCAGATAGAGGTTAGTGTCAAACCTACGGGGAAAACTGCATCCATCTTCTCAGCATGTCTGGCTGCTACTGTGAGAACACTAGAGCTTCTCATCCAGACTTTAGTGTTTGACGTAACAAAGTCTTTCTTCAACCATTCAATCAAGGGTGGTGCACTAAATTACAGTGTTGCTGGGCCTTGTCTTGTATATAGGCTATGTTTGTGTTCTGTTTGTCTCTCAGGGCACAGAGAGGTCATGGGTGTGGCAAAGGGAGGGCAATAAACAAGAGCTGATCTGCCCTCGTGCCAGAATTAAAGTAGAAATCCCAGTCTGGCACCAAAACTCCTGTCGATCAGAGCGCTTCACAATCCTTCACGTTTCTGTTGAACCTTTTCTTGCTGTGGCTGATGAAGTCCTTGAAAATCCTCTAGGCATGAAAAGGCACAAACCTCCAAAGAGACAGAAAGAGTTCAAAGGTTAAATAAAAGTTAGGAGGGGGTTTTAAATTCAAAATATATGAATAGTAGTCTCCTTCCTTCCTGCTGTAGAATCAACTTTTAGAGGTAATCTCTCTCTCTATCAAAGAGGCACTTGCTCTGCAGCGTTATCCCTCCTCATAAAACACAGGGGGTAGGGTGACACCAGCAACCTTAGTGGCCAGTCTGCTCATTAAACCACACACACACACGCACGCACGCACGCACGCACGCACGCACGCACGCACGCACGCACGCCACACACACACACACACACACACACACACACACACACACACACTTGCATGTACATTCTGTGAACCCAGAGTGGCACGTCTTGCAATTAACTCCTCTCTAAGCCCCCTCAGGTCATCTCTGTAACTTTAGCACTTCTCTCTCTCTCTCACACACACAGACACACAGAAACACAAAGCGGGGCATAAAGTTAACTGTGGTCAGTGACAGAGCTGCACGGTAAAACCCCTTCTAACAACCCTCCACGTGAGCTTTCATTCACTTTCCTCTAGTTAATACTTAATCAACTTGTAGAAAGCCTACATGTTCGGATAGCGGCCAGGCCACAGCTGCTGCTCATTATTTAACAGATGACGTTTTCTGTAATATGATGTACTGTGTTAACTAGAAGTCATTGAAGACCATGTACTGTACTTACGACGGGGATATTTTGACATAATAAACACTTTCACATGACATTGCTTTACTGTTTGAATTTGGTCCAGGTGATTTGGGGACAGTTAAACTCCTGCGGTTGGTAATTTACTGAAAGAAATTAAACATGAGTCACTGCTAGTCATCCATGAAAAATCTCACAACACACTGAGGTAATTTAGTAACAAGGAGTACCTTGTACAGTCTTGCAAAGACCATCAACATTTTGCAATTTTCCTGCACACTGTTAGTAATTTCAGGTTTTCAGCACTAGTTTTAAGGGGCCAGTGTGTAACATTTAGGAGGATCTATTGGCAGAAATTGAAAATAATATTCATAGATATGTTGTCATTAGTGTATAATCTCCTGAATATAAGAATCGTTGTGTTTTTCTTTGCTTGCAGTGAGCTGTTTTTATTTATAGATGCTGCAGGTCCATGGAGTCGACTATGTTTCTACAGTAGCCTATAATGGACAAATCAAACACTGGCTGTAATAGGGACTTTCCATTTTTTTGCAGGTTTCGCAGCCACGTTGTTTCTCCTGCACACTTGACAGCCCATTCTCATAACCAGGTCATCAAATACTGACGTGAAGGTTGTGTTCAGTTAGTTGCAACCTGCAACTTCATACAAGTGGTAAAGAAAATGTTTCTCGTCTTAAAACATTCTGTGTTATGGTGTTTCAACCTTGGCAGGTGCTCAGTAAACCAAACTTCTTAAGCAATTCTTTAGCAAAAAATCTAAATTATTTAACGCTCCATCTGAAGTATATTTGTAAATCTAAAGTCGGTGCGTATCCCTTGGCTGTAGATGATTCTCTGAGGGGAGTATCACTCTAGTCAGAGCAGGAGCACACACACGTCTCTGACAGGAAGGTTGACCCACTTGCAACAACGTTATTCTCATCTTTGTCTTATCAAATTAGATACATGCTTTATAAGGAGTAACATCACAGTATTAGTTAAGAGCAAATTAAAATCGTGGGACTTTCAATGTAATGTGTAAAGTCAACATCGATTTTAAAGATAAGTTGTATATGAAAATGGGACTGGCTCCCTGCACATCCTCTTTTCATAGATACACTTATATACCGTCAGAAAGTAGAATATAGACTTATATTTAAATTTTATTATACGTTATAAGAGAGAACTAGGCCCTTCACTTTTACATAAAGAATCTCATCCCAAGGTCTATGTGATAGCTTGTCTGGAGCTTTGGGTCATACCACATGATCCTTATCTGCAAATGGAGATAGACAAGTTGTCAAATTCAGTTTTTTATGAGCAAGAGTGCTTGTTCATATTGGCTTTTCCAAAAAAAAAGTATTTAAAGCGCTCACAAAAAATAGAGATTTGATCTTAAAACTGGGCAAAGGTTGATGAAGACTAACCTTGTTTTACAATGGAAAAATATTAACTTTGAACCTCAAAATGTTCCAGTTAAGTATGTATTTTCTAGCATAACAACACATAACTGTCTCTCAACAGGTCATATGAGGCAGTGAAAGGCCTCCACTGTACATCACCATGTGGAGTGTGTGGGTGAGGTAAGGACTTATGTCACGGTGGGTATGTGAGAGGCACTCTGGATAAGAGCATCACTTTAACGTCTGATAATATAAGTGAAACGACAGTCAAAAGGGAGCTGCTGAGTTACAAAGTGGGGGCATTTTATAAGGTGTTTCAAAGAGTAGCAGAATGTATAGCCTCTCTGAACAAATCATCCAAATAAACGTCATACAACTGGAGGCGTGACAGGCTCTCAGTTTTCTCGCTCAAGATTTCAGGGATTCAGGGATGTAACCCTCTCAGGCTTCTACTAATTAAGGTTTAACTTCCTGGAAGCACTGATATAGCTCGTCTCTTTAGGTGTATAATCCAATAACCTGTATTTTCTTTCATAAAGTTTTGAAGCAATAATACGTTTTAGTGAAAAAGAAATAACAACTATTCAATTCAATTCAATTAAATTTTTTTTGTGTAGCGCCAATCCATAACAGAAGTTATCTCAAGACACTTTTCAAATAGAGCAGGTCTAGACCGAACTCCTTATAACATTATTTACAGTGACCCAACAATTCCAACTATACATGCATTTGTTGCAGCTGCTATCAAATGTGAACATGTTTTCAAGCAGTCTAAAAACTTTTAAGCTAATGGGTTTTTATATAATGATGATGATAGTGCTGCAACATGCAACAAGCAAATGCAACAAAATCAACATTTTAAGACTAGAACATTCAAATAGTTATATGCAATATAATATATTATATGCATTAATACTGCAACCCATGTCGAGCTATCCTAGTATGAGCTGGAGTGCTGCACAAGTGGAAACTTTGACCTGCTGGTGTTGTTAGATGAAAGGTCAGAGCGATCATTGAGGTAATCAGGAATCAGACTCTGGGGACCGTTAAGGTCTCGATGCCAAACATTCATGGCAACCTGTCCAAGCTTCGCAGTGTTTATAATGAAGCCTTAAAATGGAGAAGAGTCAACTTGACACCCCTTCTTCACACACGTCAGAGTCGTGAGAGTGATTTTTAGAGGTCTGAAGAAGTAAAAAACTGTCAGGAAATTACAGGAAATTCATAAGTGGCATTTAAGGCACTTACACAAGCAAATGCATTAGATAACTAAAATAAAAGTTACACGAGACATTCAGTTCAAAAGGTACATTCAGAGACATGTTGATGGGTTGACGTCACAGAGAGAGCATACGAGTCTGAAGCACAGCAGGAAAAGCAATTAGTCTGATCACTTTCCCCCTGCCTTCATAAGCTCTCTACCGCACACTGCAGTAACTGCAGTTAATTTACTGATATGTCACACACACACACACACACACACACACACACACACACACAAACACACACACACACACATGAATGCATGTGCAGTTGCCTGTCTGAGTCTTACATGGCCAACATGTGCAGGACGTAGCCAGATCATGTTGCGTTTTAACACCGTATACAATTACAGCACTAGTCAGGTGTCAGAACAAATTGTGTGTGTGTGCGTGTGTGTGTCCGTGTAGGTACGCATTTTTGTCTGTGCATGTTGTTTATGTGTTTGTCCACATAGTTAACCCTTATGAAAGCAGGCATGTTGACTTAAAACACCCCCGTTTAGCAGCAGTCTGACAGCCAGCAGGACAGAAGGTTTGCACGCGTAAACACGCTCACCTGTGGAGTAAGACTACGGACAAGATTCAGGCTCTCCCGCTGGAAACACACACAAATAAACACAGTGGCAGATGTCGTAAATAAGCACGTCTGATTTAAAGAACTGGCATGAGTGTAAGCTCAGAGTTCCTCCGTCCATGAATGCAAAACTGACCTCTCCGTTTACAGGGATCATGTCTCATAACATTTCCAAATAGGCCTGTCTTTTTCTTCTCATTTTGGTTCTTGCCTGTACCGGCTATTCTACGTCAGACTCCTCCGGTCAAAGATTCATGGATTCAGCTCAAGTTTTAATACGAATGTGAAAGCTCAGAAATGCTGAATGTCAAGTTTTAGTCTTTTGAATGTAAGAGAAGATTTAAGGGAAACACTGGCTGACAAAAAGTGTCAAAAAGAACCAAATTAATTGTTTGTTTAAAGCAAAAAACTCAAAGTCCGCTTAGCTACTAGCTCTTCCCAGAGCTTTATACTGTATCTTGAGATCTTCCTCCTCCAGGAATAGAGTTTACTCAGCTGTCATCACATGATCTGAATTTTACTCATGTGCAGCGGTTGGAAAGTATTATATTCAGTCACACAAGTATTGTATTTATTACTTTCTTCTGGTTTATATTTATACTCCACTACATCTATTTAACAGCTTTAGCTTCTTTGCAGATTCTGATTATTAATCCAAACTTTATCAAGAACTATCATTATAGATTATTATATGTAATTATTAATGTTATAGAAGCTACCCAGCAGTATACAAAGTAGTTTAAATTATGCAGATTTAATATATATTGTTCAATAGTATTTGTTACTTATAATGATAATTAAAGTATATTTTGTATTGTAAAAGTTGAGAAAAAGAGCTGAGTACTTCCACCGCTGCGGTTGTGAGACATAAGTCATAGGACCACCTGTTAACTAAGGTCACGTGATGACAGTTGAACCGTCGCCATGGCAACTGAGAAAACTCTATCCTACAAAGGAGGACTGCGAGAGATGCAGTTGAAAGGTCTTACTAGGTGGACCTTGAGTTATAAGAGTCTTTTGTTTCTTTAGTTATCAGGGAGAAAAAATCAGCGAGATCTTCCTTTAAAAAGAAGAAGTCTATTTTAGAGCTGACCTAAATATTACGTCTCTCTGACATCCACATTTTTTTTACCCAAATATACCCTGTCTGGATATCCCCTATTTTATACCAGCTGTGTTATTGTCTGATTTGTTATGCCAACCAGTTGAATGTTTATCTGATTGTCTCATTTATCAAATGAAGTGTGTCCCCTCGGCTGACGATGAAGACAGGAAATTGTAACTCTCTTCATTAAGGCGAGCGGTTGCTATTTATGTTGCGATGACAACTCTGCCTCTGCACCCAAGGGAGAGACCATCCCCAATATCTGCACTCAATAATGGATTCAGGTTTCTATTTATACTCCCTCTCACTCTCTCTTTCGCTCTCCTCTTTTCTCTCTGACTGTCACTTGGCCAGCTCTCATAATAATTATAGCTGTTGGCCATCATAAAAAAAAAAAAAAAAAAGGCTGTTACAGAAATAACCAAGGCCTCTGCAGATAGGCAGTTATTTGAGGGAGTGAGATGCGTGGGTAACTCTAACCATCCAGTTGTAGCAGGGTAGACTCAGATGTTTCTGTATCTCAGGAACTGGGCTACAGAAAGTGTATCAAATGTTGCCTTCAAGTTGAAAAGTTTTGCAATGCGGAGGGGGAGGTTACATTCAGTCATTAAAAACGTACAGATAGTGGGTCATTTATAGGCTGATTCCAGTATTTTTAGACCCATTCAGTCTGATATAATAAGTAATACTGGAAGCATGAGCAATTAAACCACCTGGTTATTTGGTAGGGAAAGACAACACACACAATGCACACAAACATTTTGGTTACGGTTAAGCAGTCTGGTTAATGTAAGTCTGTCGTCATGGTTACAGTCTCCTGGTTACATTAGGTTTGTCTCCCAGCATCTATGATCAGGCCCTTAATGGGAGCTAATATATTCCAGTTTGGTCCAGTCTTTCAGGCTAATACAATCTATGAATGATGAGCAGCGTCCTCTGCTGGTGTGAATCATCAACTACAGGAGGACTTGACTTTGACGTTTGGGGATTTGTTTTCTATGTTAAGATTTAAACATACAGAAGTCAGTGTTACTTTACATTCATTGTGAAAAAAGTGTCAGATAAATGTGAGACTAAACTTTAAGGGATCTGTTGAACATGTGATGATGGAGGACGAAAGAGAACAGTTAAAGGAAGAGGTGGCAGACAAACAATTACAGGGGTTCAAAGGGCTTTATTCAAATAGTTAAACAAAACAGGTTTAATATCCAGAATACAACTTCTTTATACACACTAAAGTAATTCAGTGTCACCACTTAAATAAATGCGTGGTTGCAAAATAAAACTTCAAATTTATTGATTCAGATAAACCTTACCTTTAAACATTATTTTGATGAGTTGTGTTGAGATAAATAACGTGGAAATTAATTAATTAAATATTTTTTATGAGAAGCCTAATGAACTTTAAAACTTTAACAATTATTAAGTAACTGGTTATTAAAAATACCTTTGTAGAGGTATAACTCAATGCAGTACATTTGTCTTTTGTTGTTGAGCCCAAACAATATTTTATAAACACTGTTAATGGTTTTAGGGTGTAAAGTCATGCTGTTACACACTCTGGTACAGTAGGTGGCGGTATTCACCTTCAACGTTGATTTGTAGACAGCAAAGGGAAGGAAGAGGAAGAGGAAGAGGAGGAAGAGGAGGAAGAAAAAAGTTTTGTTTACAGATTCACTCAAACATGGCCACCCTAGCAACCACTCATTGCTCGGTAGGTGTGAGAGAACTGTTTGCTGTATTTGTTCTTATATCGACATGTAACAGTTATTATTTGTCAGTCGATACATTTAAATTATCTGAAATGTTTTAATGTTCAGGGGAAGCGGACGACTGATTCGCTAATCAATGTGAGCTAACGTTAAGTTTGGGTGAAAGAAACCGTTTGCTAATGTTATGGCTTTGTTTCACATATGCTTGACAAAAGACATACTGTAGTTAATATGTACGTCCGTCATTAATTGGTGTAATTATTTTGCGCTGTTAGCCTTTTATTTTATAACTGCAGTAGTAGCTACTAGATGTCCGAAAATGGATGCTTCATGTGGTACTTGGTTACCCATGGTGCTGTGTTTCCAGATTGATGAAAGACCCAGTGTTCCATTATCGGACGCGTTGAGGAAGACCATTAAATATATGCATACCTGCACAACTGTTATTATATATTGCGCTATGATCAGCTTTTGTGTTTGTGCATTCATTAAATTAATTTGATCAGGAAGAGGGAGACTCTCTTGTCCAGCATCCCTGCACATCATCCCCGGTCAGCAGTGATCATGTGGACGACAGACTGGCCAGACAGAAAGCTGCACAGTTTCTCAGGGAGGCCGAGAAGAACAGGAGGCAGTAAGTGAAACTACCCAGGGTTATTTCATATTTCATTCAAAATCTTCAAACGCTTAACTTTCACTGTAGCGATACAGTGGGTGGCAGGAACGCCATACAATAAATGAAATCTATCACACACGTTATTACCTCAACCAACACAATGTACATTATTTATAAGCTTTGAAAGCCCAGTGTTTACAGCAGAACTAATGTATTGGATTGCATAATATTGTAAGGTCATTTTTAGCCTCAGTTATTTCACACACTTCTATTGTATGAGGAGTAAGTTAATTCTCCCTTACAGGATCAGCAATAGCAAGAATGCCACTGTAAATGAGACAATCAAAACTCATGTTATACTTTCACTTTCAGATTCAACGTAATAATAATTTGAAAACAGACAAGTATGGTATTATTCGTGCTGTATTAATGTAACCAATCACAAAACCACTGTAACACGTCAAAGAAGTACTTGAACTGTCTTCACCAGTCAATGTTGTGATCTGCCCATATAACTTTCCTCTTCTTTCTTCACAGGATAGAAAAGTTGGAGAAAGAGAGGACACTGAGTGTTCATTGCAGAAAGAATGGCTGGACAGATGTGACTGGAGAACTGGAAGAGCATGAGAAAGGGCTGGAGGAAGAAAGAAATACAGAAAGTGGGTTGTTCTTTGAGCTACAGTATCTTAACATTTCCCCTGTGCATTTTAATTTGACAGGGTGCCATGGGGTAGAAAATACTCTAGTTGAAACAGTCAACCTGTGTTAAAGGTGAACATCTGCCGTCAACACTTGACCATTTTGATAAAAACAGCTGTTCATAACATTCTTTGTATTTATTTTTAGAGATGAATCTTCAAAAGCAGCTCGTGAGGATTCATAATGGTGTACGGAAATTTCAGAGGCAGCTGATAGACGTGAAGCCAACTCCTGAGTGTAAGTTTTGTTTCTACCTTTAAAAAATATTTTATTCAGCCATCTTGTGAGACATTCAGTATTTTTATTTGTATCAATATTTGTGCCATTCTGCTACATCAATATAAAATATGCTATTGTAAAGTAGTGCACTGCTCAATAAAAGCATGGTTATTGTAGTGTCATAACTATGAACAATGGGAATAAGATTGTTTTAGGCCAGATTGTTAATACTTTCTCTACCTTTCTGCTTTTAGTGATTGAAAGACTGAAAGAAATAATGTCAGAGGTGGAAATCTCAATTAACACCCTAAAGGAGGATCAGCGGTCATGGTAACAGAATACACTAAACAACTTTATTAGACTTTGTATGTTCTTCTTAAAATGTTAGAGAACCTATACACACATACAACATTTAATATTATTTTCTTAGACAAAGCAAACAAGAAGTCAAGTAGGCAGCCAAGTAGGCAGGCAGATAACAGATTATGACAAATACTGATCAGTGTTTTCTCGACACTGGGAGTTAATGCGTGTAATAAAAATGTTATCAACAGTCAACTTTTGTGTTTCTTTGCTCCTCTCAGCTTTGAGGAACTTCTGAAGGAGGAGAGGGCATGCAGACAGGAGATCACTGCTTATGAGAAGAAGATTGAAAACTGGAACCTCGCTGTCAAATCCGACCCAAAACTACCCACAGCTCCCACTGTCAAGGTCTGTCTCTACTCAACTTCCTTTATTTGTTTTTGTTTAGTTCATCGTTCATGCAATTAAAAGAGAGTCTTTTTTGTTTGTGTGAGAACAAAATGCATCTAGAATTCTGACCCATGTAGTACTTTATTCATATATTTCCCATAAGACCAAACCTCTGGACAGAGACCTCCCTGCAGAGGTCAGAGCACTGGAGGCTTTCCTGCAAAAGACGGGAGGCCTTTATGGTGGCTGGGACCAATATGACCACCAAACCTTCCTTAAAGTAAGACATTGTCTTTCTCTCTCTTGTAATAACTTGTTTTAATAGAAAGTCATGTTTCTTTTGCCAACTTACACTTGCAGATCATTGCACACAGCCACTGAACACCACTCCTTGAACTAACACTCTTTAATGTTTTTTCCTCAGGCAAATGTCAAGCCAAAGATTGATTACCCGCAAGATTCCTGTCTGACTTACTGTAATCTGTTTGATTTACAGGTCTGGACAAAGCACAGTGGGCAATCATCTTACAGGAAGGAAGCCAAACTGTATTTGCCTGGTAAAACACTGGAGGATATAGAGCAACATGAGGACTGGCATCAGGAGCTGATTTACCTACAAGATAGAAAGAGAGAGGTAGAGAACTGCAACAAAACATGTACGCTCAATAGGAAACCTCATTTGGATCGGTAAATGGTACACAGTCCTCACCAAGCTCATCACAAGAAGTCTTTTTGACATCGCAAGATCACCTGACTGTGTATTTTTAAAGTGATTTGAATACAGATTGTGAATCCAGATATTTAGTTCTCAGAACTAATTTGTTCTAGTTAAATGTATACCTAAATTATGACTCAGAGAACACCTGCATCAGAAACACAGGGGCAGAGTCATCTTTATTCCACCAGGTTGCATGTACAACGTACAGTAGATCAGCCTCTACTATAAATTGATTGGTTTCTAATAGTATACCTACAGTGCTTGTACACTTTCACTTTATTAACCTCAATTAAAACTTTCTTTATTCTCTATAAACATGACATAGCCAAGAGCTCAGAAGGATCTTCTTTGGAAGCTGTGGTGCTGTCTTCTAAATGTTTTGTGGTTTCCATTTTTGCCACCTGTCTTCATACCACACACAGGCTATTCAGCGATGGAAAGCCAGCAAGCACCAGGAACGCCAGATCAGGATACAGAGTCAGGAGGATGCGGAGGAGGCAGGAAAGAGGGAGAAGGAGGCCAAGAGCCAGGCCCGCCAACACAGGTGAGTCAGAAATAGAGTCAAATGGAAAACAGAAAGACGAGGTGGAGAAGACATTGATTCTATGACTACCAGATCTGATGAGTGTTTGATTGGTCACGTTAAATAAAGGTGAATTTGGGGGATTTGTTTTCTCATAGTCTTCGTTATTGTCACTTTGGTGTCATGTTTGATTTAGTGTGTTCTATCCTCTTCTGTTTTAGGACTGAGGAGGAGAAGAGGGAGGCGGCCCGGCGATTAGAGGAGTGGAGGGAGGAGAAGAGAAGAATGGAGGAACAGGAAAAGGAGCAGAGACTGGCTGAGGAGATACAAAAGAGGAGATGGGAAAAGGTGCTGTTGTTGAATTTGTGTTTGTGTGGAAAGTAATTTTACTGTAGTTGTGGTTATGTACAATAACAAACGTACAGATCAACGGTTGGTGTAAACAGGTGTTATGGTTGGTGCAACAAATATTTACCCTTACCAATCTAAATGATTTCTATTCATCAGGAAGAGCGTCGCCGCCAGCTGGAAGTGAAGCTGACCATTGAGGAGCAGCTACGACTGCGGAGAGAGCAGGAGGAGGAGGAAAGGAGGAGAAGGATAGAGGAGGAAGAGAGGGAGATGGAGGAAAGGAGAAAGGAGGCAGCAAAGGGCATCAAACGCTTTAATGAAAGGGTACAACTCTCAGAGACACACCAACACCAGACTTCATGAAGTGAAGTGTAGTATAAAGGGTGCCTTGGTAGCTCACCCTGGTAGAGCTGGTGCCCCATGTCCTGCAGTGGCCATGGGTTCAATCTCTCTCTCTCTCTCTCTCTTTCTCCCCCTCTCTTTCTCCCCCTTTCCTGTCAATCTTAGGCTGTCTTATCTATTAAAGTCAAAAAATGGAGAAGTCACCATACTGTGTAGAATACAAAGCTTTATTCTGTCTTTCTCGTTGCAGGATCTTCACAAGGTGGAGGCAAAGCTTCAGGAGAAACAGCTGAGGGAAAAAGAGGAAGATGAAAAACAGAGGAGAATTGCTGCAAAGTTAAAGGAGAAGGTGAGGGGTTGAACCGTCAACAACTCAGTCATGTATCACAAGATCTCTCAAAATCATTAACACAAAGATGTGAATCTGAATCTTAAATAAATGAGGTTGTGGGTTTAGGAAAAGGTTAATGTTTATTTGTGGTTAATACAGGGGGATGGTCACATCAGTAGAGACCCCTCCAGGCTTACACGTCCCACTAAGGGATGGGAGGAGCGAATGAAACACATTGGACCTTCAGGAGGAGGGCCACTGCTACAGATGTTTCACAGGTCTGATTGTCCCTACTTGGGTTTCTATTAAGGAATGTTTTGGGTAATAATAGGTGATTGCTTGCTGAATCACTGAACTCTTCTGTTGCTTTGTTGCAGAGCTGTTCCCACTTGGAGACAAGGCCTGTGATGAGCAACAGTGGAAGCCAACTAAACAGTCCTGACATGATTAAAATTAAAATGTACACAATGGGAGCTCAACCAGATTTTATTTGACTACTGTGTGCTGCTGTCTGAGGTTTTGTACAATCCATGGATTAAATTAAAGTTTTATGAAATTGTTATTTTGAATAATAAAAAACTCAATCATTACATTACAGTTTTGTATACATTTCACAACTTCTTGTCTCTGGAGGTGTATTTTGCTTTGTTAAAATGGTTGACTGGTCACCGTCAGTGTTATTGGAAATCAGAATGAGAAATACTTTATTGATCTCCTCTATATATTCTACATATAGAATAGAAATGTATATATAGGTATGTACATATGAGTGGAAAATAAAAATGGAAATAGAAATATAACAAGAGTATAAGTATGTACCTTATATAATAATACAATATATGACAATATATAGACAGAAGAAAATGTATGCCACAGAATGAAATGAGTTATAGTAGTGATTTTTAAAGATTGCAGTATTACAGAAGTTACAAAGTATAATGTAATAAGCCAGAGTATTGCACATTGACCAGAGTATAAATTATATTCACAGCTTTCTAACAATATTTATTGAGGAACATCAATACATTTACCAAAAGTCACATCCAAAGAGACAATCTGTATAATATGTACGGGTTGTGTTTTCAACAGAGCTTCACTGTGCCTATAAACAAACTATAAATGGCGCCTATACATTGCGCTGTAGTGTAAGCTTTTATTTTGAAAAACAATAGTACCGGAAAAGATTCCTCATAGGTGCGGATGCAAAGATGGCGGAAGAGGAGAGCCAGTTTGAAGAATTTGACCAAATAGACTTTTTAAGGGATCGACATGTACGATTCTTCCAGAGGACACTTCAGGTGCTGCCTGAGAGATACGCCTCGCTGGAAACGACCAGGTACGTTAACTGGACTGAAAAGTGTTTCTCTGATTCATGTTTTGTTGGAAAGCCTTGACTAGCATCCAAGCTAACTGGGGCTCAACCGTTTTGAATGGAAGCTAGTGCTACTTAGCTTAGCGTGCTGGCTAGCCTCAGCAGTGAAGGGTTGTGAAGTTGTGACAGATTGGTTGTTGTAAAACGGGAAACTGGCGCTACAACGAGGCACGACGCCTTGTGGAACGTATTAGTCAATGTTAGTAGGTTACAGTATAAGAATAATCAAAGTGAACTTCATGTAAAATGGACTGTAAAGTTGTTCATTTGTCAACAACTACTGTGTCTCTAGTTGGATGGAGAACCAGCAGCTAGCTCTAACTAACTTAAGACTGATCAGGAGTTGTTAAAATATGGTTTTGAGTTGGGTTTTATCATCTAATGTAACTTCACTGCCACAGAGTGCCTTGTGTGTCTTTCAGTCTATTAATATTAGATTGGTTTAAAATGAATAATGTGTCTATCTGCCTTCTTTCCAGGTTAACTATCATCTTTTTTGCCCTGTCTGGTCTCGATGTGCTGGATGCTCTGGATGTGATTGATAGAAATGTAATGATTGAGTGGATCTACTCATTACAGGTTCTGCCTACAGAGGATCGTAAGTCTCATATCGTCTCACTTTTTCCACACCTGGCTGTAAATATGATTAGTTTAAACAGTTAATTATATATATATAAAAAAAAAAACAGGTTTGAAGTACAACTATTAATTGCTAAATATAATTATATAACAAAGGTTAACAGTGAAATCAAACGTTTGTTGTCAAAGCAAATAACTGCTTCATGAGTAAGTTGAATGAATCACCTCTGATGCACGGGGCTTCAGACAAACAGGTGTTATAATAAAATACTATACTACAGTATGTACAGTACAGTGCCTTACTGAACAAATAGCCTGTGTAAGAACATGTATGTCAGATTTCACTGGTGTTAACTGCTGCACTACGACTTATATCTGTAACAACTTTAATAACACGATCCCCCTGAGTCAAAAAGTAGAGCTGCTAAAGCCCCGTGGGAGCTTTATCGATCAAACAAAGCAATCATTATTTTGTCTTTGTTAATATAGCTATAGTTAATATAGGATTTTAGATTCTTTCAGAGTCTATGGACAGGAACTCCCAGTATTTCTGAAAAGACAGAAGAAAGAAGCAGTGTATGAGATCATACTTTTAGAAGTACAGAGGCTGGCTTAGAAAAGGTGCAGGATGCGGCACCCTGGTAGCTCACCTGGTAGAGTGAATGAAGGCTGAGTTCGTACTGCAACGGTCCGGGTTCGGTTCCCACCTGCAGCCCTTGCTGTGAGTCGTCCCCTCCTCTACATACTTTCCCGTCTCTCTTTAGGTACTCCTATCTAATAAAGGCAATAAAAGCCCCAAAAATAACTGAAAGAAAAGATGCAGGACTCAGGCTCATGCTCACACTCTGACATACAAGGTTTCTAATTACCAGGGCAGGGAGTTAAAGTGGGGTGGGTGGTGGTGTGTGAATGCTCACATCAAGAAAAACATAATCTTTCACTTGGAAATGACAGAAGCTGAAACACTTAAGTTAAATTATTCTATTAATGTTGTCGAATGTGTGTGTGTGTGTATGATGGTCTGTGGTTACATCAGGGTGGGAGAGAGGGAGGGCAACTAGGGCACTGCTGGATGAGGGGTTCAGGGCAAGTTTAGGTTACTACCAATATGTGTTTTTCTTAGAGCATACATTTCAGGAAAATCTTGTCAAGTTTGACCACTTCAGAGTTGTCAAACTTAAAAACTCTGTGAAATATTTATGTTATTTTTTTTAAACAGATATTGGCCTCCTCCTCACCTAACCTGTTCTGACTGTACCTCTGTTCCTCAGGAAGAGTCGGACTCTAAATATTTAATGGCTTGTTGTTTTGTGTCCCTTACAAGCCACTCTGTACCATCTGTTTAGATGCCCAGTTATTTAATTATTCATGACATCAACAAAAATCATGTCGGGAAAGCCACGCTTGATTGGTCTCATTTCTTTCCTGCTGCCATATGTTTGGTGTCTGGCTGGTTTCTTGTCGTTACATGTCAAAATACAGCTTGAGAGGCACTTGAGATATCCTAAGGTATCATTAGTATGAAAAAAACATTTTTTGTTTGAAGCTTTTAAGAGTTTACAGTCATTGATGGGTGTGTTGCTGCTGTCCAATTGAGTGCAAATGTGCTGAATGAATTCATCTGTATGGGTCTGAAATGTGTGTCTGCATCTGCTAGAAGACAACCATCCCTGATGTAGTTGTAAGTGCCATTTAACAAAATGAACATTAGTGTGCTGAAAATATATAATGTTTGAGACCTTTTCTGGTTGCATTGAATACATTTTAAAAGCACAAACTCAAGAATAAGAGACCATATGACTGCCTGTCATTGAGTGCAACATGATCACACTGTACAATAAGCCTGTTAGTCAAATCAGTCAGCAATGGAGATGTGTGTGACAATATTGTATGGTTGTTATATGTTCTAAGTGTCTCTGTAGCATAATGTTGGGTTCATTGTGTGCTATATTTAATGGTTTTTACTATGGCCAGTAGATGGCAGCAGTACACTTTTTTTTTTTTTTAGTTAGTTGAGCATCTTTGCTGCACCTTACTGAAGGTCATTACCAAGAATGAGACCAGGGTAGTGCTTTCTCGTTCTAGTTTCTCTTAATGGTTACCAATACCTAATGCAGAGTGTTTCTTAATCTCTATCTGCCCTTCCCCCTGTTATTCTCTTCCAGAATCTAACCTAAGTCGCTGTGGGTTTCGAGGATCATCACATATTGGAATTCCTTACAGCACTAAGGTATTTTTACCAAACTGTGTCTTGTCTGTAAAGCATCCCCTCCCCTTGCTTTAGTCTAAAGATATATTTTTGGGGTATTCATCGCTCTGATCTCGTATTTTCTCTAATTTCCCTTTTGCGTTAATCCTTCTCAAAATGTTTGGATTATTAAGCCAGTTCAATCATTGCACCGATCCGTTCTCTCACATCAGGGTGTCTGGGCCATTTCCAGTTTAATTAGCATCACCCCAGCAGCTGTAATATCAAGCCATTGTGATAGATGTATTTTTCACATTTGGCATTACTTCTCTATCCCCGTGGAGACATAGTTGTGGATGTAACGACATTGCCAACCGGAGTCATTTCCCCAAAAAGGTATTTTTTAGCTGTCTGTGGATGGCTAAGTACTTGATCTGTCTGGGCCTGTTATTGCTTTTAAACAGTTTTTCCCCCTCTAGTTGTTTGTTTTAATAACTGCTTTAATCTCTTGGTTTTTTTTGGTCATTCCACTGCAGTTGTATTGAATAATATCTCATTTTGATCTTTTCTTCAGGGACCAGGCGTGCTCCATCCATATGACAGTGGCCATGTAGCCATGACCTACACTGGGCTGTGCTCACTTCTAATCCTGGGAGACGACCTGAGCCGGGTTAATAAACAGGCCTGTCTGGCTGGTCTCAGAGCACTGCAGCTGGAGGATGGCAGGTCAGTACGCACACGCACACACACGCACACACACGCACACACACATGCACACACACATCTAAATTTGCACTGGCACTTTCACTCTGACTCATATACACCTGAGGTCATGTGAACTCTCTCGTCTTTGTGGCTTTCCGTGTCCATGTGTCCTTCCAGTTTCTACGCAGTGCCAGAAGGAAGTGAAAATGACATACGGTTTATCTACTGTGCAGCCAGTATCTGTTACATGCTGGATGACTGGTCAGGCATGGACATCCAAAAGGCCATTGAGTACATCAGAGGAAGTTTGGTGAGTAGATGTTAAAAATGTAGACTGAGACGTTAGACTGTGGGGTGTATATGAAGTTTTTACTGCGCCTCTTATGAATGAATATAATGAGACCTATATTCCGGACCGACAGACCCACCCCCTTAATGGTACATCCTCTGTTTGTGCACCATTCAAAGCAGTGCCTCTACACTTGAATGGGGAGAATAGGCCACCCACCTTCAGTAGGTGGCAGTCTGCCTAGAAATACTTCATTTATAATAAATGGGGGCGGTTGAGCAGTGCATCATGGTCTTAAAGTTGAGTTTTTTTCCACCCCACCAGGAGGAAAAACAACATGTTCCAAGTTTATGATGTGGCACTTGAGTGATATTTTTGTCAGATGTTACTCAACCCTTAGTTTAGCCTCAGTAGTTGTGATGTGGGGTCGACACATCAAAGTGGTCTGTGTGAGGTATTGTCTTCCCTCGGCATCTCCGTCTCTTGTACAACTCAAGTCCCCAGAGCACAGAGATTGTCCCATTCATCTCTTCAACTTCAGCTTATTTTAAGTCTGACATTTAACACAAGAGTGTTTCATTACATAATTTCTTCATTGTGCGCAGGGTGTGTCTCGCACACACACGCACACACACGCACACTAGAAAGGGAGAGGAAAAGCTGTGTTAATAAGTTAACAGATAACTGTAAATCATGTCTGAAAAGTATATTTATCCACTTGCCACATGTTGGTGGCTGGATTCCAAAAAACATCTTTGGCAACGCAAGTTAGTTGTTGGTGAATATAAGTATACAGAAACTAAAACAAAAACACCAGATGATAGGTGGTTTTGTATGGAAAAGCCCTGGAACAGTAGACAAGTTTACCAGCCACGCTGACGTTTCACTTGCATGCGGATGGCGCCAGGTTTCCATTTACTAACCATATTGTTATGGTTTGATCAGACCAGACACACAAGCAGACAAGGACTCAACCTTGTTAGATTTTCCCAAGTGACAGCCATCTGCTGTTGAACTTGTGTATTTTTGTAGGAACCACTGCCTATAATAGGTAGTCGTGTTGCTTCGAAACTTTTCAAAGTTTCAGTGAACGGATATAACCATGTCTCCAAGTGTAATCTCAAAACGGGGTCTTAGAGGATGCTCATTTTTAGCTGCTCTGTTCCATTAAAAGCTGGTTTAGCTGGTTTAGGCTGAAATACAGGTAAACCCCATTTGGGACTATTACCAGCTCTCGTGTAACATTTATTGTACTTAAATGACTGAAGCTCAAAGGTTGGAAATATGTTGTGACGCATCTCATTTGAACTGATCTGTAGTCTACAAAGTCGGTTAAAACCGCTGTGAGGGAATGTTGGTGTTTGTGGTGACATCTTTCCATTCAGTTTTAAATTATGACTCACAAATGGGCTTTTTTTTTTGTTTGGGCATTTGGCTTTATTTTGGATAGTGACAGTAGAGAGAAGCAGGAAAGGCAGGGTAGAGGATATCAGGAGATGATATACAGGAAAGGGCCTGGGCCTGAGATGGGTTCAGGATGAATAAATGAATGCAGTTTCTTTTTACATTTATCTCTTTCGTTAGCCTTTCTTGCCAGATGAAATAATGCCTGTAATTGCTTTTTCTTTGTTCTCTACACAGTCCTACGACAATGGGTTTGGCCAGGGAGCTGGACGAGAGTCACATGGTGAGTGCGATCTTCCTTTAATGGTTCATACTTACAGGGTATAGATAACAGAAATGTGAGTTTGAAAGCCGAATGCACATCAAGGGGATGGTTGCGTAGGTCAGAGAAGAAGAGTAAAAATGTACACACTTACACAACCCAGATTTAAGTCTGATTTATGAACATAATTTAGATTTTCATATTAGATCAAAACGTGTGTGGGTGTGTTGGCAGTGTCGTGGTAGAGGGCATGAAAGTGGCTGATGGGAGTAACTGGTTTAAAGGATTAGCCAATAAAATCTCTGTAGATGCATTGTCCTAATTAATCCCTCCCTCATGCAAATTAAACCTTATTATTCTGACACAAAAGCCTTCCTCCCACACACACACACACACACACACACACACACACACACACACACACACTTCAAAGCACTGCTTGGGACATATCTGTAGTTGCCTTTTTGACACGGTAAAGGTAGCATTTCCTGTTGAATCTATAGAATTAAAACTGCTTGAAGGGGCAGATCCTAGTTTGTCTTGGTAATTTCCCTTGCGATAAATTCAACTTCTATGATTACAGGCTTTCATTCATCTGTCTGAGGGCTGATTACACATCAGTAGAGATATACAGTAGATCCCCCATTACCCATCCACCCTTGAAGTATATGTGTTTGTTCAGCACCGAGACCTCCCACACTGTGTGCTTTAAATGTGCTAAGACTCTTGCACTGTTTTTGGAGATAACTGTGTTTGAGCCTCTGTGTAGTTCAATATGTGACACTTGGTATTACAGAAGCTGGGTGCCAGGGGAAGAAATTAACTTTCTCCTATGGTTTACGTTTTCAGCATTTGGCTTTTATCTTACTGCTTTCTCTATATTTCCAGTATTTCTTCTTCTTTTGGCCCCAACCTACTGTTAAGAGTCAGTGCTGTTGGGTTGCCCACAGTTGTGTTTGATCCAGATTAATATTTATCCCCTCTGATCTTCCCGTGCCTCCAGAAGATAGCGAGCTCGACATGGTTGATTGGAGGCGAGTGTAACACATCGTCAGATTTACACACCTGACCCACACACTTCACCCCACCTCTTCTTTGTTTTCTCCCCTCATACATGAGCACACACAAACACAGATAAGCGGCCAGGGATGGTGGGAATATTTAGAGAGGAGTTAAAGGCATAGTGATAAAGAAAGCAGTTGACAGTTGGGTTGTAGAAGGTGATGAATAGCTGCTACTTGTGGCTATACTGATAACAGCCTGTCATCAATCAGTGCACACACTCATGTTTGTATGACTCTAGCTGTAAAGACGATCTGCAGTCAGTCCCTGGCTAAAGAATCTTTATTCCACTCAAAAGTCTTACATTATTGTACAGAGAAGTATAAAAATGCAGCCGTTTTCCTCGCACACATTTCTGTGTATTCATACGAAACATAAGGTAGCGCCACATTGTGATAACTTCCAAGAAAAGGTGGAAAGTGAGAGTAGCAGCATGCTAATCAAATATTTGGCAGTAAATAGGCCCACACGCAGACACACCCTCTGTTTTTACTGCAGTGTCCTGTAATCATCTAGTTGTCAGTCATTAAAACATGTCTGCGTGAAACCACGGAAACTGCTTTTCAATTTGAATATATTGTCAGAAATTAGTAGTCTCATTTAATTCATGTGTGTTATGAGTTGCTCATATCTACTTCGTGTGTGTGTGTGTGTGTGTGTGTGTGTGTGTGTGTGTGTGTGTGTGTGTGTGTGTGTGTGTGTGTGTGTGTGTGTGTGTGTGTGTGTGTGTGTGTGTGGTGTGTGTGTGTGTGTGTGTGTGTCGCACACTCCTGTCTGTGTGTCCAGGTGGCTGGACGTACTGCGCCATAGCCTCGCTGTGTCTGATGGGTCGACTGGAGGAGGCGCTGAGTCAGCGGGAGCTGGACAGGATCCGACGCTGGTGTATCATGAGGCAGCAGACCGGCTTCCACGGGCGCCCTAACAAACCTGTAGACACATGCTACTCCTTTTGGGTGGGAGCTACGCTAGAGGTACAGACGGGTGTAACAGTCACAGTCCTGCGTGCATTTACATGTTTAGTGCATTTAAGCATTTAAGTTTGCAATGGAAGAAGATAAAACAGAAGTTTTGAAGAGTGCCTTTTTAAAAATAATACTGTATGTACTCGAACTGCCTGAACAACTGACTTAATCCCCCCAAAAAAAAAGTGAGCAAACTATTCAGCATTTGGGTCATGACTGTGCCAGAGGTACATACATGCATACAAATGATCCAAAAAACTGTGGATCAGCTATGAGTAAGCCAGGGATATATACATACACACACACACACACACACACACACACACACACAAGCAAACACAATGTATGAAAACTGTGAATTTCTGGGTCAAAAGTAGGACACTGGGATAAATGCACACACTCAGACAATATATCTGAATATGGCAAACATCGAGGCTCCTGTATAGAAAGAGAATAGCAAGTGTTTGATCATTAATTTCAGTGACCTTTGTGGAATGAAATGCAATGATACGAGCCTTGTTTCACTCTCTCTTCTGAAAATGTGTTTTAAACTTTACAACTGGTTGAAAATAATTTAATTTATATTAGATATATATGTTTAGTTTTTATATTTGTTCCCAAATGATAAAGCTTCTTCCCTCGTTCCTCTCCTTTTCTCCCCCACTCCTCCCCTCGTACCCTCTCTCCTGTCCCAGCTGTTAGACGTGTTTCAGTATACAAACTTTGAGAAGAACAGGAGCTTCATCCTCTCCACGCAGGACCGGCTGGTGGGGGGATTCGCCAAATGGCCGGACAGCCATCCAGGTAAATGATCTGACTGTTAGAAGTGGCGTGTGGGATGACTAAAAGACACGACCTGAAAGCTAATTACAGAAGACTGCTGTGGTTGTTTATATTGGTCTTGAGTTTTTCTGGGGGTTTTTTTGTATCCGCAGGCAGATTTCTGTCAAAGTGACGCAAATCCCATGTACCTTTTTTATATTGCTGTAAAAGCCACAGGAGTGGAGAGGTGGAGTGGGGTTGAATGGCGTGTTTAATGGCCATGTGGTGGAAACGAACAGAGCTCAAATAGACTATGTAGAGGTTGCTGTTCATCTTATTGTTGCTGTTTATTTATCAGTAGCTTCAAAGATCTCAAGGACAAAAAGATGATGAAACTAAGCAATTTCTTTTCCCCTCTATCTGACTTTCGGCTGAACAGTTTCCACCCTGCCCTCCACAGGTGCAGAGAGGTCAGGGTGGAGTTGTGGTTGGCAGTTTTTACTTGAGTTCAATGGAAAAGCTCTTGTAACCCTAACCTTCAATGGTGCACATGCTTGTGTGCGTGTGTGTCTCACTGGCCCTTGTAATGTGTAATTGATGAGGCGATTGTTCGTTGGTAGCCTCAGGACACAGGAGATCGAGCTCCTCACGTTACAGGAACAAGGCAGGGAAGATAGGCTGCAAGAAACAATGCGGCAAAACAGATGCTGTATTGACAAAACCTCTTAAATATTTCTGAACAAAAGAGAGTTTTAGGAAATAAAAGGGACTCTTTTGCAGTATGGGTGCTGATAGCATTGGACTTTGCATTACTTGAACAGTGCTGTCATGCTCGGCTACTGATGTCCAGGAGCTGGTCTGGGAAGATAGGAGGCAACAATGACATAGAACAAAAGAGGGTGGTTTGTATTTGTCAAGCAGATCTGGTCCAAATATACTTTAAACATTTGACACAATGTGTTTCTGTCCACAGTTGCTCTTTAAGAAAGAGTTTAGGTCATCAGCATCAGTTTTCATGTTGGGAACAGTTGGTATCGTGTAGAGACAGGGTGGTTTAAAATTTCAATAAAAGCATCTGTTGACATGAACCTAAGAAACAGATCCACAGCTATTTTGATTGTCTGACTTCATGGCTATAAAAATGGCTGAACAGATGCTCAACTGATGGACCACAGAATACTATAAGAATTAGCTGTTAATGTTGCTCTTGTAAAGAGTCATGTATTAATTTGTTTGAAAGGTTTCTATGGTGAAAATCCATTCTTAGATTGGGGCATTATGATTAGCAACCAATGCCGCGTGCACAACTTACGTCTCTGTTCTGGCAGGCCGCAGCCTGCTGAAGAGCACAGCGGAGCTCCTTGCATGACGGAATTAGCCAGAACCGCCAAGAAATTAGCAAAGCCAAGGCCTTGCTGTATCCAAGTATCTCTTCCTTTTATAACCCCAACAGTCATTGTGACTAAATTGCTTGAAATCATCCAACAATTGTAGATTTCATGTGCTCATGATACATATTGGAGGTGGAGGGAATGCTTTAAAGTGATTATAATTGATATTTTTATATCAAACGGAAGAACTATGGAAATTAACTAAACTAATAGTGATGAATTAACTGATGATTAGCACCTGAATGTGCAGCTCCCCTCTGCTTTATGGTGACTTTCAGCTCATTGTTTAACAGTCACTCTTGCTGCTGTAATAGAGTAGTTTTTTTGGCTGCTGCTGTTGTTTTCAGCCAAAACATTCTAATAAGAGATCACTTACATTTGTCCAGATGAATGATAATGTTGTTCCTTAATTGCTCGATGTGTAAAGCAACTGTTTGCTTCCAAGTTCACCCTAATAACTTGAAATGAATGTCAGTGTTGCCTTAACTGACCCAGAGTGGCTACAAAATCAGTTATTGCAGGATTAAAGAAAAAATGGCAGATTACATTATAAGTATCAGTAGCATTACAAACATGAACTATAATTGTCCAGTTTAAGTTTGGAAACATGTCTGTTATATGAGCGCACTGGGTCATCACGCCGCTCTATCGGAATGATAATTCAATATTGTTATTTACCGACTTACCTTGTTAATGTTCTGCAAATTTCTGTTGTCCAAATTAATTGTATTGAACTAGCTGCAGTCCAAAACACAAACGTGCCTCGTGTGTCATTTTGTATCCAATTGCCATACATCACAGTTTGTGATATAAATCTAAATAGAAAAATATCCTTTTTAAATCAAATCTCGCCTCAAACATCGGACTAATTCAGATGTATTCTGTGCAGCCTTAAGTCTGAGCCCTCTGAATCCTGATTGATGCAGCTAATGGTGCTTTGATTGATTCTGATGTCTGTGTCCAATGATCTGTCATTTCATTATAATTCAATTACCGCTCCATTTACTGGCCTGTGGAGCTTTTACTTTGGTCCCAGGGGAGGGAAAGGGTCATGGGGCCAACCTATGTGCATAATTTATATCTTCTTAAAGGAGCAGCACAACAAAAACAATGCTTCTGCACAATGGTGATTTTATATGAAATTAGGTTATTGTTTTATTTATTGAGTAATGGAGAGTGAGGTGACAAACACCATCATCGTCTTATCTCTGATCATGCCTACAGACCTGTCACACACAGGTGCTTCTGCTGTGATACACGTTAACCATCTCTGACCCAGTTTCTCCCTTTTTTCCCCCTCCTTTTCATCCCTCACTGTGCCCCCATTTCTCTCCATTCCCTGTCCACCAGACCCTCTCCATGCCTACTTAGGGCTGTGCGGTCTGTCTCTGATCGGAGAGCCCAGTCTGAGGAAGGTCCACCCAGCTCTTAACATCACCCAGAGAGCCTTTCAGCACCTCCAGCAGCTGCAGCAGACATGGAGGGACAGCACCGGCAGCTGCAGCAGACAGCATTGACAGAAGGATGATCCACGGCTCTGTCTCTGAACAGGTTCGGTAATCAGGAACATCCTACAGTAGTCAGTCGAAAGGCAACTGGACTTTTTGCTGTGTGTCTTGAAGATGTTTGGCCCCTCGTCTGAGAGGCCTCCTCATTTCAGGAATCAGGAAGGTTTTTCTCCGGTTACACACTAGTAACTCCGGGGAGCTCATTTTAAGTCCATCTAAAGCGACCTTTCTGTTGAGCAATATACGCCACACCTTTTTTTTGCTGCCTTTTTATTAGTAGACGATAGTAAATAATAATGTGCATTGTGTTTTGTGGGTTAAAATTATGTGCCAGAAAGTCAAATTTAAGTCACTGGAGACTTGAAGAAATTCCAGGTGCCTTTGCACTGAAGTTTTTGAAGCTTCCTGCTCCTTAGCCTCATCATCATAGTCAACAACACAATCAGCTGTAAGCCTTCTAGCCAAGGATGAACGCTACTGGTTCACTTCACATGGATATAAGAAACTTCCTCAAAGTAAATATTATTCGCAGTCTGAGAGGGAACCCTGAGGAGGGCTTAGGGAACATCTAAACTGTCTGTTTAAATTGTTCTGGAGTAACTGCCGGCTTCAGTAGTTGAAGGTTTTTGAGTGAGTTGATCTAATTGTATGTGATACTACTATGAATGCTTTTCTATTGTTGAATAGTATAGGCCCAGTGGTAAATTTGAGGGGGAACAAAGTCATATGTTTCCTTTAGATTAACATCCCTACATTCTCAGACTAAAACCACTCCAGAGACACTATCCTCCCTGTATAGTAGTTTTTGCTTCTCCCTCCTAACATCTCCATCGGTGCGTTGCTCTTGAACCTCTTCAAAGCCTCAAGCTCCCCAGTCCCAAAGGTGGTACTGGCCTGGCAGGTAAACTCTCCCGTGTCTCTCACTTCAACTCACTTCAGTTTCACCACTGCAGGCTTTTTTGGTTTTTTTTGTCAGTGATCAAGAGAGATTTAAAAGATAATAGAACTGCTAAAAACCACCTTAAGGGGCAAATCTAGGAGTTATTTATCCTAGAAAGAGGATTTTTAAAAAAAAAATCAGTTTAGCTACAGGCCTTATCATTGCAGATCACAGAAAATCTAATTTATAGTTCACATTCTTCCTGAGGCCAACAGAAAAAAAGATAGATAATTTGGTAAGAGGGAGAAAATCCCTGCTTCCCTTCAAGGTTGTAGCTGTCAATTTTAGCAGAAGATCCCATCCCGACATCCCCCCCGACTCCTGAACCTTGAACTGATCTGAGCTCCCATCCCTCACTAGCTTCCTTACCCCTGCAAGGCACCAGCCAGTTTATAATCAATAGGAGGAAGAAGAGACTTGGGGAAATGTATTCTTTTGAACGGCACTGGTTATTAGCTTATTTTCAGAACAGCAAACAAAGAACAATGCACATGAGCGGTGTGTGCCACCGAGAGTCAGGTTGCGGAAACGACTATTATCCAACCTGCTAGTCGCTTCCCATTGAGTCCTAAAACATTGACCTCCAACAAAACTTGACCAAGGTTTGCACCACTGGACTCTCTCACTGGAAGTGCTACACATTGTCTGCACAGATGCTCACAGGTATTAATAGCCACTGCAGCTCATACACGCCACCTTCCAGACTTCCTGCCCTTGAGCTAAGCTACACATTACACATTTCTAGTTTTAAACCCTTATAAAAACTTGACATGGTGACACAGAGGTACTGAAATTCTGAGTTGTGCTCAACCTCTTGCCTTCTCATCACATCAATGCTCTTGACTCCCAGCAAGCAACATTCCCCCCTGCTGAAGCCACACCCTTTCAGTATAAGATCGCTGTCCCGGCAAACACCTGCTCCCTGTTATGACTAGGGAGGAGGAGACAATATCACAGCAAGTCAGAAATACAGTGGCCTGTCTGCAACACGTTGCCTGTGGGAGTCTGCTGTGAGTATATAAAAGAAATATCCCCTCTGTGGTTTTCCTTCCCGCCATCTAAAATGGAGCTGTACCTGGCCTCACCGCCCCTTTCCCGCCAAGTTGCCCTCATTTTCAGACTTGGAAAGCAGAGCAGGCAGACAGAGGAAAGGAGAGAAGCGGGGAGGAGAGGTGAATAAATAAATAATTTGACCCATCCATTATTAAACATAAACTGTCGGAGGCTGGAATCTCCTCTTTGAACCCAAACTCTCAGTGTTATATACCCTTGTTTGGTGCAAAAAACGTTGCTTTTTAGCCTACCACATCCTATATTGCTGTATAGTTTTCTTACTATTCGCCTAAGACGATGAGCTTTGCTACAGTTACTCTTGCTGATCTTGTCGATTCCTTTTCTGAGAACATTTTGTGAAATATTTTTTAATAATTTCACCTTTTAGAAAAGATATGTCAGCTATGACTTTCATTGCTGCTGCTGAATTGAGCCTCACACACACAAATCATGTGATAATACAAGCTCAACAAGATGAGCTTGTATTATTCATCATATAGTATTTCTGGTATCAACCTTTGTTGTTTCTTAGTCATGAGATGTCTGAAGTAAATTGCATTGAAATAGTTTCCCATGCATCTTCTGAAGTGACTTTTACTACTTATACAACCTCCATTGACTGGGTTCTGTCCTTAGCATACGTAGGCCAAGTCACATAGTAAAAATGCTCTAACTTGACTCTGAAATGTGCCTCACATAAGCATTGTTCTGTGTCACGGCTCTCTGAATGCTCTCCACGTGTACAGCATGCTTTAATTGGGCTTAGCTTGGCTGTTTCAATCAATAAAGGCACAGGATATAAGCGTTTTCTTGAAGGGGGAAGGAGGAAAGGTGTATCCTAAGTCCTTGTAAACATTCAGGGTGGCACTCCTGCTCTGTAAACAATTTTTCCTCCCTCTCATCTTTGTAGAGTTCACTTATCCGATCAAACATAAGCCTACCGGTAGAGGTCGTTTTACCAGAATCTGGCTTTGTCCCTTCATGTCTGGTCAATAATGTATTTCCAGAAAAGAGGGGAAGAATTCATTAAGACAGAACCCATAAATGCTTACTCGACTTTAAAAAAGGGTGAAGGATTGGATGGATGCATCTGCCACTTACTGCGGGGCGAAGGCTGCACCATAGCAGTTGTTACATTACGTCTCCTTTTTTTTTGCCACATCACGCTGCAGTCGATGCTCTCAGTCCCACAGCATGAAAAGAGAGGGACAAGGCTTTGCTTCTAAGACGGCTGCAGTGAAAGCTGCGTTCGGATGTGAAAGAGACTGTCTTATGAGATGCGGCCAAAATGTCAAACGCAGTCAATGTTGAACCCTTGCCCTGTCGTCAACTAATATACATACTGTAATAATAAATAATGTAACAATAAATGTAATGGAATTTATTTTTTCTATGCTTTGTAGAAATATTGAGTGTAGATAAATATGTAAATGTCTATAAATATGTGACTTCAACTGTGCAAGTGCTCAAGATGAAAAAAAATGTTTACAGCCACATCAGTGAGACGGTTAGAGGAATTGGATATGCAAATGTTGATATGTGATGTATTATAGTACTTCAGCTTTGAACTTGAGGACAGTAATGTTGATTCTAGCTTGGCGGTGCATACTGTATTTATGGTGAATAAAAACACGTACTAACTTTTACAATTGGATTAGTTTCACTGTTTTGAGCGTGTGACCTCAGGATTGCTTTGGGTATCAAGACTTAAAGTCGAAAGGCTGCGTGGTCGTTAAACTCGAAAGCATTTTACCCCCTCTGGAGCATGAACGTGCTCATAAAATGTAACGGCAGTGCACTTATTAGTTTGTGATGTCTTGTGGAAAGTTGACATTTCGTCCTAAAGGGGGTGCTAAGAGAAGGTTTACCTCTGGGGATCACAAACGTTCTCAGTTAACAAACTGGTCCTGATGAATCTTGTTATAAATGGATGATGTGTCCTGGTGGTGGCCCTAGAAGGAAAGGTCATTGAGTCACCAAAAACATTAAGATTTATCATCAAGGGACAATCAAGATCCGAAGCAAAATTGCAAGAAATCAAACCATTAATTGTTTGTCATGAACCAAAGTTTTGGGATAAATAGTGGCCTGATGGTGTTGCTCAACAAAAGTTAATGAGGTCAGCAAAATCTCTCAAGAAAGCGTCACAACCAAAACCATAATCTTAATCCAGATCCACGGCCTTTCCACATTTATTAGGTGTGCTGCTAAAAATAATCAAAGGGGACCAAAAATCCTCACGCTCCATGTAGTCCAACCTCTGGGTAACATTAACATCTTTATAAAATGTAATGTTTAATAGCCAGTAGTTATTGAATTGTGAACTGTGGACAAGAAGAGAGCCACTGACAGCCACCATTTTGAGACAATCAGATCTCAGTCTGTTCACACATTGCATCCAAACGTGTAATGACACTGGTGTGATGGAAAAAAGAAAGATAACCTCATTGACCCATAAGATCCAGATCAGTCTCTGGCACCATTACTACCCAACTGGAATTTACAGCTGCTGTTCACTCATTAGTTTTGAGTTTTGATAACTAATCGGACCAGAAGCAGAAGCAGACATTGTTACCACTAGTTGGGAATGAGATACTACATCCATCTCTAACATGTCTGTCCTGGGTCAAATAGGGGGTGCTTTTTATTCCAATAAGTGTGCGTTATGTCTCAATGTCTTTCCAGCTTGAGTGTGGTTTTACTCTCCCGCTCCCATTCAAGATGTGAGTAGCTAAAGGCGAAAGTCATTTTTCTTCTTCTTTTTCTTTCTCATTTGGGTATCATATCATTACCTCCAATAGCTGAGTTTCTCTATAAAAGACCAAGTCCTTGTTTCCTTTTACAGTACTCTCTGTGTGGCCAAATGACTCAGAACTGTTCTCGCTTTATTTTTAACATCAAAGATAACAACTGGTCAGCGTTTCTCTTAATAGCCTTTCATTTTCTGCATCGTGGATCAGTTGTAACTCCAGAGTAACACAGTCTGATGTTTTTTTTTCCTGTTCTTTGCTAGGTCAGTGACTAAGGCACAATTAAAAGCCTTGGGCAGGGGCGCTTCACTGGATACAGGGCACACATGCAAACACACATATAGAGTCCCACCTGGGAGTTGCATAGCACAGTCAGAGACTTCACTGTTGGCAGTGATAACGTAATTCAATCCAGACAAATGTGGCCTAGATGCACTTAAATATCCAATCTGGATGTAGAGGGTGATGAAAAATTAAAACAGCGCTTGATCACACATTTAATGATTCTTCAAATTGAGGAAGCAGTTAAGAAAAAAAGGAAATGTATTTTCCTCCCCGGTGTATACAGCCCAACCCAGATTCAAATTGTCTGGAGATGCTCCCTTGACAGCCAGCTGTAGTTTGGGTGTGGTCCTCCTGTTCAACAGACAACGTATACCTGTGTGGCAGCAGACTTCTCTGTGAGACGTGTAACCTTATATTGGAGTGGAAGAAAACGTAAAAAGCGAAGTTAAAATCTGGTTTGGTAGACTTTGATGAGTTCCTTTTATTTGTCATGCACAGGCAAACCCAAGAAAGAAGAGAACTTGATCTTCCATACTCTGTTGTTTTGATGTTTATGGAGCCGAGCTGTTGCTACCACACAAGTATACAAATACAGCATGTTTACTGCTTTGAATCATGTGATATGAATGACTCATGTTTAATGATCTGCAGGCCCTTAGGGTGACCTTATATGTGCTTATGCAACAGTGGCTTTCTCTGTAGTTATTTAACTTGAATCAATCCTACTTAGTAAAACACACTAATCGATGCGTTTTATTGATTATTCGGTCTAGCAGAGAGCAGTGTGGCTCAGTTATGTGGCTTTCTATGGCGCAATCGAATGTCCTCTCAGATAACATGAACTGGATGCACTGGAGTCATCTTTGCCCCGAGAGTCTCTTGAAATGGTCACTAGACTGAAGATGCTGCACTTGACCAGTGAGCATAATTGGTACATCTTTGTAATGAGGCTCCCTTTATACATGGTTTATAAGTTGTAACTAATGCCTTTTATAAACAGTTAATAGTTCATCTTTTAATGCTTGTAGATCAGTTTTAAGTTAACATGTTTATTGTTCATGAACTTTGGTACAAATGACTTTGGTGATGTCCTTACTTTTCCTCCAGTAGTGCCACCACAGGTAACACTATTTTGGTTTTGGAGTGACATTTCTCAACTATCGGATGGGTTGCTATGAAATTCAATGCCGACATTCATGTTTCCCTCCGGCTGAACTGTAACCTTGGTAATCCCTTAATTTTTTTCCCTTAAACTTTAGATTTGTCCAACATTTGGTTCATACTGCCTTGCCTGTACTTCTGCGTTAAGTGCTGACGCTCCACACGAAGATGGTGAACATGGTGAACATCAGCGTGTTAGCATTGGCATTGTGAGCCTGGATTAGAGTTTCGCTCAAAGCCTCACAGCATGCAGACTCATAGTGCTGTCCACAACCTGGCAACCCACATTGTTCTTAATGATGGCTTAAAGCTGATCTATAAAGCATTAGTGAAACATTTAAAGCCTTGTGTTACAACTCATGGCTCAAGTGTGGCACCTTTTACAACCAATGTCCTATTAGAAAGTGAAATGTTGTTAATTTTAATCCTAATTTCAAGGGAATAATTTGCATTTTAAGATTTTCCACCTCATCTTAAAGAGAACATCTTTTCCCAAATGACACCACGTTGCTCTGTTGCAGTAAACAGTGATTATCTCTGTGGTTTTTTTTCTTTTTTTTTTTTTTTTTTTTTGGAAACAGTGGTCAGTTAGTGGATGAGTTATTAGTTTTGTCATGCACCGTTTGCCCCGTCAGGGCAGTCTGCCCGCTTGCCCCCCCTCCTTCCACCCCTCCACATGCTCAATGGGGTGGAATATGTCTGCATGAAGCCGTGAGGCCATCTGGTGACGCGGAACAAGTGGCATTGCCAGAAAAATTAAAAACACGAACTTAATCCGGCCCCACACAGTCGCCTCACATTCCGGCTCATGCGTGAAACGGGTCTCTTATTTGAATCTGACACGAACAGGAGGCGTTGGGGAGGGGGGCAAAAAAAAAAAAAAAAACCCTTCAGTGACAGAAACCAAAACCACTATGAGACCCAAAAGAGCCGCAGTCACATATTTGGGTCGCTGTGAGCAGAAATCAGCCCTTATAAAGCAACATACGCACACAAGAGCGCGCCGCCGGCCATGCGTAAATGCCCAACTTCACTGAACGCTGAGAGATTTACGACCCCCATCCTCGCCCCCTCCTTTTAATCTTCAGACTCAGATTATTATATGATTATTGCTAGTGACTGATGGATAATAATAATAATAAAAAAACGGGTTGATTAATGACAGAGCAGGAGGATACAAAGAGCTCTGTGAGTCGAGACATCGCCGCTGAGGGGATGATGTAGAGAGAGGGAGAGAGAGGAGGGAGATGGTACAGTATGGAGAGAGACGAGGGCGGGGTTTTCCCTCCAAGATGAGGCAAACTAAAAGAAGAAAATTGGCTTTCTTGCAGCCGGCGCATGTACTGTAGACTCCCTGCACAGAGAGAGAGAGGGAGAGGGTGGGAGGATGATGATGGAGGTCTGAGGAGCGGCTCTTCTCTCTTGATGCTATCTCGCCTCCCCCGTGAAGCTGCGGAGCGTTTGATCCTGTTCCTTTAAGCCGCAGCTGCTTGTTTGTGTGTGTGTGTGTGTGTGTTTGTGTGTGTGTGTTTTTCTACATTTTAATATCCCCATCTTTGCTGCTGGCCGGTCTATCTACTGTACATCCATCACCATCTGTAGCCATGTCGGACTCTGAGGACATGACGGAGTTCGCCAGCATCGTGGAGCGGATCGAGCGGGGCGAGGTGAGTCTCATCCGGATGATTTACGGTCCTTCTGACAGCCGCGATCTGTCTGTCAACGTGCACCGACAGCAGCAGCCAGCCAGCCAGCACCGAGCCAGCCAGCACCGGGCCGGCCTGCAGGGCTGCCGGGGGGATTGGAGAGAGATGCTGACAAACCCAGACCACTACCTAATCTATTCTAGTCTACTCTATTTTAATCATATTAGTGCAAAAACTCTTTATTCATACTAGCTTACTCTAAAATTATAAATTAGATATATTCTAATATTAGTCTCTATGTTCTGATTCACCAGACCCAAACCTATTTCTGTAACACGATTTCAGGTGTGTACCTGCTGTTCTAATCATATTAATACTAAACCTGCTCATTTCCATTCTAGTGACCTTTTATATGTAGCTAATGTTAATCTATTATATACTGTTGTATTCCTGTAAAATATGTCATGTGTGTCTCTACTACTCTAATCATATTAATGCCAAATGCAGTTAAAAAATATGGCTATATAATCTTTTATATTTGAACCAGCTTTGCTATAAGCAGTGATATACCACCATAACTCTATACTGTAAGACGATCTGAGGTATTAAGATATACAATAACCTATACAAACCCGTGCATTCTCTATTGTATTTCATTGTAATCTATTCTGTGTCAAGGCTTCCTGGCTTTAAGGCATAGGCTTCTCTTCTATTCTTAGAAAAAAGAAAACCCAGAACATAAAGAGTTTAATTAGAAGCATCAGTCGCTGAGTGTAATGGTTGGATAGGGCTGCAGGCATATCACAGACTCCTGTCAATATGTGGGACACTTGGCAGCAGCTGTGTGTGGTGAGACGGAGCACCGGGTTACTGGGGTGTGTATGTGTCTGCATAGGGAGGAGGGAGGGTCTTTACCCATCTCACCCTTTTCAGGCTGACAAAATGTGTTGAAATGAATCTCTTCTGCTCACACAATCTCTGACACCCATCCATGCATGCAAGCTGTGCGTGTATGTGTTTTGTGTGTCGGATAAAAATAACCGTAAAGGCGACTGACTCAGTGGCCAGTTGCTGAATTCAGTGATATTTTAAATTTTAATCAGGCCTGTCTGGCACAATGAGCAACAGGGTGAACTCTTGTCTCTGTAGTGTCAGATCAAAGAGAATAAACACAGTGTATATATAAGAGTAGTACTATTGTGATAGGTTGTTGGGTCTCTTTATGTACTTATGGTACAACAAGAGACTGTACAGACAGTGTGTGCCCTTCAGTATCCTTTTTGATCACACAGTCCAGCATTATAAAAGGTGAATATAGTGAATATAATGTGAGACTAAAGGCTTCTAACAGCTGTGTGAAATAGTAAAATATATTCATTGGATTTGGTCCAGGGTTACACAGTCCATGGAAATGCACTAAATATCATATAAGCATTAAATATATGTTCATTTTCATAGTTCCCCTTTATAATGTTTTGTTGCATGTCCGGAAAATCCACATGTAGGTGAATATGTGATGAAAATTTAAGAAACCTTTCGGTCTGAGATTGGGAGTAGATCACATGCTTTTAAAATGATGCAACCATTTGGATGTTTAGCACATATCCTCTCCCCTGAATTCTGCCTCCCCAGGGTCCTCTAGGTCCCTACAGGCTGCACCAACATAATGAACTGCTGAAAAACTGTGACAGAAAATAGATATTAGAAACCTCTGTTACCTCCTGTGAAACTGATCCTGTGGAGCTGAAACTGCCTGTATGGATTGCTGCTAACAGATGCTGTTGGAAAAGTAAATATCTGCAGTGTCATCAGTGACCGTGCACATGCACTTTGGCCAGAGGACGAAGGAAAACATTTCATCTACTTCATCCTGCGCTGTTTCTTCCTAAAGAAATTACAGCTCCCTCCCGAAAGCTGTTATATGGTCCGTTTTGTTCTTTGACCAAGACGTTGTTAGGCTGACCTCCTAGAGGGCCCAATGTGCAATAAAATGAACTGTAAACCCGCTGCGGCAAGCAATTAACAGATCATAAATCTCCTGGAATAATGGGAGGGACCCTGACATTAGTAGAGACTGTAAACTGAATAGGAATGATAGCTTACACAAGTCCCTTTTATAAAGTATAGAAGCCTTCTGAGGACTGAATTCAGTAGCCCACAGTCAGTCAGGAGACACTGTAAACTTAATGGTCTATCATATTTCATATAAATGTTTCACAAGAAAGGGTGTGGAACTTGTTTTAAATTTAGATTTTAAGTACGGATATAGATACATAAAGACTGTTCAATCCCCACTGTTCTCAGCAGACCGAACCGACTAATGGACAGTAAATCAATCCCACTGTCGACCTCCTTCACTTCTGTCTTTGCATCATAAAATACACAAGTGCACATACAAGTGCAATAATTGTAACACTGCTGTCTGCAAACACAAAACACTTCCATTCCCATCTCTTATTTCATTTTTATAGCAAAATCTTTGTCTCTTCACTTATTTGTGAGTTTTTTACACTCATGCTTCATGATACTTTCAAGTTCTGAGTCATGCTAGCAGTGTGGCACTAGCAGTACTGGTTGGGTCTAAACAACTATTTGATGGACTGCAATGAAATTTTGTACAAAGATTCATGAGGATGATTCTTACTGACTTTGGTCCCCTGACTTTACCTCTAGCGCCACCAGCAGGTTGACATTCGTGGTTCAGAGTAAAATATCTCTTTGCTACATATATTCGTGGTCCTCAGAGGATAAATCGTAATCACTGTGTCAACAGCAGGTCAATGTTTTCACTTATTCAGTGAAATATCTGAGCATTTACTAATCGGACTGGACTGGCTCAAAATGTGTTGTTACTATTTATACTCACCCAGTTGTGCATAAATAATAATTCTGTGTTTATTTTGAGCTATCTTTGTATTTCAGCTTTGTTGTCCTTGTTTTTAGCTGTATTTCTATCTAGTAAACGTCTGTGTGTAACACTGAGAGCAACTTATAACCAGAGTCAGATTCCTTGTATGCGTTCACATACTTGGCCAATAAAACAGATTCTGATGTTAACATTCTCACATTAGCATTTAGCTCAAATCCCACTGTACCTAAGTACAATAAAGCTATTTTATCTTACACACAGGCAAAGTGGACTATAGCTTAGTACATTTAATCAAATACTGTACTTAATACTACTATACTACTTAACTGTACGTAATCAGTGTGTGAACTATACCATGGCTTTCAGGGGAGCTCACTTTTCCTACTGTAGTGTGGGAGTGGACTGACTATGACCAACAGTATACTGACTACAAATTAATAATGGTCATTCAACACACTGACTGACTGGGACTAGGAAAAGTTTATTTTCTGATCTAAATTTAATGATATTGTGCAGCCAGACTTCAGTGGTATTGGCAAGAATAGCAGTATTTTTAATAAAGGGAATTAGTGATGAATCATCCTCATGCACAAATCTTTCACCAATAGTAAACCCAAGTTTACACATAATCCACGATGATGAAGATATAGAAAAATAGAATTGCACGGCAAAAAAAGCACTTCCAAAATTTCACAAATTCCCTGTACTTTGGACCCTGAGTTACTTGTACTTTACTTGAGTATTTCCACTTTATGCTACTTTATACTTCATTTCGGAGGCAAATATTGTACTTTTTACTCCACTATAGGCTACATTTATTAACAGTTACTTAGAGAGATAGAGATTCATATTATTAATACAAATTTAATAAACTAATAATAATAATAATAATATTGATTATCAATGAAAACAGTGCCAGCAAATATATAAAATAATTAAATTCCCAGTGAGAGACTGTAACAGGCGTCTACATCATCTGCACCCCTGAAACTAATAATAATAACAATAATTGCATTATAGATTAAGCTATCCCAGCAGTATATCAAGTATGAAATAAGCCCCATGGTTTCCAGAATCAGCATTAAAGGGCCATTCTGCATTATTATTTGTTTTGGTACTTAAAGCATATTTACATTGACTTAAGTACGATTTTGAATCCAGGACTATCTACCCCCCCCCGTATATGCGGTACTGTGGTTGAAATAAGGAATATAGTGCAGGCAGGACAGTGCTGACTGGAAGTTGCATTGATGACTTCAATAAAGTTTACGAGGTGCACATGAAGGCAGCAGTAGTTCCTATGGCTATCCTACCTACCCCCCCCCACACACACACACACTCCCCCTCCGTCCCTCCCCCTGTCTCTTTCTCTCTCTCTCTCTCTCTCTCTCCACCCCCTGTTGTCTCTCCCTCCGCCTGCTCTCGCTGCTGCAGTGAATTGGCTGCTGATTCACCGGCAGCGCTGCCTCCCTTCCTCCCTCCCTCCCTCCCTTCAGCAGCTTCACTCTATTTAAATTCACTCAGCTCGTCGCTGTCGGCATCTTCCACCCCGCGTCCGAAGAACTTTAAGCAAAACAAAAACATTCAAGAAACGCCGGATACGGTGTTTTTATGTTTTACCTTAACTCAAGGCTTTTTATTATTATTTAATTTCCCTCCCTGACCATGTCTGCAGAGATGAGACGTAGCAGCACAATTGCGGTAAGTGGGAGAAGAAGGCGAGAGAGAGAGAGAGGGTTTTATGGGGGAGATGTTAAAACGCTTCTCGACTCGTCATTGTTCACCAGCCTGTAGCTCCTCTGCTGTGTGCATGTAAAGAGAAAGTCCTGTTCGTATGAGCTGTGTACCGCCGCCAGTGTGTGTCCATTCATTGAGTTACTGCTTCGACTCGTTGTTGAGTTGCTGTTTTGTCTTGTGTGAAACTTCGAGCACACTTTTTTGGGAAGCATTGTTTTCTTTTTTTTTTTTCTGTGTAAACTTCCTCTAATCGGTCAGGGTATTGTCTTTTGTCTTTACACGTGCACAGGCGTTTTCTCTTTAATGGATATGTTACAGACTTGGCTTGGTTTGTGTGACACCACCTGAAATAAATGAACTAATCAGTCCCTAAACATGGTGGAAGTGGGGGTGGGGGGCGGTTTTTGGTTTCTGCTCGTCTTTTTAAACGGTAAAAACGTGAGCAGCTGGAAGTCCTGTATTTTACTGTTTGTCTATATTTAGCCTGGCTTAATCCTGTCTTATGTAATGTGACAGAAACATGGTACAGACAGCGTGGCTGGCTGTTGTTGTGACTCTATGGGTGATTTTCAAAGTAAAGTTAAATGTGTGTTTTGGGGTAGGGTCAATAAAATGCATCTGCTCTTGAATCTACCCACCTGCAAGGCCACATTTCCCACCTCAGTGACACAGCAAAAGGTAGCTTTCACAGCTTAAAGTGCAGACAATGGGCCTGTTTTAGCTGCATCTAAAATGCTCTAATAATAGGTTATTGTTTCAAGAATCAAAGACAGCTGTATCCTTGCCTCCAAACGCTGAAGTTGTCAAGCTTGTTTCAGGCTGATCTGTGATGCCTTCTGTTCCTCTCTCATCTCTTGTTTTGAGTTTGAGTTTTTTAAAGGATGACAGCAGCTGTGGTGGCTGCCTCATGCAAAAAATCCTAAAAATGCAGTTTTATTGAGTGTCTGTGTGGCGGTTTTCAGTAACCATGCCTCCGTCACCAGGTCCCGATCAAGAACATCGAGAGGGAGCTGATCTGCCCCATCTGTAAGGAGCTCTTCACCCACCCGCTGATCCTGCCATGCCAGCACAGCGTCTGCCACAAGTGTGTCAGAGAGCTGCTGATGCTAAACCATGAGGACTCTTTTGATGCCGGCTCCGAGTGCTCCATGCCGGGCAGCCCCAGGTCCAGGGTGCCCTCCCCCTCCATGGAGAGGCTGGACAGGCTTGTGAGATCAGGTGGGTCTCGGGGTAAGGAACCAAAAACACACTTTGTTTTTTTGTTTTTCAATGTGTTATTTACAGGGAGGATTTTTATTGTGTGCAGCTTAGTGCAGGGTGGTGGATCTCACATTTCTCTGAGGTTAAAAGCATTTCACAACAGCATGCTGAAGCATTAGTAGGAGCAGTGCTCGTGCTACTGTTAGGCCGGCCAGTCAGCCTGATTATGTGAGTTGTTATGTGAGCTGATGGAAGCTAATAATCAGGCGATGGTTACACAGGAAATGAAAGTATTAAATGCATCTTAGGCCATTTGTGATCTTCCAAGTTTTTGTGCCGGTAATGCCAAGTTCCTCCCTTTTTTAGTTCTGCTGTCATCTCTGCATTCAACAGGTTTTAATGGCTGGAGCCTGGGATAATCTCTACAGGAATGACAAAAGACTTAAAAATATTAAAGGGAAATGTTACCAACAGAAACTGAAGGCATGTTTGATTACCTAACAAACAAAAAGGGTAGTGTAACTGTGAAGGGGATTTCCTGAATCAACAAGCAAACCTTTAACTAATGCAAATGTAAGGTTTAGGGGGGCGAATGGAGGACAAAAAAGAGAGCATTATTGTATATCTGGGTTTTAGTGTGGCGCAGATGATACTCCTCCTCCCCGTCTTGTCCTATATAAACAAGAACAAACACAGAAATGATTTAATAATTTTACCGCTCAGCCGTAACATTGTCAGTCATCACGTCTACCTCTAATCCTGTCTGCCTTTACAGGCTTCATTAAAGAGACAGCAGAGGAACTTGACAAGCTGTAGTTTTGTCTACCGGGAGAAAAGAAACGTTGACAAGCTCTCTCAAGCCCTAATTGTCTTCACAGTCTGCTTCTAATGGCCTGGGGGCATCAAACACCCCCTTCAATCATGCAAGGGCACATGCATCCATTAGAAAATATTTCAGGAACAAGGGGAGCAGAGTAGCTATCATTTTCATTCCACCTTTTTAAGCGGATATAGAGGCATATGTGTGTGCTTTTATGTACACGAGTGAACAAAGCACATCTGTAAGCTCCCTTAAGGTATTTTAAACTCTTAAAACCAAGCTGAGGGAAAAGCTGCGGTTGAGGGGGGGTGGCGCAGATAGCTAAGTTAACTTGTCACAATATTTTTATGTTCCTTGCTAAACACATGGCATTGCTGCAGGCGGGCTTGAGCAGGTCAATGTCTAAGCCTTGAAAACGGCTCGGTGGGGCACAAGGCTGCTTTTCTGCCCTCTGAGAGCTCTGGGCTACAGGCCATTTCCATGAAGATGTCGTCTCATTTGTACTCTTGTCCGCTCTCGTTGACAAAACCAGAGTTGTGTCTGACTTCCAGACTACATACTAATACTAAGCAGGTTTTTGTGGGTGGGTGCGTGTGTGGTCAAAATGAAAACATTATGCTAAAAACATTTAATGAGTTTACTGTACGCTTTTATCCATCACTGTAATGCACAAAGGAAATGGAGGTGATACTCGATGATTTTGTGAGATGACTCCAAAAATATCTAAAACAATATAGTATAAAAGTTAAATTCTGTACACTAACATGTATATAATATGTTGGTGTACAAAATACTAACATACATTAACATTTTGTACTAACTGCATAGTATAACAATTAATTTATGGTTCATAAAGTGTATAATTAGTATGGAACTGGGACACAACTCTGGGAGAGTCATTATAAATAGTTACTATATCGCTGCCTTTAGATGCTTTACTGGTGCTTTAAGATTGTATAGCATTTGTAGGTTTGTGCTGAAGATAAACACTTATGCATATTAAGTATATGAGTCCCAAATCCACACTGCACATTTATTCTAAGGAGGTTTTGAAAATGTGGTAAAAAACAGGAAATGTAGGAACTGCTCACAGCTGACAAAAAACCACAATCAATTTTGAACGGTGATAAAACTGCTTCATAAAGTCTTTTTGTGAAGAGTAATTTGCAGTAGCATTCAGTTGCAGTTTGACGTCCAATAGTGGAACGTTAGTATAAACTGTTAAATATGTATTCTTTGGTGAAATTAAACAGTATACCACAAAGGCTAGTATGTAGTTATACACTATGCAGTGTGTAGTATGGATGTGGGCACAGCAAATGATTTCTTTGAGTCAGAATGGTTGACATCAAATGTATATAATAATGGCCAATGCTATATGAAACTGTGGCATTTGGTGTTACCTGGTATCCATTTAACTTAGATGCCAAGTAACCTCAGAGCACTGAGACTCTGAACCAGAGGACCAGAGCTAAAAAGAACCCCAAAGGTACAGTGAGGTGAACAGCTTTTTTCTTCCTTTTTTTGTGGGAGCTATTCATCCATTCATGGTTCAAAACCACTGAGACGGGCTCTCGAACACAGCGTCCCTCATTCAGACTCCCCCCTTCAACCTGAATGAGTTCATTCTTCACTGGCAGGACTGCATCTGTGGACGTAGAAAATAATCAAATCCTGCTTTTGAGTAAACAAATCTCACGTTTCACTGAAAGCCAGTTTGTGCTCAAGGTCTACTCTCCTCTGTTATTTCTGTGTGCTCATTCTGACTGACTGAATTGATGCAATGTTTTGAATTGATTTTAAAATGAATTTTCTTTTCACAGATAATTTAGCAGCATCTTTTCATAAATAAACTGTTAATTTAGTCAACATGAAACTACTCCACAGGTTACGTACATGTGGAATTCCCTTGGGGATTATTCAATGAGGTTGTTCCTGCGTTAAGTGCATTTAATCATCAGATTATATAATTATGTGTGTTTAACAATATTTAGGAAACCTCAAAGTACGTTATGAGCATATTAGCTCCCACACAGAACAACGGAGTAATTCTGCACCGCCTCCGACACTGGAAGAACAGATCATTGGTCACCATGGTGACGCAACCTGCCTGTAAGGAATGAATGAGGGATTAGATGAGGGGAGAGAGAAAGAAAAGACTTAAGGCTATATTTATCGGTGTGCAGCTTGGACAAGCCTTTGCTGGGCTTGGACAGACTTCATCAGCATTGTTTCTCAACTTCATTTTATTTTGTGTTACTGGGGCTCAAACAGAGCATGACGCATTTATGTTCAACAGTTAATTCTTGCCAAGTGCACTTTTTAAAGTTGGTGTAAGTAAGTGTAAAAGAAATAGTTTGACATGTTGGAAAATATTCTCATTCAGGGTAATTATTTTTTTGTGCCAGCAGTTGTACACTAGATATTAAGCTACAGCCAGAAGACGCTTAGCTTAGCTTAGCATAAAGACGGGAAGTCTAGTCCTCCTCAGTTACTGTTGCTATGCCTGTCAAGCTCACATGGCATAATAATAATAATAATAATAATAATAATATCGTTTACGATGATAACGGTGTCAGATTTAACTACCACCTGAAATTTGGAGTAACATTTAAAACCATGAGTTCTTAATTAAAGACAGAAGTAGAAAAATCAAGCCTCTCATTTCTAACTGCTGACCATGTGTTTGTTTGTTTGTTTTTTCTAGCTGAAATGACAACAATCACTGGCAAATTGTATCCGCTTAATTCATAATAGCTAGTTAGCTAGTTAATTTTAAATGGTTAAAAAACAGTCTCCAGATGGTGTTTTAATCTTTCATTTTAAAACAGGAATCCTGTAAAATTGACCTTTTTTCACAACAGCCTTTTTGACCTGAAATAGTAGGGTAAACACAGGTATTACCAATGACACTGATTAAGGTTGCGTTCCATTTAGTGTAGCAGAGCCTTTCCAGTGAGTCAACATGAACAATAAGCAGCACCCTGTCTCTGTTTGACCGGACTAGAACAGAACTTTAGTTAGTATCATTGGTAACGCCTATGTTTACCCTACTATTTCATGTGAAAAAGGTCTATTGTCTTAAATACGCACTCAATGGCTATATAGGCTAGCAGATATTAGATTAAAGACGAGGCTAAAGCTGCCTGTTAAAGGGGAGGGGTTTAGTTAGGCCTCAATGAACTCAATATCTAGTTTATATGTACAAAAAGTGAAGTGTAAAAGGCTGGTAGTAGTTTAGTAGTGCTGGTGTTTTTACCTTTCAGACAGAGCTAAACTAGATGTTTTCCTGTGTTTCCAGTCTTAATGCTAATTGAGATAAGCTAACCATCCCCTGGGACTAAATTAGCTTCATACATAGCACTCATGAGTTCTTCTCATCTAACTCACAGCAAGAAAGCGAGTAAACACATTTCCCAAAATGACAAACTATTCCTTTGTTAATGCAAATTATTGACCAGAGTCTGAAAGAAGATTTGATTATGAGTACACTTTATAAAATTTTCCAAAAGCAGTTGTCAAATTCAGTTTTGTTGCATTGATTTGTCCTCAGATATAGACCACGCAGTGCATAGATCAAGAGTTAACTGTACTTTTACTAACTGTTCACATCCTGTATGTATTTTTAAACGCTGTTTGTATTTCACACTGAACTGCATTTTTTTTCCCTTTTTTTTTTTTTTTTAAAGTTGTTTTTGTTTCTCTAATGTCATGATGTTTTTAAAAAAAAAAAAAAAAACTGTTTTCACACGTCACTTCACGTTATGTATTGTTTCATTTTTCTTGTTGGTCTCACCTCACTTCTTTGTTCATTGCTTGCAGCCACAGTGCGAAGGTCGTTTGGAAGTCGAGGTAGACGCGGGCTCCGTGTTTTGACTAGCGGTAGTAGTGAGTACAGTGTTACTAGAACCCCTGTGAAACCCTAGTTTGGTTCTACCTTTCCTCTACTTAAGACCTTTCAACACGACCATACAAAACTCACACCACTGAAATAGAATTAGTGCATTTAATGTTGTAAACGCACGTTCTAGACACTTAATGCCACATAGTAGGAGTTGACATTAAAAGGCATATGTGTCTTAAAAAATGTCCACTGAGCATAAATGTGATTCTAATCTTTGGATCCAGATTAACAATTAACAGAGTGAATGCAAATGAAACAGTGGAAACCTTAAAGCGATGAGGAGAATTGAAGGGAGGTCGAGTCTTTGACAGGGAGGTTGGCAAGTGACAAAAAGGAACTGAAAGGAGCACAGACTGAAATGAGTGAGAAAGGGGTGAGGATGTTTCCTAGGAGTTGAAGTGGGACTGGAATGTGTGTGTGTGTATGTGTGTGTGTCTGTACACTAGCTAAGCTCTGCATTCATTTCGTAAAAACATGGTGGCAAGTAAAGCCGCTTTATTGAGCTGGAAAAACTGTTAGTCTCTGTTGTTTCTGAGTTAAAAAAACACACACACACACACACACACTCTGAGTGAAAATGTACAATATGTTTGGACTTGCTAAGATTCTTAACTGGCTTTTACTGACTGTTATCTGTGTGCCTTTAGGGTGCTGTGTATGCTTCACTTGACAGTCATTAGTGTTGAGAAACAGTTTATAAGAACACAGACCTGTCTCAGCCTACCTCTAATCATTTTGGAATGATGAATTGAGAAGTGTCAGATTGCTGGCCAAGTTAAACAAGACTCCATGCTTGTTTCATTGGCCAACTAATGCAGTTATTAGACACGCTCAGTGGATGGTTTTTAAGAAGAAAATGCTGTTCTCTTCTGTGTTTGAAGAGATTTCTTTTTCTCTCTATCAGTTTCCCCCAAAAGAAGAGGCAATAATATGAGCTACCTGGACATAAAACAGTAGCAGCAAACAATTAAGATGTGGTGTCATCAATAGATAAGTTTAATCCTCAAAAGGAAAATAATAAGTAAATTCCAACCTTAAGTTATTTTACTTCAGCTTTTTACAGAATGGATTATTGTCATATTCAGATTATATATTTGGATAAAAGAATAAGACATTTCCAGGATTAATTTTTATACAAATGAGTCATACAAATCAAGCAGCAGACAGAACAAAACGTCAACACAAAATTTACATTCAACAATCCTACATAAGCAAATTTCTATTTGCATTAGAAATAAGAAATGAAATGAGAAACTGTCCCTGCCTGGATACAATTAAACTTTGTCTTGGTCGTCACTGGCAAACATAAAAATGCTACATCAGTTCAAGCAACTGTGTGTGTGTGTGTGTGTGTGTGTGTATAGACTTGTGCAGGGGGAAAAACTGCGATGACTCGTCAGTTTCTGCCCACGACTCTGCAGATCCACAAATCAATACACAAACACACACGTACACACTTTGCTGCAGGCTCCTCCCGTCTGCTTCTTGTTCGCTCACACCTGCTCTCCTGACCAAGTGCGCAGTGCCCCAACACGCACACATTGAGGTTTATGCTGTGCACATGAATAGATTCACACACGCACACACGCAAGCACCCGACTGTCTTTTACAGGGTTAGAAACTGCTGCATCATTCATTAGTTTAAATGCGATGGCTTTCTGCCAGATTATTACTTTCATCCAATTACTTGTCTTAACAAGACCATGTCACCTTCATCACCATCATCAGACTAAGTTTCTCATCATAGCATCGCACCACAATGTTTAGTTCAACTCTGTCTCAGGAATTCAGGTAGGAAGGGGAATCGACGTGTGGTAAACAAAGCTCAGTAGTTCAGTTCAATGGTCAGATCACAAACAGAGTTAGCCTCCAGGCAGTGAACTGTCCTGTCACTGTCATGGTCTTCAGTTCTGCTCATGTCACACGGCATGCACATGGCTCTACATATCACACAGTTTATATGTTTGCTGTTCTGCCACTGCTTTTCCCAGCTGCACCTTTATTTTTGTTTTTTTCCTTTTGGCAAAAGTGTTGTCTTTAAATAGTTCTCCTGTATTTCGCTTACCTGAGGAGTGTTTGATTTAATTTCCAGGTCCTCGGAAACGAAGTGGAAATTCTGGCTTGAAAACTGAGATAAATCCAGCACTCCTTGCTTCCCCTGTCCCCCAAAAACGTGAAGCAGTATTCTTGTCATTTATTTTGCTGTGTAGTGACTTCAGTTTGCTGGCTTCCTTTTTGAGTGTGTGTGTGTTTTTTTTTTGCTTGCGTCTGTGATGTGACATTGTGTAACAATTCCCTTCTTTCCACCTCATGTTACTGTGTTGCTGTCTTGTTACGATGCTGCTGCATCAGTAACAAGCACAATATTGTGAGAAACTCTTGAAAGCATTGCTTTAAGAGGAGTTTTGTTGTGGTGAATATAAGTGTTGATGCATTGACTGGACATGTGATTTTAAAGTTGAACTGCAGGACATTTTTTTTATTTAAAGCTTTGCTTATGTTCTGCTTCAGTGTTAGTGACTTGATTTCCAGAATAGTAGTTTGTCATATTTTTATTATCTTGAGCGCAAATTTTTAGGAAAATTATTTTTTTTTGTCCAGATCATTGTGAGCACTTAATTAGTCTCTTAAATATTGACTGACTTGCATTGTAAAGTTGATTTATCATACAGTGTACTCTCTTGAAGCACAAAGGATGCCATCCTTCCCATGACTATCCCGTATCTCATCTCTCTCCAGTCTACCCCAGTACTCTTGGAAAGTCTCTCTTCCTGGACTTATTTCCCTGTATGACAACTGCTCAATAAACTGCCTGTATTGATGTTTTGCTCCATACATTCATGTCTTTATGGAGTAGTGGTCATTGTGGAAATAAAGCACAAAGGGAGACATACTGAGGCCCTATTTGTGAAGGCATTATCAACTATCAACGGCATTTTTGCCATAAGGTCATACTTGGCACGTTATATGATGATGTAATGCTGCTTTTGTGACTCAAGGCCCAGAATCTGTTGAGCACAAATGGGGGGTTCACATTTTTCAAAGCCCTTATTTGACTCTTGGAAACTATCCATTCAGTGTAATTTGAAGTTTAAAGGTCAGTGTTGTTCATGTGTCAAAATAGGGCCTCAAACAAGAGTGGAAACTGGGTGACCCAAAGCTATGAATCCAAATTACCCACGATCTTTTCTCACTTGTTCACCTCCCGCTCTCCTCCAGGCTCCATCTCGTCCCCGGGGTGGCGCAGAGGATCTGTGACTCCTCGGGTCACCACTATTCCGTGCCCCGGCTGCCAGCACGACATCGACCTCGGCGAGCGCGGCATCAGCATGTTGTTCCGTAACTTCACCCTGGAGAGCATCGTTGAGCGCTACCGCCAGGCTGCCCGCGCAGCTGTCGCCATCATGTGCAACATCTGTAAGCCTCCACAGCAGCAGGAGGCCACAAAGAGCTGTATGGACTGCAAGGCTAGCTACTGTAATGAGTGCTTCAAGCTGCACCACCCCTGGGGCACGCCCAAAGCTCAGCACGAGTATGTTGGCCCCACCACGAATTTTAGGCCCAAGGCAAGTACCGTCACTGCCAGGGGAAGGCTTTATATTAGTTCTTTGTGTCATTGTCATTCAATTGGACTATGGACATATCTCATGAGATAAACTTGAGTATTGTACTAGCTTGTATAGATTGTATAGCCTTTAAATGGTTAAATATTGGTAATCAGATGACAGAAAAGAAGAGTGACTGCAAGCAGCTGCAAACCAGTTACTGTCTGGTTTTCCTGATCATTGATTGCTTGTCAGGAATGTCTCTCATTCTTCATTCATTTGGGCTTCTGAATAGATTTAATGTAATCAGACTATGTGAGGAGTTTAATTTATTATATGTCATGCTTTTCTTTTTTTCTTCTATGACTCTGATTCATTGACCTTAAAATATTTTCAAACTGAAGTCTGTTGGAAACATGACTTACTGGCTTTGTCAATACATTGCTCTGCTCTTTCCAATCCCTTTTTATTGGTCTGAAAGCTGCCTCGAATAAATTCTAATGAGGATCTTGCCATTTAAAAAGTGCTGATTTAAATTCTATTTTCAGACACATCAGGAAATGTCTCACAGAAAGCTGTCTGGATGCTCTTTGAGTTTAGGCCATCTTCCTGTTTCACTTCAGTAATTTTTGATCATTGTAGAATTTAAAAGGCTGTTACATGTGTATTTAGTCTGTAATTTTAACTGATTCTGTTTATATGTTGCAGGTGCTCATGTGTCCAGAGCATGAGATGGAGAAGGTGAACATGTACTGTGAGGTCTGCAGACGACCCGTGTGTCACTTGTGTAAGCTGGGAGGATCCCACGCCAACCACAAAGTCACCACAATGAGCAGTGCCTACAAGATCCTCAAGGTACCACAGTCAGACACTGAAACTGACAACAGATAGGTTGGCTACTTGTGAGGGGGGGTGTCGATTTGAATACACTGGAATTAGTTTTGTTGTTATCTGTGATGACAAAGAAGTAACACAGTACAAGCTTATGATAATGAGGGTTAAACAGAGTTTGCACACAATGCCACTGTTAAAGGCTTGAAATTCGGGAAAAGCGGCCTTAGAACTTGGAATTATTGATGTTTTTACACTATTTTGTGATGATATTTAGCAATTAAATATCGTCATCAATTAAATTCATATCATGCGAAACTGCCTCTTTTAGAATATCTGATTTAATATCTTAAGTTTACATAAAGAATCCATTCAAGGTAGATTTACGTAACTGCATTTAATAAGCTGAAACTGAGTAAAAGCCTTTCGATGAGTAATATCTTTCCATTCGGTGGGATTAGAGCTCAGTCATTGCTAAACTATTCAACAAAAAACCTTAAGAGCAGGGTTTTTGTTGTGCTACGCACCATCCACTTCCTGGTCCCCGAACCTCTCATCTCCTGCTGCAATATTAATGCCTGACCGGTACCTGTGCTGGCATGCAACAGGCTGTAGATATCAATCTCTTTTGTTTGGGAACTGAAACCCTAACTGGGTTAAAGCGAATTGGTATCACGTGCGGTCATCAGATTTTATTTGCCACTCAGTAGAATTAATCAGTTTGAGTGTTTGGTTTAGCTTATGTGGAGACAGAAATGTCTGGAGATTGGGTTTTAGGGCTGTTTGGTTGCTATGGCAGCACAGAAGAACGTCGAGCCTTTAACAGGATAGGTGTTAAGTGAAATATGTTGATGGTAATTGAATCAGTTTAGTGGACTTGATGGTAGGTGGTTCAGCAAGTTGAGGCAGAATCTGTGTGAAATTCAATCTGCTGGTCTGTGTTGACACAAACAGCACAGTGCTTAATATTTAATGAGACCATTTGTTCCCCACGATTTTGTGTGTATTGTGTTTTTCAAATTGTCAATAGATGTATCAGATTTCCTGAACACTCCTGGAGGCCTTTGTCAGCCAGGAAGTAGTGTGGGTTTCAGTTGCTTTGAACAGTACTGCACTGTCATATCATTGTGATACTATAATGAATGTTGTTTGACATGCTGCAACCACTGAAACAGGCTCTCACGCTGCGTCACACAGGGTCATACCGGACACTGCACACGTCCACAACTTTAATCAATCAGGAAATATTCACAACAGCAGCTACAAGCTAAAGTAACACGAGAGCTGATGCTTGGGAATGTGAGCACATGAGTGGACATTCATAAATCCCACTCTGTTCCTTTTTTTTAAAATGGAGCGTATTTGAATGAAGTTTTGTATGTAATGCAGTGTTAAGGGCAGATTTCTCTTCTGTAACAGTTGCATCTGATTATCCGTTGTTGTGGATGTGCTTCAGTGTTTCAAGAGCTTATGAAACTCACTTCATATGCTGCTGGTCTTTTCTCTCACCAGGAGAAGCTGGCTAAGAGTATCCATTACCTCATCAGCAAGGAGGACCAGGTCAGGACTCAGATTACAGGCCTTGATCTGCTCATCAGTCAGACCGAGGTGAGAGAGAGAGAGAGAGAGCTGACTCACGCTGCTGCAACTCAAACATCCTTTTCCACTCTACTCCCCAAAATTTGTTTTTGTTTATTTTCAGATCTTTTTATTCATTTTGTTTTCCTTTTTTTATTTTTATTTTCCAAAAGATGGTTTCTCTTTACTATTGACATTCGTAAGCATTGAACTCCACAGGTAAAAGGAATTGATTCGGTGTCTCTTCAAGCCATTTTCTTAAGTGGAGACATTTAAAACTGAAAATATTCAAGTGATTATTTATGTTCCTTTATCTGCTTTAATTTTCTAATTTAAGATCGATCCCTTCTGGTCTTTAACGCCCTCTACTCCTCCTTCTCCTCCTCCTCCAAGAGGATTCTTCTAAATTGTATTAACAGTTTTCTTTTCTTTCTTACACTCTTGAAATATAGTTGATTTGTTAGAAACCAGTAACCATAATGAGCAAATGATATATTTGAATTCCTTCACTTACACAGTACAAATATTTATACAGCTTTCACAAAACCCGTCTGTTAAGTTGAGGATTACACATTCTGTTTACGAATAAGGAAGGGTCACTAAACAAACAGTATGCAAATACAGCAAACGAGGAAACGCAGGATTTGCCTACCAGTTTCTTTCATGCATGTCTGAGTTTTGGCCTCTAAGCTTCTTCCCCTTTTTACTATAATGCTGGTCCTAAATGGGTAGTGTTCGAATACACCTACGCACGCATGTGTGTGACTGATATGTTAAGGACACTTTCTTTTTTTAAACACTTTTCTATGTCCATTAATCTTTCTCTCTATATACTTAAGCTGTGTAATGTGAACTTTTAAGCTCCTACTTTAATGAGGATTACCTGAAAATAGGGTTGACATGCAGTATATCCTAAAGCATTTAACTGTATTTACATCCACCTTCTGTCAAACCGAAGTTTTCAATCCTACAAATCAAATCAGGTCGATTAATCTGATTCAGTGCTCTGGACCTTCTGAAGAAATGCTAATGGTATATGTGTATGTTTGGGAAGAGATCTATGAAAGTAACGTTGTATTTACTTTGTACAAACGGCAAAATTATTTCCTCCTTTTCTTAAAGGAAAATGGTCAGCTAGCAGAGCGTCAAGCCAACGAGCATTTTGAGCGTCTGTTTGAGACTCTGCAGGAGAGGAAATCAGAGATGCTGAGGTCCATCGAGCAGTCACGAAACCGACGCCTGGACCACCTCAGGGCCCAGGTATGAAATATCAGGACTGAATTTAATTTCAATTGTCTATTTTCTTAGGCTTCTGTGAAGTACAAAGCAACCTGTTTTTAATGACTGGAATCTGAAAATGCTACAATGTCCTGACTTTTTGAAAATATGTCCCAGGTGGAGGAGTACCAGGGCATGCTGGAGAACAGTGGTCTAGTAGGCTACGCTCAGGAGGTGCTGAAAGAGACCGATCAGTCGTGCTTTGTACAGACTGCAAAGCAGCTACACACCAGGTAGAGCTGGATGACACGGACAGTCATTTTTCACAAGATTTTAATTTAAATTAATGATGAAATGCTTCTTTCCCCCTCATGAACACACAACCATCTGCCAGAGTTTGAACACTTTTGGTTGTTTCACATGACCTTTCTGTTTTTGTTTTTGTTTTACGCAATCATTGTATTTATGACAAATCTCCCAAATCCCAAAAGATGGCTTGTTGATCAATAAACTATGACTACAATGTGCAGGCTTCTCTGGCTCTGCATTAATGACATACAAGTTTGTGTAATAGAGGTTAATGATTTTTCAAATAAAGCAAAAATAATACTTTTACAGACAGACATTCATGGCTGACATCAAAAACATACCAGGATATATGTAAATACATTGTACTACTTCTGTAAAATAAGACATAAAATCTCAAAGTACTTGTCAGTGGTGATGGGAGTCACAGTAATTTAGAGGGAAATAATCGAACAGTGCACTTAAGCATTCCTCTGGTGTCTTGAAAATGTCCTCCTTCAACCTAATAACAGGAAGCTGAGCCAGGCCTGTCCACTAAAATCCTGAGCGTAAACTGCAATAAACCCTAAATTAATAATTAAGCAGCTTAGTAATAATTATCGATATAAATTTATTACAAATTACAGAAGCTTAACCTGATTATTAAAACAATCAGACTGAATACAGTTATGTTATAACTCATTTTGTATTGCCCACATACAGTTTATCATGAGTGATGTCTTCCTGTTTCTCAGTGGATTTCCTAAGTGGGATTTTGCCTGTTTTTATTTTAGCGTTCAGAGCATCAATCTGATTATGTGTTTGGGTGACTGGAGTGTGTCAGGAACACACAAAGCCACGTGCGTTACCCAACTCGAGGGCAGTTAAGGAAAGCGTCCAGTCAACGCTGTGTTGAAGTGTCTTCTGCTCTAAGCTGACTAATTGATCTCCATTAGCAGCTTTGGATAATCAGAAAACCTTTTCACTCTCATGATATTGCGGCCTGTACAGTTTTCTCCTGTTGACGAGGGCTTGATTTTTAATCCTCTTTTTCACTCATGAGTCAATATAAATATAGTTA